>NW_024582059.1:2195360-2699515 GCF_017639235.1 Corvus kubaryi | reverse complement strand
GCATTTTCACCAGGCAAATTCAATTCCAAAGCTCCCACATGTGAGGCATTTCTAATTTTACCCAGCTGCAATTTTTCCTGTCAGCTGCCAGCCCTGATTGCTGTGTTGTTTTGTTGCTTGGAGAGGGTTGGAACTCTTTATTTTTGGAAAATTCTTGCTCATAAACTGCAAGTTAATCTTCATTGTGGCTGAAAAAAATACAAGAATCCATGAGTGTTTTATATCAAATAGTGTAAATCTCCTCTTAATATACTCCTCTTACTAATGCTTTTTTGTGGAACTGCTGCTTGACAAAAGGAAAACGATTCACTCCTGGACGTCAGTGGTGTGAACTTGCAAACTGGTAGTGGAGGGATCTTACCACAGAGAGAGCAAGCTGGTCCCTGGAAATTGTTTGTGTGTGCAAGTTACTTCTCTTTCAAAAGGAATAACCTGAGTTAAGTGTGCACATCCGTGGGTTTCTTGGAATAGTAAGACCTGTTGTAATTACACGGTCCAGCCCTTACCAAGGGGACTGTTATCTGGTGGTAGGAAGATGTGTGGAAAGTAAACATTCATATAAAAATCCTGGGATTTATGTGCTCTGTTATGGCAGTGTGATATTATTACAGAGAGCAGTAGCAGTATAAAGTAAGTGCAAGACAGAGATGAGTAATAAAATAACTCCTGTCCCTGCCACGGTTAGAATACCTTTCCAGACCGATCAAAACAAAAGCTTTTTTTTGCAAGGAAATGCTTTACAAGTATTTCCATGGCTAACCTAACAACGTAAGTTGAATAAATCCCCAGTTACGTCCCTTTATCAAAATCACAAGAGGTCTGAAGAAGGGATTTAGATGTCACCATTAGACAGTTGTCTGACACACAAGTTGGTACCAACAGTACTGGGTAGAACACTGTAGATGTTTAAATGTGCTGTTAATTCTGAAAAACAAACTTATTTTGCCACAGACTACCCTTCGTCATCTTGAAAATGTGGAGTCTTAGGATACATGTAAAATGTCTAAAATACATAAAAGAAGAAAAATCTATATAAGACCTCTCTAAAAATCCAGATAAACTGTTGCATACTTTTGATGTACAAGAACTTAATACACCTCTTCTCTGTATTCAGTATACTAGTGAGTCCATTCAGATGTATGGGTTATCATACCTACTGATGCTTTTAAATTGACTGAGATGAAGATATCTTCTTAACATCTTATTGTATAAAGTGTGCTGTTATTGCATCCCATTATTGAGGGTGATAAGAATCTCAGAGATCTCAGTGGCTGTTTTATTGCTGGCATACATTGCACGTGCCTGCTGAAATGAACACCATGCATTAGAGTTAACTGGGAAGCAGTCTGCTTCCAGACCTTACAGCCTGTAAGTATCGTATAAGAAAAAAACATTGCAAGATAAGAAAATGTAATGGTAATAAGGCATCCTGTGATGAAAAACAAATGCAGAGTACATTTCAGATTTATAAACTTTTTGAATTCCTCTATTCTCTTTCCATGCCTGAAAGAAAACTGTACTGTCATTTACCCTCAGAACAGGGCCTGAGGTGGTGATTTGATTAATCATGATAAGCAATGTTAGGTACAGTTGTGGGAGGAGGTCAAAGATTCATATGAGCACCACCTGGCTCCATTAGTTTTACTACAAGTACCATAGTTTTTTATGCTAGCTAACTCTGGGAGGACTTATCTGTAGCATGCAAAATTGAATGAGTGAATACAGGAACATAAATGTTCAACATGTAACTTGAAAATGTTTAAAAAATACATTGTAAAAGTTGCTTAAATCTTTTAATAAATAATAGAGACTTCATTTTTTTTTCCTTTTGATGCATGATGAGGACAGCTTAATCTTTTCCCCAGAAGGCCTTTCAAGGTCAAAAGAGTTTCTTTATGAATTCCTCCCATGTCTTGGTGTTATGTAAGCAAAAAGTCCCTTGGCTATAATAAATATTGGTTAGCTGACCTTTTAAATCAACATTTTAAATAGTTTTGTTTCAGCCCAAAGTTATTTGTAAATGAAACAAATGAAATTATTGTCTTTATTTATTACTCACATTGAGTCAATTAAATTTTCCATAGAAATATGATTATTAAGACATGGCATTGAACTGGAAGTAAAGATATCATCAGGATTTGTTGCTCATCATGCAAATTTATGGTAGAATAGCCCCAATAACACATGCAGGAGTGCTGTAATTGTAGTTTTTGTATTCTAAGGGCATTTTTAAGCCTCTTTGAATCTTTGCCCAGTCATGTCTCCACAATTTCAGACCAGATACGAGCTTTCCACAAAGAGGGTTGATAGAATTCTAAGACCCTGCTAAAGAAAAGCAGTAGGACCTTTCACAGGAATGCCTGCCTAAAACAACGAATTTTTTTTTTTTTTTTTTTTTTGCTTTAGTGACAGCTATGCCAAAAAAGGACCTGAGGTTCCTAAGAAACATGAAGGAGGACATGAAGCAAGTATGGCCATGCACTAGAATGAGCCCATGGGAGGGCAACCAGTCTCATTAGAGAACAGGAGCACATGAAGCACAAGAATAGTGTAGGTGAGCAGGCTTTGTTCAGCCTATGGGAAGGCTAAAGGGAGACCTTGTGTCTGTCTACAGCTGTCTGATGGGAGGGTTTAAAGAAGGGAAACACTTCTTGGAGGTACCTAGCAAAAACTAAGAGGCGATAGACACAAGTGACAACAAATGAAGTTGTTAGTTACAAGAAAAAATCATATTCACAGCAAGGGGTAGTCAAATATTTAAAATAGTTACTCAGAGAGGAGGTGAAATATTCATCCTTGGGGATATTAAAAATTCAACTAGACAACATTTTGAGTAACCTGCTTTGAAGAGGGAATCAGATGAACTTCAGAGGTCCTTTCTGAATTATTTTATGAACCCTGGGGGAGAAAAGGGAAGAAAAAAGGTTTTATCTAGAAAAAATTCTTATGTCTCTGGTGAAAATTTTGTGTTGCGATGTTAAAACTGACCCATGGAAAAAAATCTGGACATTTAGAGACACATGTCTTGGAAAAAAAAGTCCAGGTGAACTCTCCCTATAATTCAACAAAGGTATTTCTCTTTATCAGATGAGCTCTCCCTATAATTCAACAAAGTTATTTATCTTTGTACTTCATCACCTTCCTCAGCTGTAGGGAACATCTGTTCCATTGGAGTTACCATCTCTTCATTAATTTATATCTGCAGATGGCAAAAAAGGGGAAAAAATATAAGAAAAGTGAAGTTCAGGAAAAACCTAGGAAAAATATCATTTTCTTGGTAGTTTTCTTATTGTAGTGTTTCTCACACTTAAGGAAGTTATCCTTGCAGACTGTAAGGAAATGCTTTGTGACCAAAGATTGCCTTAGACCTCCTATGATTTCCATAAAATGGACTCGCATACTTTTAAGATCAAGGCAGAGTGCTACTGCAATAAAATTTAAAAAACCCCAAACCAACTAATAAAAATAAAAATAGAGTAATTAACATTATGAGTAAATGAAATATGGTTGGTAAGAAGAAGAATGACAGGTTTACAGATTTCCCCTGCTCCCACTCCCTCTCAGTTCTTCTGTCTGCTCTATTTTCACAAGCTTGTCCCTACCATTGTCAATTCAGTGAAGTCAATTACATGAAGTTTCGTGCTGCAACTCTTTGGCCTGCTGCATCTTGTAATCCCTCTGGTCTTCCACCAATCTTGCTTTGTGTCTGCCAAGCAGAGTCTTTTACACCCCTCTTCAAGTTATCCACTTAATTTCTTAGAGGAACAATGAAATGTAGAAAAAGAAAAGAAAATAATAATCTTGTCTGTCACACAAGGTTTAGGCATAAATCCAGTTTCTCTTGTTATGAGCTGCTTCTGTAGAAAGAGCTTGCAAGACGGCATGGTACAGTTCCCATGCAGAAGGAAAAAAGGGTATTAAACTACCATCTTGATGTGTGGGCAGAAAAAGGAGCCTGGGTTTGAGGAGGATTTACTCATGTTGTTGGACAACAGAGTTTCTACTTTCTTGAACCTTTAAGTCAAGAAATAATGAATATTTTGCTACTTCTTTTTCACTATATGCTCACTGAATTCAAGATACAACTCCTTTCACCTGTATTCTTACTTTTAAGGGAAAGGGAACATCAAGTGTATTTTGTACCAGAGCCCAACTGTGTTGAACAACTGTATGCACATTGTTTTATTATTTTATTTTTCTCTTAGCCTTTTCTTATGATTCTATTGTTCCCATATGTGTTCATTCCAAATAAATATCTACCAACTTTCCTTGGAGCAGTCAGAAACCACTAATGAGCTGTTACATAGCAGCTGTGTCAGATTACTACCAGTTTTCAACCAAATTCTCTGCCCTTCTTTCTCTTCTTGCATCTGCTCCAAAGTATCACTGGAGATTTTTCATTGACAATGAATTCAAGGGTCACTAAAGCACTCAATACCATGCAGAATCAACTTTATGAATATATCCAAGATGGACCTTTGGTGAAGGGTCTTCAAAATGTCAATGATGGACAGATTCATTTCACAAGACAGCCAAAAGCTTAGGTCTTGTGCAGGTTCATGCTACAGGGCAACAGGTAAAATCAGAATGATCACATCTAGCATGACTGTGCTGAATTAGGATGTGCTTTTCTTTTCCTCTTCTGCCTGATGCTTTGAATGTCATAAATGGTCTCCTTGTTGAGCTGTATTTGACCAACTGCTGTCATGCCTGTGCTCTTTTCACTGCCACGTTCTTCTTCTTGTCCCACAGACAGCTGAACAAGTTGCATGCCAGAAGTTCAATGGGAGCTGGAAAGAGCATAAAAGTGTCCTTCTGGCTTTATTTCAATATCTTTGCCAGATCCTGATGTTGGGTGGAACCCGGAAAGTATTCACATAGAAAAACAATCGAGAAAATACTGTTAATAGTACTAATTTGGTTTTTAACAAACTTGAGATGGCCTTAAAACTTAGAGTAACCTTTTACAGTGGTTTATTTGCTTGATGTGGTTACTCCTTGATAATGAGTATAATTTTTTTTATTTTTGGCATAGGAAATATGAAGTCTGGAACTGACTTCTTGTACTTTTTAATGCTTGAAGTCTTCTGGATCAGATGCATTAGTTAAAAAACAAATTAACAGCTAACACCCACCCCTTCAACCTCCACTCTCCCCAACCAAACTAAAGTCCCAAAACAAAAGAGCCCCAAACTTTTTGATAGCAATTATGACCACTGCAAGGGGCAGGGGGAGACCCCATCTGTGTCCTAGTACTCTCAGTGTTTTTGGTACATTGCTCTTATTCTAAGTGTAGTAAATTCAACCTCCAAAAGAAGGGCTCCCTTATGGTTAAGAGCTGGACTGTATCTTGGAAGAATGGTGGTGCCATTGGTGCACCTCTACCATTGGCTTCACTGCTTTCTTTCCGCCTCATCTGAAGCAAGGCACTGTGACCTGATGTTCAGAGATGTCCACCTGAGTGCGTTGCAGCTTTCCCACAGCCTGGAGACCTCATGCTTCTCTGTTCTACCACAGCTATTGCTTCTTTTGTTAGTGAATCCACCCCTTCACAGGCATCTAACTCCTGGTTTCATTGTTCTTAGCCTTGCATTATCTATCTGTTGATCCTCTCTCTAGAAGGAATCTTTGCCTCTCTAATGTTAAGTTTTATTGTAAGCCCAACACCACACTCCTGTAGCTATTAATGGATGGTATAATACAAATAATCATGTCTTAGTGGAGTTGAACTAAATGACATCTCGGTCAAAATTGATGCAGAGAATAAATGACTGTGCTATTTCTGACTCCTCAATATTTAACTTTTCTAGACTCTTTTTCATTAAATTTCCAAGGCTACCAAGTGTGAAGTAGTGTTGAATAACATATCAGTACCTAGACATAGGTCTTCCCTGACTCATGTGTGAATATGGGCCTCAGATTTAAGCAGAGGAAATCATAAACAACATTATGGAAATCCAGAGACGTCTCCAAAAGTGTCACTGTGTAACAATACAGTGTAGATGACCAGTGCAAAACTAAAACCCTGCCATAAAAACACATTTAAGAGTAGTAAACAGTTCTTAACATTCCTTAATGGTTGAACTGAATGAGCGAGAAATAGGAGAAAATTTTCATTTACTGATGATACATAGCAAACAGTTGAAGGTCAGAATTAATCCCACATACTTTGCTTTCATAACTGTTGGCCTAATAATTATTACTTCACAATATTAATAAAGGACATGAAGAGTATATTAAAGGATCAGAAATTTCATCAGATACTGAAGTGCTCTTCAGAAATTTGACAACACTATCTATGGCCCCAGAAAACCATGGATAGTGTTGTCAGTGTTTGAGACAAGGCAGATAATCCCCCACTAGTTTTTAGTTATGGATCCTAAGAGCAGTAATAATTACAATCCTGCTTTCTCAGACAACACTTCCACTGAAGTTTCTCTTAGTGAAGACCAGAGGATAGGACATCTTTTGTGATTAAACTCAGTGCTAAAAAACCTCCTCCCCTAATCTTTGATGTCAACTTCAGTGTTGTTTCTAACAGGTTTTTCTTTTAATAATATGCTTGCAGCAGAATGGCAACTTTGGTTGTATAGTTCATTGTATTCATGGAAGATTATATCAAAGCATGGACCTCACTGAAGTGTTTTGTATCATTGGCAAATCAGCAGATAATCACCTTCTTTTTTCATTCAGTCCCGATCCAAACTGTTGGAGTAAACAGTGCTCTTTTTGTTGGAATGGGCTTTGCATAAAGACACTCAACTAGCTAACAGTGCATTGTACTTGAAAAAAATTCTGTCAGTGGTTTGTGTTTAAAAATATTGTAAAAATAATCTGTATCTGCAGTCAAAAGAACTGCACTCAGATGTATCACAAGAACAATTTGCCAAACAATCAGCTGAAGCAGGAGGTTCCAATTTTTCAGAGCTTCGAGGGCTCCTGGTGGAGAGGAAAGCTGTGCTATATGCATGCTGAGAAGTACGAGATAAGCAGCTTTCCACTTGCTGCAATGTCGTTTTAATTACCCTCCAGTGTCTAATTGTGATCCCCCCCTTGGGAAGTCAGAAGTGAGGACACAAGTTTAAGTCAGGCTCTTCTACTTTTTAAATAATTGCATGTTTTGGCAGAAAAAATAGGACCTGGCTTAGTAGGAGTGAAAACTACAATGACAGTAAAACTCAAAAGAAGCACCTCTCTTTAAACCAGTGTCCAAATCTATGATCAACAAAATTCTGCAAGCAGAATATCTCTTCACAAAGTGTATTAAAACTACTTAGGCATGAAACAATTATATATCATTTTTATAATAGACAACTAAGCAGAGCTTCTTGATACCTACTTTAATACATATAAGCATAGTGAAAGGAATCTATAGCAGGGTTTGAAAAGTGCAAATTTCTATTAACCTAAGTTCTGCTTGATGTCTTGTGGGATTGAGGCAGATCCTGTAACATTTTGATGTTTTTTTCTTTATTCCAGTGATGAAGTCATATGAGGTAATGTTACCTATCTGGTAAAGTAGTTATCATTTCCTACTCTTGAACATGAAGAAGTTGATCTTGTTGCACAAGGAAAAAACAATGCAATCGCTTTATGACATGCTAATATTGTAGATATCTGCCCTTGAAGGTGGGCGACATTACATTCATGTTAATAATACATAATTGTTTTCCCTCTGCCTTTGAAAAATACTCCTGATATTTCTTTCAGTTCCAATTTCCAAGTTTTCACTGTCAGTATTTGAAAAGGCCTTTTAATCATACCCTACTTCTAGTATTTTAATTATTGTTTTTTAATAATTATAATATTTTAATTTCTCTCCCATTTAATTGTATTTTTCTAGTAGTGTAACTGTAAAGGGCACAGTATAAGAGCACATTGTTAATAGCTATGACTTTTTACATAACTAAGAGCAGGGGACCACCCCTTTGGTTCTTGACATGATATAACATTATGCCATGCTATCCTGCTTTGCTATCAGAGAAAGAAGTCTTTGGGGACGGAGATCCAGCTGTTTGTTTTGCTTTGTTTTGTTTTATTTTGGTTTTCCACAGTTTCTAATACAGTAGGGCCATGTTCTCAGCAGCTCTTCCAGGCACTATTGCAATGTACTTACATAACAACATTAACTCTCTTTGATAAAACATTCTTTGAGTTGACTGTTGGTGTTATTATTTTTTATTTAACTCTACTGAGTTAGCTTCCATTCCCCTTCCATATTTATTTTGTCATTTAAAAATCAATTTACAAATGATTTTTTGTAAATTATATCTGTTTCTAATATTCAGAATATTTCCCAGATCAATACAGTATTTCATATTTGTTGTTGGTTTTGTTAGCAAATTCAAAGATAAATAGATTATAAAGTATAAAATTGAGATATAAAACATTCTAATCTACTGTGATACTTTATGTGGTTGTGGGTTTTTTTTCTTTTCTCCCTTGAAAACTTCTGATTGCAGTGGTATAGACTTGCTTAGAATGTCATTTAGATTGAAGGTTATGTGCCTGAGAATAAGCCTTACTCTCTTATAATGGAAGAAGCTACATCAAATCCAGGCTTGTGATGTCTTACCATGCAAGTAATTACCATTACTTACTATGCAAGTAATACAGGACAAAATTTTTCTTGGTATGATCACAGAGCAGATTACTTGTGTTAATCAACAAGGTCAGTGAGTCTAGGGTTATTTGGGGTTATTTGCTGTAAACCATAATGTAACTCATGAAAATGCTGCCTGTGAAGTCTCTGAAGCTGAGGAATATTAGCAGCTGAAAGCATTCTGTGGAGCTGTGTCCCAAGCTGCTTCTGGGTTCTTGTCGTGTGTCTGACCACTTTTGGAGACAGGGGCTCAATGGACTGTCAATGTGACCCCATGTTGCTGTTTTTATATTCTACCAGAGCAGGTTTGTCCCCCACAAGCCGTCTGTGGATCTCTGCTGCCCTGTGGACCTCCATGGGCTGCAGGGCCACAGTGGCCTCACCATGGTCTGCACCAAGGGCTACAGAGGAATCTCAGCTCTGGCACCTGGAGCACCTCCTACCTCTCCTTCTGCACTGATCTTGGTGTCTTCAGGGCTGTTCCTCTCATGTGTTCTTACTCCTCTCTTTGGCTGCAATAACTTCTGTGCAATAACTTTTGTTTCCTTCTTCTTCAATACATTATCCCAGAGGTGCTGCCACCATCACTGGCATGGATCAACCTTGCCAGAAGTGGGTCTGTCTTGGAGCCTGCTGGCATTGGCTCTGTCAGGCATGGAAAAGCTTCTGGCAGCTTCTCACAGAGGCCAACCCTGTACTCCTGTACCTCCTGCTACCCCTGTGTTACCAAAACCTTGCCATGTAAACCAAATACAGCATTTCAAAGGAAAGGATAATTTGAAGGTAAGTGAAGAATGGAATTAAGTACAAAATGGGTTTACTGAATGTAGGTCACAGCCAACTAATCTGATAGTGTTTTTTAAATTATAATATCTGCCAATGCAACATACTTGGATACTAATAACAATCTTCCTGAAATCAAATACTGAAACTTAGTAGATATCAGGCAGAGTTGAATCAGCCCCAGAGCTTGTTTGACCATAATCATGCAGTTCTTTCTGTTTATCATTAACAAAAATAAAGTTGTCAGGACAGTTTGCTCTTTTGCTGCTGTTGGTTTCATTTGCTTTCTAATGTTATGCTAATAAAACCTTTTGTCAGCAGATGCAAATTAGACTTCATTTAGCAACAGCAAAACGTTTTGACAAACCTTTTTTTTCCATGCAGATTTACATTTTTAGTGCTGAATGGAAACCACATGAAGAAGACAGATAGAAATTTGTTCATGGAAATCTGCAATGCTGTTTTTGCTGAGTTTTCCTCCCTCCTGCTTTCATGTCCACCCAGGTATGTCCTATTAATGTAAGACTTTAACCTTCTACAGATTCTTAGAAGACTCATGTGGGATCTGAGGAATAAAAAGTTTGTTACTGTAATTTGACTAAGGTCAGTTGGAAAGAAAATGCAAATGAATCTATACAAAATACAGAATTTTACTGCACTAAAGGTCCAAACCTAATTGCTTAGGTCCTTAATAAATGCCCCGAGACAGCCTTGGACTATTACTTTTTATGTTAAGAAAACAAACAAAACTTTCCTCCTTTATATGAGAAATGAAATCTAATTTATTATGTTCATAAAGGCATGACATTACTGATATTTGAGACTGAAATTCTGTTGAACAGGAGGAAATTATGGCTGGGCTTGGATAAAACTGTGTAGCTGTCACATGCTGCCTGGGATTCTCCATTAGTTGGAGTAGTAAAGGCTTGTACTTTATTACTGTACTTATTACTGTACTGTACTTACTACTGTATCACTAAGAAGTTCTTAGCTGTGAATAATTTATTACAATAAATATGTTTACCAGCATGGGTTGAGTATAATATGTAGAAAACTGTCATAAATGAAGTGTTCTATAAATGACAGCATGGTGAAAAGAGTAATAATTCTCCCTAAATGTCAGAAACTGAGCTGATGAGAAGAAGAAACATATATAAAATGAAGAGGTGGATTCCAGTCACTTCTTCTGTCACTTCATCCAAGCAGGAATAAAAAACAGTCACCATATCTCCCTTTCATTTGATTAACTTTGTAATCTGCTTTGTGCTGAAAGCACTGGGTGTATTCTTTGGAAGACCACCAGAATTATACTAATGTATTTCTGTTCACAGAGTATGAAGTTAAAAGGTAACAGGCTCAAAAGGGAACATTAGAGAATCCTATTTGAATGCACTAACGTCCTAACACAACTCCGGCCATCGATTGAAAAACGTGATGCCAAACAGTGCATATGAGCTACAAGTTGCTAACCTTTTCTATTTTATGTAGGTAAATCTGTACCCTCTGGAGATTAAAAAAATAGTCTAGAAGATAGGAATGTCTTTAAATCCCAGATGAATTTCTTAATTAGGATGTTCTTTAGTTGGTATATACTTTATCAGAAATGAGACCTCTATTCATGTTTTCTTTGCTTTCTGCATGTCAGATATCAGGACATTTAGATTACAAAATAAAATTTAAAAGCAGATCCTGCAGTAGGAGAAGCCTTTTGTGTTCCTTAAGATTCTTATGGCTTAACTACCTACAGGGAATGCTTTTCATTAGCTGGAGAATGAAAGAAGCAAATGTTATTCTACAGGCCCATGTTTGTCATTTGTTGATAAGCAGTCAAAAAGTCAATGTGACCCATATGTCCAAACAATATGCTGCTGGACATATTTTTCCTAATGCACTGCAAATGAGATCATGCATTGTATCTCTAGCATATGCATTTATTCTCTTACATTTTCCTTTGTAGAAAATGATAAAATAATACTTGGCACAGTAATGTAAGGGGTTTTCTTCCTTTATTAGTCTGTTGCATGAAGGGCAGAGGTAATGTGGTTGGTCCTCTTCCATCCAGCTATTTTTAGCAAGATGAATGAGAAATTATCATTGTGAGTTATTATCCTGGTTCACATTCTAGACCACCTGTGAAAATGGAAGCAAATGGTGGACAGCAGAAGGGATATTTTAAGTGTGGTTGTGTCTGTGGTGTCACAAAATACTTGAGCACTGGTGAGGCCACACCTTGAGGGCAGTGTCCAGTTCTGGGCCCTTCACTTCAAGAAAGACTTTGAGGTGCTGGAGCATGTCCAGAGAAGGGCACTAGAGCTGGAGAATGGTCTGGAGCACAAGTCCTATGAGGAGCAGCTGAAGGAGATGGGGTTATTCAGCCTGGAGAAAAGGAGACTCAGGGGTGACCTTATCACTCTCTACAACTGCCTGAAAGGAGGCTGTAGCTGGTGCATTTTTGGTCTCTTCTCCCAGGTAACAAGTGATAGGACAAGTGGAAATGGCTCCAGGTTGCACCAGGGGAGGGTCAGTTGGAATATTAGCAAAAATTTCTTCACTGTAAGGGTGGTCAAGCATTGGAATCGGCTGTCCAAGGGTGTGGTGAAGTGACCATCTCTGGAGGTATTTAAAAGAGGTGTCTATGTGGCGCTCTGGGAGATGGTTTAGTGGTGGACTTGGCAGCGTTAGGCTTAAAGTTGGACTTGACCTTAAACATCTTTTCCAAACTAAATGATTCTATAATCAGATACAGGCAACTGATTAAGATTCTTAGTTTTAATTTAATTTAATTTTACTTCAGGAATTTGAAATTGAATCTTTTAATTAGGTGTCTTAACATGGATTACAACAAGGAACTTTCCATTCTTGAACAAAGTTTGATGGCCATTATTCAACATTGCCTTCTTGCACTTTCTGTTATTACACAAATATATGTAAATATATGTGTGCTTATGCATCAGTATATAGATAAGATGTCCCCAGTGTTATGTAAAACTTGAACATGAAAATCCTTCATCAGTGGCAGAGATGGACATGATTGAAGGTCAGTAAGTCATTCACATGATCAGCAGCCTTCAAACTCACAGTGAGAAAAGCTTAGAGTAGGATGGAGCGAGATCTCAGAGAACAGTGGCTAGAAATACTGTAATTGGCCAAAAATGTTGATTAATCTCTAAGCTGTATTCTACTTTGGTCTAGGAAAGAAAAAAAAGCTTCTTTCAGGTTTACTTACGCCTTTATGAACAATTTTGAAAAATGTAGAGGTAACATGGATACCGGAAGTGGATGAGGTGCTCCCTTGTGCTTTGTTCCATGCAGAGATGAGATCCTGTCTTGTCTCTCCCTTGCATTTCCTTCCTAATACATCTGAAAGGCATGACAGTTTCTTAAGTCACAGCACAGCTCTGAGAAGTTGGTTTTCATTAATTCCCTTTGCTCCTGATTGTTGGTCCCTGTTTTGTAGGTATGGCCTGCCTGTCATATTCCCAAATGTATCACTTTGTATTTCCCATGAAAGAAATAAATATAATCTGAAAGGAAGCAGGTTGCTAGGAAATTCAGGTCTGTTTGTCTTGAGAGCCTGTCATCCTTGTAACTGCTGTATTTTACTATACCTATTGTCATCATCATTAAGGACTTCTGGAATGTGTAGACAAGGCTTATTTGAGTGGCATTTAATACTGCAGAAGCCCACATGAGTAGTTTTTCTAATACTGACACTAACACTTTGGTTTTAAACCTTCTAAGGTGCCTTTCTCTTGCTCAAGAGTTAAACTGAATGTGATATAGAATGAAGTCAGAGGTGTTGTAAAAGTCTGTATCTGTTTCACCCATGCAGTTACATTTTCTGCAATAAGACTGAATTCTTTTTATCTTTGTTAAGAATATTCCTTTCTCAGACACTATCAACTGGCATTTGTTACCTTTGTAAGTTCAGTAGCTGTCAATAGTACACATGCGTATTAAGATAGCCTGCAAAGAGGGACTAAAAAAAAAAAAAGCACTTTTTTAGAGGTCTCAGATTCAGTATCAAGGATTTTAAGGGTCATTGCAAAATATATTTGGATATAAAAATTAGAAAAGTCAGAGGACTAGTGTTAGCTCTGTAATAAGTTAATCCACATAACTTTAATGCCCTGGAGTCCTCTCAAGATATCTGGCCTACTGGTATCTTGTGTTCTGTATACTACACAGTGAATGAAGTTTTCAGTGATTTTTTTTGCACTTGTCCAGTTCTCAAGATTAATTAAAAATGTATATATATTTTTTGACATCTATTGAAGGACTCATTAGAAATATATGTTTGTTTCTTTTTAATTCTTAAATGTTTCTTCATGTTATCCTTGATTTCTGAAGCAGTGTATGATAAAAAGGCAGCAGTCTAAACCGATGATAGCTTCCTTACATCATCTTTTAAACACTTCAATCTTTTATTTTGTTCTTCACCCATGGCAGAAGAATATCCTTTGCAGTTTACACTTACAACTTTTCTTCCAAAAGCCCCAGTTGTGATATGTTGCTTCAACAGTTTCACATGTAATACTCTTTTGATAGAATACTACCAACTGTATTTTATTTCCGCTTGTATACTCCTTGCTTTCAAGTCTCAGTTGAAGGTGTCTGGTTTTCCTTTCTTGCTTCTAATTTCCTGTTCTAATTTCTTGTGTCTTTGTTAGTAGTGCAAAATATTGGGAAATATTAGTAGGTACTCACAAAACCTAGTATTTTGATTTTTTGCATGGTTAAATTCCTCGTTTTATTATTTTCTGAATTAATATGTCTTAGATTTTGTTAGGTTAAAAGTCCAACATTTAACTGCGAACTCATCTCCCCCCCCCCCCCCCATTTAATCGAACCAGACACTAAGTTTTCAACTGCTCAGCAATGTCTGAATAGTCACTAAAATGACCACCCTTGGCAAATTTGCTCATTATGACAGAGAGATAAGATCAGGTATTAGTATATTTGGGTTGCTTTCTCTTTCCCCCCTTTCTCTCTTCCTTATCATCTCATTGGAATGTTTACTTCCTCTTTATTTTCTGGCCTTATACTACCAGAAAACTCTTCTTTTGGATTCACACTCTTGGTTGTGCACTTTCCAATCTTTTTGTGCCTGTACTCAGTTGAGGTTTGGCCTGATGGAAGCTGCTGAAAGTAGGATGTTCTTAGGCTAAGGACAGCATAGCAGATGTAATGTGCAGCCCAGGAAGAAGGGATTAACATGGCAAGAATAGAACTGTAAGAGAGAGAGAGGGGGGGAAGAAAGGTGAGAAAGACAATGCAGCTAAAAGCTTTCTCCAGGTATGCCTTCTTTAGGTCTGTCTGGCATAAAATTTTGAGCTTTTGGACCTGTGTTCACTCAGCATTGGGAAAAAGATAGAACCATGGATAAAATAACAACTATAGAGAGTGACATGCTAGAGGTGAGATAAATAGGCCTCCTTCTGCAACGGAGCAATGATGTGCTTTGCCTTGTCCCATTCCTTAAACAGTTTGGACCTCCCAGAGGTTGCTTTACCACTCTTGGCTACAGTGTTCATTTCATACAATTGCTTTTTGTTTGCACAAAAAAGCTTGTGACTCTAGAAGATGAGGTGAACTCCATAATGTAGGTCCTTATTTTAATACAAAGATAAAAAGGTGCCATGAGCCATTTTTTGAGCAGTGAAATAACGTTCCAACAATGAATGACAGGAAAAAAGAAAAGCTTCTGTTCTGGCAATTTTTTGCTGCAGGTATTCAATCTGTTTGTAGTAGGTGTGTTAATAGTGGCAACACTGTGACTTATCTTAGTTCAGATCCCACATTAAGTTGTTAAAGAAGCATTGACTTTGTTGCAGTTGCTGTAAACGTGTTTTTATTGTTGGGATATACTAGTTAAACAGAGTGTAGCATTCTTTATGGCCATCTGTTTTTTAAATGTGTGCTCTGGAGATATCTATATATAAATAAAGAGTAGTATCCCTGTTAACTAAACATGAAGACCAAATTCAAATGCCAAAAATTATTTCTGTTTTCTTCCTGTGAGTGAGTCTGTTATGTCTCTTATAACACTGAGAGATAGACTTACTGTTTCTGTATGATTATATTGCAGCTAAACAATTGATTATGCAGCCATCATGCAGTCTTTGTCAGGTTGTTGCAATCCAATCATGGACAAATTCTTTGCATCCATCCTCATAAATAATTCCCACTTGGGAATTTGAATGGAAGGGTTGCACCTTAAAAAGACCAATCATGATATCTCAGATTAGTTGCAGTTGCACTGCCTTGTCTTACTGGTTTTCCTTTGGAGGGGCTGAATGTAAAGGCTTTTGATTTCCCAAAGTGACTAGTGATTCTGCGTGCCTTGCCAGGAGTCTGCAAGTTTCCAGTGTGTTTTAATTTTCAGACAATTAAGTCCATGTAATTTCTGTTACAGACTGCAAACACACTGAAGAAATCAAAATTGGAAAGAGTTTTTTACCTTTTTTCTGCATTTTTGAAAGGAAAATTTATTTCTTAGGGTTTTGTTTTTCTTCTTTTTTTAAATGTAACTACATAGTGTGAAAAAATTATTGGTTCTAATGAGTGTTTTTCCCAGAAAAGGTGGAGAAGGAAAATCTCTGGGTGAAGAAGACTTAGTATGAACCACAGCATTCTAAAACAATGAAGAATGAATTCCTGCATCTATCTCTGACAATGAGTTTTAGTCTTTCTGCCAGGTATCTTTTAGAAATCTCTAATAAGTCACTGTTGCCGCTGCTCCATTTCTGACTAGCTGAGCAGGGTACTGCATTCAAGGGAATGGAAAAGAGCTGAGTTGGAATGCTAGTGATTTTGTGTTTTAAATTAGACACAGATCATACAGGATGCATAAGTAATTCAATGGTGCATATTCATTTGTATCTATAAATAACCTTGAAAAATAGATGTGTTTCCAGTTTTATGTGGATATTTTTCCAAAATGTTTGTCTTGTAAATATGTGAAGGAACATATCTTCATTTTGTTATGGAGCCTTAAGTTCCTTAATTGTAAAAAAACCTAATTTGCAGAGAATGAAAGAGGTTTTCTGTATACTATCCACAATAAAATTGGAAGGAGATCTATTCCTATTAAAACTGTCTCAGGCAAAACCATTTATTACAACCATAAAAGTACTATTGGTGCACCAGTTGTAAGGAATAAAATTTTAGAGACATGTCCTGGCTATTTTCACCAGCCACAGAGTTCAGGAGGAGGCTGATGTAATATTTTCTTTTATTTTGGAGGAGAAGAGAAAATGAGGGTAAGCTTTATTTTTACTATTATTATTATCATCATTATCATTGATCTTATGGGAGGTTGAGAAAAAGCTCTGTTACACCTAAAAAATGTTGGTATTTTCTTTCAAGAGGATGAAATGCAACCAGAAATAATCTTCTTTTTTTGAGATGCTGTTAATGGATATCTTCATGAAATAATGCAAGCACCTCCAAATATCTGTTTTAATTTATTGCATATTTAATATTGCTGGAAAAAAGTGTTTGTAAAATCTGTATAAAGTTAATGTGAGGTTATGAGAATTGCACTGTGTTCATTCCACAACAAGGTTCAGTCTTCCAGTTGCTTACTTTTTATGGTCCAGTGAAGATAACCTAACATTTTTAGGTCTAAAACAGTCTCAGTTGCTTTCAGTCCACTTCTACTGTACATGCAACACCTCAAGGTCAAAACAATCACTACCACAAACTTCAGTGAGAGTGAAACGAGTTATTGTATCTGCAGGTATGACATCCCTTCTTCCAACCTGCTGCCCCTTTCTTTAGCAATAGCTTCCATGTCTGAGTCAATAAGCTAACATAGAAAAATATGTCAAATTTAGATGATAAAGGCACCCTACCTTACTTTTTATAACATTTTTTTTTCAGACCTTCAGAGCCTTTTGCATTTACTTACTGCAAAAATATTCTCTTTCACTATGGTTAATTTTATTGTGTTGGTTAGAAATAGACAGAGAGTGACAAACTCCAGACTGGTAACACTTTAAATGAGCCAGCAGTGAGCGATCAGAATAAGATCACAGGAAAAATGAGGTATTCTCTAGCTCAAGCTACTACAGTTTTAATAAAAATAGATTTATGTAATTCTTGATCAGAGTAAATTGATGCTGCTACTTAGAAGTCAACAGATTTAGACCTTTTAACTTAATACAGGAGTATTAAACCATTGCTTTATATATATGAAGTGTCGCTTTTAAACAAATAAACAAACATCAACCCACCAAACACACAGAAAACCTCTATACCAAAACAGCTCCCTCCCTTCCCTCTCCAAACTGCTGGTTTACTTCTGAAGTGTTCTTCAGGTCAGTGCCATGTACTTGCTTCTCTCCACGTGTGTGAACAAGCTTATGGATGGTCTCTGACCTAGACATGCCTGCATGGCTCCCAGCCTTGCTGCCCACATCCTCCACAAACTGCCCTGTCCACAGCAGGGAACGGGGCAAACTTCCTCCTCTGCTGCACCTTGCTCCCACAGGCAAGAGAGAAGCCGATGAGAGGACAATTTTAGGCCTTTTGGGTGCTGACCAGCCTACCACGCTTTAAGGCGACCTGATCCCCATGCCAGAGCAGGCTTCCCTGTGATCCTACTTACCACTCACATTTAGCTTTGTGTTTATGTGTGTAGTGTTCTCTGCTGAAGCAATGTAGTATCATGCCCCATGTCTCAGTATGGCAAAATAATGGAAAATTAAAAGATTTTTGTTGTATTTTTTTTTTTATTTAATGCTTATAGCTGAAAAATCTGAGGTCACCACTAGGCTAGAATGTCATGCTGTTTCCATCAAACTGCTGTTTGCAATGTGATGTGAACCATTGTTCAGGCAGTTTAGAGATAAAGCTGTCATCCACCTTCTGTGCCCTAATGCCACGTGTTACAAAGACAAATGCACATGTGGGCAAGATTTCTGACCATGAACAAGAGGAAGCTATTTCAATGCAATTAGAGTTCATCAAATCCGACAAAACTGTGTGCACCCCTAGAACTAAAGTGAGTGCAGCTGTGTTCTCTGCATTTTGCTTTATGTTGTATTTCATGGGTACACATAACAACAAGTTTGCTTCATTAAACTGGTAACACTAAGTGTGTAAGAATTAATAACCTGGTGATGAGTGAATCTCAAAATATCCAGAGGTTTCTTCTAGTTTGGATAGCAGTAAAAAGTGCAGATGATGATCTGAATGTATTAGATCTCTCAAAACAGACTGGGGACCCCAGTACAGAAGAATTTTGGCCACTGTGAGAATTAATTTTGAACTGGAAGGAGCAGTGCCCAAGGCAGCTGAAACCAAATGGTAGCAATCAGCAGCAAAGACAGCGAGAGAAAAATGCAAAACCTACACAAGTTATGTAGCCAGTTTCATTTCTATTTAACTCTGGCATGTTTTTTCATATTGGCTCTGAAATCTCTTGGCATGTAGATGAAGATATCCCAGCAGTTTGAGCATAGTTTTACTCTTCATTTCTTTGAAAATGCTTTATGCCTGCAGTTAAGGATGTTCAGCAGAAACCTGCATCTTCAAACTGAGTCCAATATCAAATTCTAGTCTGTCCCTTCCCTTCTAGTTCCACCAGAGCAGGCTGGCTCCAGACATCATGCTCCCTTCAATGTTTGAAGGCACCAAAGGAGAGTAATCTGCTGTCCAGTGTGGAAGTCAGATGCTGGGGCAGAATTGTCTTGTCTGTAGAGCAAAGAGAGTTGACATAAACAGTTTGAAACATTAGGACAGTGAAGTTACAAGATGAGAGACTACAGATATCCAGATTTTTTTTACATTTAAGGGATATATATTTTAAAGAACAATGCATTCTCAGCCCTAATTTTTTTTTTACCTAAGCATTTTTGTAAAGGAATGCCTTTATTTTTACTAAAATGCCACTTTGGGACAAAAATGACTGTAGAGTTTACAATTCTAGACGAAGTAAATCTTAATTGCATCAGAAGTTCACGTGAGGTTGACGCCTCTCAAAGAAGGCTGTCAAAAGCCTGCAATATCAGTGAGCATGTTTCATGCCTAACTAATGAGCCTTTTAACTTTTGGCAAAACCTATGCTTAAAAAAAGATTAAAATAGATTTCATCTGGGATACCTAAAACAACCACTCATTGAAGAAACCCTTTTAGGTTTTATGATACTCAAGGAAATTTATGTTTTTTAGATATGGTAATTTCCCTAGAATGAAAATTAGGACCAGGGGTTCATTAGGAATCTTATTTTCCAGTATTTATCTTGTATATCTCTGCTGGCAAAATTCTTTGGCCTTAAAATTCTGCTGTTAATCTCTGCACGAGTTAGATTTATTTTTAAATGTCAAGTAAATTGATCAACCTGCTCTTGTTTTTATTACAGAACTGTAAAACTTACCAGATGCTGCTGCTGAGGGTTGGTTGATGAGGATGCTTGTCAATGGCCCGAGGTAGCGTAGAAGTACAAGGTCAAGGAGATTATTTTTTGAATGAGCAACATTTGAAAGTGTTTCACATTTATTTTAAGAGAGACCGTGGACTGTGTGAGGGCATCTTAAGTCCCCACCTTTTTCTCCTTATAGTTTTGGGCTATTGTGTTTAAAAGAAAACTTGTCTGGTTTGTTGTTGTTGTTGTTTTGTTTGTTTGTTTTGTTTGAGACAATGAGCAATGAGCAACCTGAAACTTGTCCTTGCTCTTCTTCAGCACCACACACCACGTGACACTGGAAGAGGAAAAAAGTCTAGGAAAACAGGGCAGCAATATTACTTCTGGGTGTCTGCAGTTTAAGAAAATACTCTCCCTATCAGACTTTTCTAGATGGCAGAGGCACTCAAGTTGTTGGCAGTGATGGTTGATGCTCACCGGGAAACAAGAGTTTGTGTCCATGGGTACAGATCCTTCTGATCACACCCACTGCTCAGCAAAAACTAAATGTGTGATAACTGTCCTGCAAGCTTGTCAAAAATCTATAGAACTTGTTTAATTTCTTAAACATCATGCAGTACATTTGGTTTTGGTCACTTGAATAATCTGTGATTCTCGGGGGAAATAATAACTCAGTGACAGGTTTACGAGCTGAGCTGCTGGTTATATGATATAACTTACTTCCATAATGGAAAGTTAACAAAAATATGAAAAATTTACATAAGACATGGCAAAGACTGTAATTTTCACCAGTTGTGTCAGGAAATCTCTTGAATGCATTTCACGTATATCCAAACTATTAATTTTTTTTGAAATAGCTCTTTGTGCCCATTGAGGGCTTGTTTGCATAGGAATTTTTAAATTGCTGAATTCTTTAGCCTTTGAGTAGGATAGAGGGGAGAGAAAGAAGAAACAGAGAGTATAACTTTCAAACAGCATCCCCCCAGCTCCAAACTTTCAGATTTTTCAGTGTCCTAGAGTTAAAACATTGTTTGTCTGATTTGTTTTATGATAAATATAATCTTCTGGGTACAGTCTAGACAAGAGGTACTTTAAATGGAAAGGTGCCTTTCCTTCCCTCTGTTAGAGGAATCCAATGCTGCGGTTGTGGTTTAAAGGAAACTCTTACCTTTTGACTATGGAATAACTGGCATGACCTCCTTATAAAGTGTTGGAAAGGGGTTTTGCAGTTACATCCAGGAATTCTTCTGGTCCCTCCACTTTAGGGGAAGAAGTGAGATTGCTCAGGGAGCTTGGTGACTGCAGTGGAGGAGCTGGTGGAGAAAGTCCTCATCCAGTAGTTCTGGCACATGCATCAGCAGTAAAGGATGCAAATGAGACATTCCAAGAGGAAGTAATAAATTTGACAGCATTTATGCTAGAGACTAGCGTTGACTAGTCTCAATGAAGGGAAATAGACCTCAGAAAAGCAGAGTAATTTTATTTAGTCATGACTTAAATAAGAATCTTCTAGTTCCATTAATTTAAATGCAATAAAAAAATGAATATGTTGTTTCTTATATATGTAGCCTTTAGCAATGCAAAGCCAACACCTACATTTTAGCTACTTAATCAGTTTATATATTTAGTTGAGTGATATTATGTATAGAAAAATTCACCTGTGTTATGTTGAAAAGGGGAAAATTGTTCCTTGCCTCATTCTTTATGGTACAAGCTGACACAGTTAAATGAGGGCAAAGGAAGTTATCCAAGGAATTAAATTTGGCTCTACATACAAAAACCAGAGAGGCATATCTATAGCATGAATTTCAAAGCTATGCTTCAGAACATTGTTTATATGCACCTGCATGAACAAGAATTTTTGTTTCCAAGTGGCTGGTTTTACATCCGCTAACTTTTCACAGTGTTTGTCCACTCACCTGTGGACTCCTGCTGGGAGATGGCACGAAATTTCCACTGAAGCTGTTGGTTACTTCCAGAAAGCTGATCTGTATTTCTGAAAATATGGGACAGGTAATGTCCCACTTGGAGGAACCTGCATTTTTTACTGCCGGTAAAGTAAAAGATACTGTGTCTTGCTTAGGAAATAGCACTGGTATTTTTTAGTTTCTCTTTGTGGCTACCTGCGCTATATATTTGTGGTTTATTAATTTGCATTTATTGCAGTGTGGCTGTGCTTTGCCTGTATACTGTACATCCAAACTTCATCTTAATTTAAAGTTGAATATTATCTTTTTCTTTTTTTCCCTGAGCTTTGATGTTCTGAACTTTTCCTGGGATTTAAAAAGGAGGACAAAGGCTATTTTATGAGGGTCTCTGGTCTCAGGTCAGAAACCAGAATAATCTCTAGACTGCAGACTGACAGCTCATTTCTTTCTCTTTAAATTCTGTTGACTATGTAATAATTTCAAATTAAAACAGGGTTCAAATCCAGGTCACTGGAAATAAACAGCTAACGTTTTAGTAAAAATGGTCATGTGGAAACTTCCTGCAGTTTGTTCTGATCATTTTAAACAGTCTTTGTTTGCTAGGGTCAAAGGAGGTCTGAACCATAGAGATTTAAACGTTGAAGCAAATCAGTGACACCACGAATTAATAAATCTCTTGTTAGAGAGATGGACAAAGAGTGTTTATTTTACCACATTCAGCTGAACTACACAGATGGATAAGTGATTTCTACTGTGATCCTCATGTGAGCTGAGTTTTAAGATTGTGTTTATCATGTGACAGTATTCCAGAGCAAGTTCACAGATGATTAAAGTAGTAGTAGTAGGAGCAGTAGTAGTAATAGTAGGTCAAACATCCTTTCAAAGGATTATATTCTTGTTACATGTTCAACAATAAAAATTCTGAAATCATGTAATATTCAAATATATATATATGTTCAACACCAACACAATAAATTTCTGCTTTTGTTCTATCTTGCCTTCACTAAAAGTTCACCAAAGAATGATTTGATAGAAATATATTAAAACAATATTTTTATTATCTAATCACTGGGCAAAGTTCTGTTAGTTTGAGATGGTCATTTGAGACCATACAAACAGGATGAACTGGTAGATATTTATTGAAAACAGGAGATAAAATTGGAGAATTTACTTGTCGTATACTCTCTCTTTACATTATTTTTAGGAGAGAAATATGCACAGTTGTAGCTTTTGAAGATGAAACACGAAGCTGATACTAAACAGTGAGTTTGTCCAGTAAACCTGTCTGTGATCTGAAGGAAAGGTAAGGCTAGCCATGAGCGGCTGTCTTAACTGAATTTTAACAGGCTTTTGATCAAAATCCCATAAATCTTCATTGTATTCATTGGCAATTGTACTTTGTCTTGCATGAGCCTGAGGCCTTTATGTACCTAAGGTTAGGGAAACAGGATTTCTGACCCACATTATTCTTGGCCACTGCAACCCGCAGTGTGCTGCTGCAAAAATAAAGTCTAAAGAGGAATCCCCCAAAGTTTTGGTGAATCCATTTAATAAATCATGTAGAAAGGGAAAAAAAAAAAAAAATCCCCTAAGCCAAAGGGAAGTGATAGGGAGTGCGTGGGTTCATCTGGTCAGGGTCATGTAAAACCGTGTTTACTCTTCATTTTACATATGCTCTATATGTTGATATGACATCATTCTGCATAAAGTTAGGAATACTGTGCACACATAACCACAAGTTTGTAAGAGTTGCAGTGAATATCCCTTGAGAGAGGGAACATGACATAATTTAAAGTTGGAACCTGGAGTGATTTATGAAAGTCATTGTCTTACTGATTTAGATACTTTCCATATGTTGTTGTAAAAACTCTGTTTTGTATTGTATGTGTAAAATGTGTAGCAAATTAGTTTCAATAAAACTTTCTTCCTCTAAAAAATGTTGGTTTTAAAATGTTGATTTTTTTTTTTTTAATCTCTAGTCTGTGATATACCACTGTATTTTTATGGAAAGGACATTGTAAAGTAAAAGATTTTGAGGTGACTTTGCTAAAGTTTGGTAAGTACTGCAAGTGCTTTTGATGCTAAAACATCCTATTGCACTGGATTTATGGCTTGACTTGTGTACCATGCTTATATTTATGGCTTGACTTCTGATACCATGCTTATAGCTGATATGGAGTATGCCCTGTGCCATGCCTGAAGCCCTGAAGGTACTGTCCTAGTATGGAAGGAAGAGAAGAATTTTTCTCTTACCAGGTGTAGTCCATTATAATTCTATCTCATTTTATTTTGGAAATTATTTGAAGATGGATCTAGTTACATTCAAATTATGTGATGGTAACATGATTTCTAAAAATACATTACTGCCTGAGGCATTAAAGGACTCAATTTAATTTACCATTATATATAAAATACTTTTATTGCAGGGAGACTTTATTCCAGTGGTTGCTTAGTAAGTGAATGGACATTTATTAATCAAATAAATCAACACCACCCATGGCGACCTGCCCCAGAAGTACCTGCTGAGTAGAGATGGATGAACAAAGCATGAGGAAAAAATTATCTGGTTTGTGCTGAGCATTTCTGCTTGCAATTTTCTAGAATTTGTTCATTGTTCAGCATTATTCACCAAACAGTGTCTGCAGAGTAGTTTGCCTTGTAGCTTGTTCAGAAGCAATTTGTAGCAAGTATTCAACATATACTTCAAGCAGAGATTATTTGTCATTAATATGGGGGTGAGGTTTTTTTCTTTATGTATGATCCCTTACTCAAAAAAGTTTGTTGATGACAAATGAGGCTAAGTGTTGCTGTGATACAAATTAATAATAGCGTGAATTATGATATCCCTTTAGCTTGGTTTTAGACCCTTCATAATGATCTCCATAGATTTCAGTGGTATTCAGACCAAGTTTCAAGTATTTTTTTCAGCACTGACATTTGGGACAGACACTTTAAAATACATTAGGCACACTTTCTGTACTCCCTTCTTATCAATCTTTGTTTTGGTGTCTTTGTCTGGCTTTAAAGTTTTTACTGAGATATCCATGGAAAGTGAATTGCAAAGAAGATGTAAATCCACCTGAAACAACTCAAATATCATTAGAAATTGTGAATTTTCTTTTCTTGCAACTGCAAACCAGGGTAGGTTTTTAGACCTTCTCCCACCTACCTATCTTGTAAGGCTTTTAAATGTGAAGTTGTGTGAAATAGCATAAACCCAACTCATACCTACTGAGAGCTCACTTTGCAATTGTTTGAAATGTATTTTCAGAAATGTAAAACACCATCAGTGCTGAAAACCAGCAACTCAGTCCCTTGATTAAATGCATCAAAAAGAAGCATGCAGCTGGAGCACCCACTGCGTTTCTTTGGTTTGTTTCTTTCCTTGCTGAGCAGCCACGAAGCTGGGGAGGGTGCAGAAGGGTGGGCTGAGCGTGCAATCCTTTGGACATTCTTTATTGTATCCTCTGCACTGCTAATGTATCAATCCCCTATGGTTCTCCAGACTCCCACGCTGTGTGAGCTTGCTGCTGGGAGGGCAGAACAAATGTTGCTGTAAAGCTTTAACATCTGTGGTAGCCATGAGTGGCTTGCTGGATGAGCTCTCCAGCAGGTAGGACAGCCTGTTCCTCAGCTCTGATATCATTAACCAGAGCCACTGCTACTCACCCCCTGAGGATTGCTAATGGATCTTTTGGGGCTCGGGAAAAGCTAGTCAGACAAACAAGTATTTTCCTCAGAGCCTGAAGAGCACGACAAACAACTCTTTCTGAGGCAGCGGTGGCAGCTGCTCCTAGAGGCGTAGGGATACAAGGCACATTTGCTCGGCAGAATGAAGTTTATCCACCGGCAGGGGGCTGGAACAAGGCGCATGGGATTCCTCCACTCTCAGGAGAGTATCCGAGGTGTAAACATGAAGCGAGGGGACAGAATGCTGACTCTCTGAGGGGAAGCAGTGATGAGTCAGTGCTTGTGCTCAGGCCTGTTTACCAGAGATTAAAGAGTTGTGAGCATGTCAGACAGCCAATTCAAAATGAGTCTGAGTCTCTTCCGTCTTTATCTGGGTGCTTAAAGCAATTTATCATCAGCTGCTTTCTTCTTCTTGTAGAAGTACTGGAAATCCCATTCCAGTCTACCTCGTTTTCTCTCTAATATCAATCAATTTCACTTTTCTCTCCATGGATGATAAGTCTAATTAGAGAAATGGGAACCTGTACATCACAACGCCGGGAGACCCTCTTCTAAGCAGAGTCCTCCAAGGCAAGGACTGCACCTCTTCTTGTCACTAGTTTGAACTTACCTTCTGCCTGATTCTCTGTTTAAACTAGCTCTCTGTAACTCCTCTCTTTTTCATTGAGGCACAAAACCATTAGCTTTTCTAACTCTGTAATGAGTCTTCTTCAGTGGCTTCTTTCCTTCATTCGCGTTCTCAGCAGAAATGAAAGTGGAAACCAAATGCATCCCCAGCCTGGAATAATTTCAATTGTCTCAGCTGAAGAGATTGGTTATTTTTTTTTCTTGAAGGGGCTCTGTTCATTCATGACCCTGGTGGTCATTGTTTGAATACCTTTGCTTTGACGCTTTGTTTCTGGAAGGAAACAAATAATTAGAGTTGTGCAGGCCACAGAAGGTTATCTTTTCCAGCTCCATGCCCATATTCCTACGTTTCGCCCCTGGCCGATGCCCCTCTCCTGGCTCCAGAGCTCGCGTTGCTCCACGGCCGCAGCAGATGGCGCCCGAGCCCCTGGAATGCTCTCTTCTCCCAGCGCCAAGGCGGATTTGCGCCAGAGGCTCTGCCCCAACGTGCCCTGGTACCATCAGTGTCTTCAAGTGGTTCACGGAACGGGGGAGATGGGGAATAAATAACAATAAGAAAGGAAGTTTTGGCATCAGTGAAGTTAGATTGGGTATAAGGACTGTTATTTACTTAGAATGTCTATGCCAGGAAAGGATGTGATTACTATTCTTAGTGTCATATTCTTAGCAGGAAGCCCTTTCCAGTATAGGGAACTGCATGCCTAACAAATACATTAAATTATAACAAAAAACATTTACATGGATGTGGTGGAAATCTGCACAAGGAAATAACTAAGTAATGGATGAGCAGTGGTAATAGTTTCTTTTTACACAAAAACCAATGGTACTACTGAATTGCAGTACGCTTTTTTGATGCTCTTTATCTTCTTCTTTTTGTTTTTTTTTTTTCTTCAGGAAAGGTAATCAGTTCTCCCGTGCCAAGCAGAAAAGGCTTCCAGGAACACGCTACTAACTTTTCTGTTCAATCTAGCAACGGCATGACTTCATTTTACCCTGTTTATCAGAAAGCAAGGATTTTGGCAGCCTGCTCTAGTGACTAAAACAGAGTTAGGCAGCTCAGATATTTAGGGCCCTAATGCATGATTTGCAGCATTAATAATGCAGACCTGATAGGTTTTGGCTCTCTGTGCAGTTAATGGAGAAAGTAGATGCAAATCTCAAGCACAGGACACTGTGTACCATGAATGCATATTTCACAAGCATTTTTTTTTTGGTAGTTGTTCTCAGTTCTTTGAAAAGAAAGCAGTCACTGCTGCCCAGTGCTTGATAATCTGCTCCCATCTTTTTAATAAAGATGTTCTGTAATAACTGGTGGGAAGAAGTAAATGCTAACAGAGCAGCCCTAATGGAATGAAATTAGACACCTCTGTGAAAAAGGACAAAGAGAGAAGATAAGTCTTTCTGGGTCTAAAAAAATAATTATTTGCAAGCAGAGTCAATGACAAAAGCACTGACAGGATTGTCTGTCAAATGTCCATCATGGAGCTGTCCTGAGTATTTACAAAGCCCCTGTAGTCATGCTTCACCTCTGTGGACTTGGAAAATAAGGAAACTGGGCAGACTGTAAGTGCTGTAAAGATACCAAAAACGAAGTGACTCCTATGACATTAGCCATAATAACAAAGAGGATTCCAGCTCTAAAATAATAGTGCATTGCTGGATTATTCTTACAACTTGAGATATTAAATGGTTTTAGAAAGAATTATGCTTAACCCTGTTTTGTGGGAGGGTGTATTTTTTTGCATGTCAAGGAGATTTTTACCTATGGTTTACCTGTTATTTCTGTCACAAGTGCTGGTTTCTAGTCCTGCAGTCAAGTCACCAGAAAACAGGAGAAATGCATAGTAGAAACATATTGAGTAGTAAGAGAGCTTCTACTGATGGCTGACAGAGCTGAATTTAGTCAAGAGTCTGGCTTCTAGACAACCTGTCTGCAAAAATATCTCTTCACTTAGTGTTGTGTAATTACTTCCTGAGAAACATTTAAGGCCATTGCACACTCATCATCATAAAGACTATTTTTTTCCAGAAAGATATCATATATCTGGTATATGGTCAACCACGTTAGCAAGGTTTGACTTGTCTGGTACTTCTGGTACTTTTAGACTGGAGGCACACAACTGCCTTTTTGTATCTAACTGTATCTAACTGTATCCATACTTGCCCCCGTGTCCTCTCTTATGACTTGTAATGGATGCAGCCTGATATCAAGACATTGGACACTCCATCTGAAGGGGCATGATCTGAACCCGAAGTTCCTGGCTGCATTCTTGGCAAATATATGTTAATAACCTTGCCAGTCCATTGAAAACAGATTATGGCTTATCATTCTCGTTTTAGAGGAAAAGGAATTAATAACTTTTGCTTTTCCTTTTTTATATTTTAGAAAATGGGTTTAATACCTTTTCCCGGCCTTCCTTCATTGGTGAGTACCAGGCTTGATTCTCCCCTGCTTTCCATTCTGTATAGATATTACCCTTTGTCCTGAGAAGCTGCAATATATTAACGTGTCAGAAACAGCGGCATTTAAAATCTGTCAAAAAAATAAATAATTTTTTACTATTTATTATTTATCAAAGTTCCTGCTCAAAAAGCACTTCAACCAGAGCCATAATATTGAATTCATGGTGTAAATATAATTGCAGAATATACAACTCTCAAAACTAAACTCAACCAAATAAATGGCATTGTACATGTTCTATTACTGAAAGATTACAGAATAAAAAAAACACCTAGACCCCAAAATCTGTGCCTGTTTTTTGCTATCAGTGCACATGGCCAATCAAGAAAGGCTTCAGCATACAGAACGTTCTAAATGTTAATAAATTCCAACTTAAAGTATGTCCTAAGGAAAAAATAGTATTCTATGGTGTACAGTTGAAACTTTGAGCCTACCACAAATCCCAGAAGCTCACATTCCCAAAACAAATGGTCTCCAGCAAATACCAAACAAAAATAACTTTTCAACAGAAGATGTCTCTGGAGTGTAGAAAAATACCAGCTCTCTTAGGACAGTCATGCAGGAGAAAGTTAGTAAATAGTCATCATAAACTCCAGCTTCTTCTGTGAACTCAGCCAATAACCATCATGCCTGGGTGGTGGCAAGAAGAACAAGATTATTTTCATTTTCTCTATGTGACAAATTCCTCTGTTCTCCAGATTAAATGAAATAAAGCCCTCCACTGCATCTGGTGTAATAAAATTGTTCTACTACCCCCTTCTAGTCCAGATGAGGCAATCAGAAATGAACACTTTTCCCTTACAGCTGCTGCTGCTTCTTTTGATCAAAATTGCTCTGTGTTCTTAGTGACTGTAAATCTGAAAGAGGAAGTGTTTTTAGGAGACAGAATAGACGTGCATCACCCTCTTTGGTAAGCATTCAAGGCTTTCCATACTCTGGGGATTGCAAAAAAAAGCTCTCTGCATATTTCTAGGTCTCACATGTTGTTCTTTATTAATGGGATTTTCCACATCAAAATCTCCAAGCATATCATGGGTATTATTCAGCCCAAATGAATTCATAATTAAGAGTTCAAACAATGAACGATCCAGGATTTTTTTTTGAGAATCTTAATAGAGCTCACATTACTAGGCTGTTACCAGCCTAATCCAGAAAGGAATGAATAATGCTTAAACCATTAAGCCATTAGGGTTTTTGAGGAAATGGAAAGCATCCACCCTATCTAAGAAATCAATTCCACAGAAATTGTTCCATTGTCAAATACTCTGGGAAAGCAAGTCCATTAGTTTCTTGCGGTTTTTTAAGTTACCAGTGTTTCATCAAGACAGCTTCTTTTTTTAACTGTGCAGTATTATGTACAATGTTTCAAGACAAGCTGAAAAATAGGATGCATTCATGGCAAGTGCTGTCACATAGGCTGCATTCCCAAATGAGACCATTCTTATTTCCAAACAATTGGTGGCCATGAATTCTCTCCACCTGCAGCAATAACACCTCAAGCTATCTGGTGCTCTGCCATCTCAGAGTATCCAACAAGGATACTGGGTACATACTATGTGTGAATGGAGGTAGGATCAAGTTGGCAGGAGCCTGGAAAAATGAAGATGAGGAGACATTGCTTGGTATAGCCTCATGGATTCATAGTGAGCAGACTGGATTTCATGAAGTCCCAGTTTAGAAGGAAATTTTGAAATACATTTGCCTTATCTCTGTTTTATCAGAGGAGATACACTTCACTCAAATATCCCTTTTCAAGTCCAACCACTTCATATAGAGAATTTCAGACCAAGTGGGAGATTAATTCAAGACAGAAAAAAAGCAATATTTGAGGCTCCTGTAGTGAGAGAAAACCAAGTGAGCACTATATTCCTCAGTGATCTGTGAGGGAGAAGAACAGGATTTCACTGTCCAGCTCGGAGCGGGGCAGGGTGGGGATGGTGCAAATGGTGTTATGGCATCAAACTTAGTGATTGTCCTGGTCCCAGGAATTCAATTGATATAAACTTTCATTTGAGTCTGTAAGATGAAGTGTGTTTACATCCTTGCCACGTGCTCATAACCTTTCTTGGCTAATGCAGGCCACTAGAAAATTCTTTTTCTGCATATGATTCTTGGGATATCAACTCTAAAATCAGGCAGTACAGATGCTATTTTGTTGGAGCCTACTAGCTTTTGAACAGCCTGGAATGATGTGGAGGGGAGATGAGCACTTGGAAATAGGTTCAACTTCACCCAGTTTCACACCTGCCATGCCACAGGCTGAAGAAAAAATTGTTGGGTTTGTTAATTGTTGGATTTGTTATCTTTATTATCTTAGACTATGATAAAGTAATATGCAAACAGAATATTTGAAAGAGACAATACAGGTAATGATTTTTTAAAAATGTGGGTTGAGGAATGTAAGAAAATCTCAGGTATTTTGTACCAATATAAAACCTGTAAACTGTCTCTTTCATTTCAACAAATTGATGTAGGTAGTCAGCAATTATCACCTTCCTGGTGGAATTCATAGCCAGTATTTTTTTCTGAAGGTCATTTAGATGCATTGTGCACATTCAGTCTCCTCTCAATTCTCTCTCAGGAAGGAAATTAACTTATTCAGGAAGCAGTTTTGAAATTCCTCCCATTAAATGCAGTCCCAGTTTTTGGAGGTGTGAGTGCTTTGACGGGCTCTACATCTCCTTCTGTACATGACTGGCCTGCATAACATTCTGCGGCTATGATTTTCCTTTTGCTTCTCTGAAATGGTTTCATCTTGGTGCAATATTATAATCAGGAAATTAACTACTGAGGGCTTTGGGAAGATCAGCACCTAGTATTTTTTTCTGAAACAGAAAGCAAGGCTTGAGACGTACCTAAGAAAATTCCCTATTCACCTCAGGGAATCAGGTTTGCCTGATCCAATGTCTCATCTCTGGCAGTATTCCACATCTGGTGCTTTGGAAGAAGATGGAAAAAACCCCTGTGCTATGGAATATCTGGCCAAATACATACATTTATATCACTGTGTAACTTAGGACAGTGAAATTACAAACTCGTTTAAGGTTGTAGGAGGAGAAGGCTGTGCAGTGTTCCCCAGGAATGGGAGTTTAGAGAGTCAGAAAGTGAGATAGAGGTTTATGGAGAAGTTTGGGGTTTGAGAAGCCTCAAACTTAAAAGGAAGACACAGAACTTGGTTTGATGCCTCTCAGTGGAATGTCCTGTCTCAACTACTGCAATCTTTGTCACCTGGGAGACAGTACTTTTCATCTTTTAATAGAACTTTTAAGGAAGTTAGGTGAAATAATTGGTTATCTCATTCATTACTAGAAGCCTTTCAAGTATTCTCTTCCTGACAGTATTCTTTGGAACTTCAAGACCTTGAACCTATGTGTTTCAGATGGGAACAGGATTCCTAATTCTAAGGTCAAAAATACCAGCCAGTTGTCTTATGATTTTCCAGGTTAGATGTCTTGGGCCTGAGAGTCTAACAACTACAAAAAGACCGTTTCCTTCAAAATTGTACTTCTTTTTAAAATTATGCCTAATTTCAGCTAAGTCTTGGGGATCTGGAGGCTTTTGCATTTAGATATACTATTAAAAGAGGAATAAAACAGTGGTTTTCAAATGAAAGCTATCTTTTTGATCTATTACTACTGTATTTAATTTGCTGCAAAATATTTTAGCTCAGAATAATGGAATGATATGATTATTTTATTTATTTTGTTTATCAAAAAGGTGAAGTCAAAGTAAAGGCACAGTTAGCAACAAATGCACTTAAATATGCAAACATAAATTCTTTTGTGTTCAATATCACAAGCTTACTCAAATGTGAGGAAAGGCTATACAAGAAGAGGCTAGACTAGAAAGAATAAATCAATGTATTTAAGTAACTCATGATATTTTTCTATGTTTTTTCATTCCTTTCTCCCAACCTATGCCCATTAAGAAATATTACACAGAAATCTTTAAGGACATACATTACCATAAATACATTTAATTTAGAGTATATCATCCCTCTTTATCAGCTTTATGTCACAACTCATGTGCCTAAAATAAAATATATAAACATCAGATTTGTGGGAGCACAGACTTTTAAGAGTAGCGTTGATCCTCTGAACATTCCAGTAGTTCCTATAGAAAGAATAAAGGTAAAAGATACCATTTTGTGCATGCAGAAGGAGGAAAGCTGACCTAAAATCATAATCGACAATAATTTTGAGGCCATTTAAATATGACAGTTGTCTTAATGTCTTTTCTCCCCTGCCTTGAAAATGGACTTGTACACAAGAAAGCACAAGTAATAAAATAGCTAAATGTTCACGATTTTTATCACGTCACTGTGAAATTGCATCCTTCATGTTTCCAGCTTATTTTTGATGGATTAGTTTAAAGCAAAATCTTGTGCTAGTATTTCCTACTAGAACTTGTGAATAGCTGTATCTATCAACAATGTTATCTTCTCTATAAAATTACATTGGTGGCATTTAAAGTGCATGTCAATACTTCTGGATTTTTTCTATTAAAAAAACCCCAGCTACCTATTTCTAATTGGGTCTGTTCCAGTTTCACTGTCAAAAATATCCATATTCCATAATTGGTGTCTTGTTTTCTATAACAACCCATCTGCCTTCCAAGCAACAAAACCTCTTAAGAATTGTTTAGCTATGGATTTTGTTTTAATACCTCATCTATCTCATGCTGTCCATTTGAAAATCATGCTGTTGGTTTTTTACCCTTATGGTTTACAGTTAACCTCTAGTGATTAGATCTATTTCATAGTCAGTCTTATGCCTAGAATGCCAAGGAGTTTCCTCCCTTTTCTGTGTCAAGAAGTGATTTATACCTGTGCTTTCCAGGGAGCAGCATTAAGGCTATACCTTCCTTTTACTGCTGTTCCAGAAACCAGGAAATTTCTACTTGTTTTTACTCCAACATTTTTCAGGATTAGATACTGTTAAAAACATGTATGATGGAGCAGTTCACGAATTATGGGACAGTTTTATGGATAGTCATATCATAAAAAGGAGATATTTAATCCATACTCAGTTTTCACTGTTGCTTGTTAGGATCTTCTTTAGAGCAGAAGAGAAAAAACACTTTGAAAATGACAGTGTGATTACAAGAAAGAAAAATTGCTCTGAAGACTTGTGGCAGTGTCCTGGTTTCAGCTAGGGTACAGTTATTTTCCTTTCAGCAGCTGTTACAGTGCCGTGTTTTGGATTTGGAATGAGAATGGTGTTGATGACACACTGATGTTTTGTTTTTTTACTAAGTCATGTTTATCCTGAGTCAAGGACATCTTTCCTTGGCTCATGCTCTGCCAGTGAGGAGGTACACAAAAGAAACTGGGAGGGAGCAGAGCTGGGACAGGTGACCCAAACTGACCCGTGGGATCTTCCACAGCACGTCGTGCCCAGCACATCAGCTGGGGGTTACGTGGACGGGCGGCCAGCCTGGGTCTGGGAAGGGGCTCTGGCATCGGTCAGTGCGTGGGGAGCAACTGCACTGTGCATCGCTAGTTTTTCCCTTTTTATTACAAATATTATTATCATTTACCATTATTACTGTATTTTACTTTATTCTCAATTATGACACTAATCTTATCTCAACCTACAAGCTTTACTTTGATTCTTCTTCCCAATCCACTGAGGTGGAGGGGACAGAGGGAGGTTGAGAGAGTGGCTGCATGGTGATTAATTTCCAGCTGGGCTTAAACCACAACAGGCAGATAGACCAGGAACTAAGTTTATCTTGTTCAAAGCATTTACTAGATTTTAGGATTATGGTGGCTGTGTGTCAATTCTGACTAATGAATATGGTAAGCTGGATATAAATTGAGGGGTGTATACTTGCTTTGTTGCATCTTATATGAATGTTTGTATTTGTGGAGATGTGTCCAGATTATGAAAAAAAGAATGATACAGCTGTCATCCTGTATAAGATGTAAACTTTGGACATTGAAGGAATGAGGCAGAAATTATTAAGTTGTCTATATGTTACACGGACTGTACTGTGAGATGGAGTCTCTGTATTGGAAAAACATTGGCATCCGTAGCTAAGAAAGCTTTACATTTGTTAATGCTATTTGCAAAGGGTGTAAAATAAATGGCTTGAACAATTTAGATTAAATTAAGGAAAAAAAGTCAAAATCCCCAAAAGAAGTCTTTCTCATTATAATCAACACAATCAAGATTTCAGAAAAAAAAAAGTACAACTGGCTGCAACATCAAATTATAAAAGAATAAAATATCTTGCAAAGTGTACTGTTAAAAATCTATTATGAGACAAGAAAACATTATGTGAATGTTAGTTATTTTTCTCCTCAAAGTAGAAGAGGAAGTAATATAAAATGCTTCCTTCTTTGTCTGGTTCAGGCAAAATGTCACTGAGACGATGGAAAGCCCAAAGCAAGCTCAGCTCAGCTCAAATTGTATGCACCTATGTGGTGTCCTATATTAATAATAATGATCTGTAGTTAAATAATTTTGAATTCTTGTAAACTGGGCTAGGAGGACACTTATTATTAATGGTAATGTCTGCACAGAAATGGTTGTGGGGAAACCATTAAGGATGATAGATGACTTTGGAAATATAAAAAGAAGATAATGACTCCTTTCTCAGTAAGCAGTTGCATATCTATAAGAATCTGGCTTGTCCTCACTGCTCAGTATGACAGTATTGCTCAAGCATTTGTGTGTTTGGGAAAGAAAATGATCATTTTGCAGAAATGACACTTGGGGAAGAATGGGCCCTATTAACTGTTACAGTATTTTAAACTGAAGGAATTTGCAATTTCAGTGTGATCCAGAAGGCAAAGTCCCTCTCAGTGTTAGTGGAGACTCAATAAATGCGAGTTTTATGTCAGAAGATCACCTAAGGAGATGTTTATTGCTTGTAAATGGCCATAGAAAACTGACTATATAGGCTGCCACAAGAAACTGTAGTCTGTGACAAAGGAGAGTTTCTCCACTGCTCTACAGGTGATGTTTCAATGGTCTAATCTAAGCATTATTACTGCACAAGGTGGAAAAATGGAACATCTTTGGTATTCATTTCTTCCTTTCTTTTTACATTATTTTATATTTCTGCAAACCTTGTTAATAATATTTTCTTTTATTTTAGACCATCAGTTGAGCCCTGGAGATGCTTCTACTGTCAGAGACCTACATCAGGGAATGTTTCCCCCTTTGATTTTGTGAGGCAGAAAATGACGAGGTAGGCAGTGGTTTATGTGAGGACAACACTGCTGAAGGCAGCAGATGGAGGCAAAAATGCAATAAAAATCCTGTTATGTTGTACTTTAGTCTCCATTCCAGGGGCATCCCTGACTATTTGCTGCAGGCAACTTCTGAATGCTTTGTGGAAAAAAATTGCAGCTTGTCCCAGTGGCCAAAGACAAATGGAAGGCTGGAACTGAAGCATTTTTCTTGGCTAAGGAAAAAGGATGGCCTCTGAATTGGCTTGAGGTGCCTGCTATCTACACATGCCTCTCAGAAGTACATACAGAAAATTTGCTGAAAGCGGGGCTAGTAAAAAGCTCATGTCACTGCTGCCTTCCTTCCTATGACTTGACTGTGGAAGGACAAGCTGGCTGCTCCACATGTGGAAGGATTTTAGGGGCACTGGCTGTTACTGGGAACACTACTGGAATACACAGTCTTGAACATGAAAATTAGGAAAGTACAGGCTAATCTGTGCAATACTTGTATTTAGAATATATTATATTTGACAAAACATACATTTGAAAATACCTCGAAATGTCTTCATAGACTTTAGATTTTACCCAGATATTGCAGGTGAAAGAAAAGAGCATTGGAGCAATTCAAATATAGTTTTTTCATTATTTTTTTGGTCAGAACATCTAAAGAGCAAAGGAAACAGAGGTTTCTCAGACTGGCCAGAGGAAGAAGAGTTGTCATCATTCTTTTTGCCAAATAGCTCACAGGGTAAGGAATGCTTTGAAGATGCTGTCTCCTGCAAATGTGACGTAACCAGCAAGCTGAAGTAGGCTGACCAGATTACAAGCATGTCTGAGAGGCTGTCAGGGCTTCTGAAGTGTAGGGGTGGTGTGATACCTCCCAGCAGACAATACTGGAGAGAGTACCACCCTGCACTGATGTCCTTAAACCCTTCTGTTCAATCTTCTCCCTCTCTTGGGAACTCCAGGGACACCTAGGCTTTGGTTGGGAAGATGGGGGGGGGGGGGGGGCAAGGGCAAAATACCCTAGTCTGAACACAGAAAAAATGTCTAAAATGTTTACAAGACAGCAACCAGGTGTCTTTGCAGGTGAGGTTGGATAGGTTTCAGCTGGAAAGAGGAGTTCCCATCTTCTTTCAGGGCTTTCAGGTGCAGCAGTACAGTGCAGTGTGCTGTGGAAGGTTGAGCTGCACGGAGAGGTTTCACTGTGTGCCAGGACAGGTCTGTTGCTTTCTACTGTTGCCTTAGTTTACTTCCCCTGTGATTCCCGTGGGGTGGTGGAAAGGTGGCTGTTTCTCTTTGTGCCATTGAATGGAATTAAGCAGCTGTCCTTAAGGCTTGCTCCAGCAGGACAGCACAAAGAGGGGCTGAAGTCCGGCCTCAACCTGGATTTTGCTATGCATTTCTGCAGTGCAGGTTTTGTCCTCTTACATCTGTGTAAATTATTTGGGACTTTTCAGTGTTTGGATACGACACAGAGGGGAAGTTAGCCAGACATTACACTTTATTTCCTTTCTCACCCCATTTTTGACATTTTAAAAGTGATTGACTGGAAGGAGTACAAAGAGGATACATTAATATTTAACTATGCTGCAACAAATAATTGATGTTTTTAAAGTTTTCTTTCGTTCACACTGGTCTGGAGCTCTCTAGCCTAGTTTATTTTTGATTATAGAAATTCATTTCAGTTAAATCATTCTATTATCAGCAGGATCTGCCCACATTTGGTTAGGCTAAATAGCTCTAGAAACCACAGTGTTTTTTCCAATTGCTTTGAATCAAAGTTACATTAACAAAAAAAACTTTTGCTGAGATTGGCCTGGATCTTTTTAATGAAGAAAAGTTGTGTTAAGTGGTCTTTGATGTGTATCTGTGATGCTGTGCTAGTCACAGTTTTATCTTAGTTTTGAGAAAAGTCTACTGATTTTCTAGTTTTCCCACTTACAGTTTTGTTCATGCTCATGACTTGTTGGGTTCTATCTGTCCTTTCTTTCTTGCCACACTGGTCAGCAGTTTCCTTTAGTTCCTTTGGTGCTTTACAAAGTCTTATCTTCTGGCAGGTAAAGCTTACAGGTCAGGAATGAGAAAAATCTGTCTTATTTTTTCAAACAGCTGCATTTATATTGTTGATACATCTGCTTTTACTGAATGGATTCATACTGGTACGTAAGACATGTTACATTCATTTTACGAATCCTTCATGGGTCTTGTCTGATGTTGTAATTGTATATGTCATCAAACATTGAGGGGGTCTTGAGGAGAAGAAGGAAGTTGCAGGGTTATAAAATTGGGGTCATCTTTAGGTTTTTTGATGCTGCTCTACTGTTTTGTGAATTACTCCAACAGTAGAAAGGGAGGTACAAGTTGATTTCAAGGTTGTTTTCTGTACAGCTTTTCAAGACAGAATTTTTAAAATACCTCAGAGCCAGTGAGAAGGACCTCTCTGTGACACTAAAAGGGTTTTAAATCTATGCATAACACTACAGTCCTGTACATTGTGCTGACATGGGAAAGGGTGATAAGCTTTCTGTAGATTTACAAGGCTATTCTTCAATGCTGGGTCATGTTCTGAATCCCTTTGCTCCTGCCAGTAGTTGCATTCAAGTATTGTGATGGATTTGCAGGACTGCATCTTATCTCTTAAAAACAGCAGCCTGATGCCATAAGTCAGAGCATCCCCATGGTTGTGTATTTATCAGTGTATTGTCTTCTAAATAGTTTTTGTCATTCTTGGAAAATAAGTGTATTTTCTATGGTCTGATCTTCAAAAATGTTACCTCTTTTATCTGTATAACTGATTAGTTCCTGTATGAGGATGTATTAATATATTAGTTGTTCTGTAAGTTCCTAACTTGCATCCCATGTGTTTCTCCTGTTGGTGGTCCTAATTTTGGGAATGCAGAAAGTTTTTTACTGCTTCATGGGACTGCAGATCATATCCTGTATCTACTGAAACTATTCCACCTCCGTGTTTTGTACAGTGGTTCCTACTTTAATTGGCTGAAGTACTAAATTAATAGACTGTAACAATTTTTAAAATTTATTCCAGGTGAGACATAAATGACATTTAATCTCTTTGAGACTGCATTTGTAGTGTATTAGTGTATCAATAGATTGAATTCAGGATCTTGTCATTCAAAAATTATTTATAAAGTACTTCAAGTTGTCTTATTTTTATGGACTTCTGCTTCAGCATAAATAATCTTTGACATAGTGCTGAACATCTGAATTGGTGGTCTGAGAGAGGAACATATTAGATGGAAAGTTTCTGAAATAACTTGCTTTGAAATATACTGTGTATTGCTAAGAACAGTCCTCTTATCTCTGGCTATTCCTTTTAATGTAGGCTTCAGGTTGGGAAAAGGAGTAAGAATCATCATGCACTGTACTTCATGCTGAAATGTCATGATCTGCAGGCCCTGGCTCTGTCTTGGGCTAATAGTGTATGGTGACCCTTTAGCCTGGAGTTAAATTCTGCCCTCTTGCAAAACAGTCCTATATCATTCTGGCAAATGTATTACTGCATAAAAAGTACATAAAGTGCAATTTTCTCTGTGGTAATCTTAGCATTTCTAAGAGATGATCAATTTAGATGTAGGAAGCAGAAATCCCTGTGTTCAAGGAAATTAACTGCCGTATGGGAATGTTTCTTGTGCCTCCCATCATGGAAAGGATGTGTTGTGGTTTTTTTGGGAACTGATTGAAACAGCAGTTTTTCTCAAGTGAGCTGGACCTGAGTCTAAGTGGACAGCTGTTAGGAGAACACACATGGCACCTGCAGGGCATTGCCCTTCAGTTTTCTCCTTCGTTAAAAAGATCAAAATGGCTATTCCTTAGTTTTATGTAAATATGCCTCAATTTTCTTGTTTGCACAAAGTTCATGTTAGTTTCAGAACCTTTATCCATGTTGCTGCGCATTAGGACTATGAATCCACCTGTTTCCTGCACACACTTTCCCACATGAAGCATCTGGAACCAGATTTGGATTTGTTACGAGGAAATTCCAGGGAGGACGAAGATGTCAGACTTGGATAAAAGGGAGCCATAACTGGGAAAAGTGGAACTGAAAAATTCTAGCCAAAATATTTTTTTTTGGAAAAAAAAAGGATCCTTGTTGTAGGGGGAAAAAAAGTCCTAGTGATGAGATATATATTATACTGTGGAATAGTTCCTCCTGATTAAATCCTGTAATTGAGATTTTTGTTTATTTAAATAACGGGTTTAAAAAATATGTTTGGAAGAAATCTTGTATGACTGGGAATATGTTGACCTGAGTTCCAGCCTTGCTCTGAAATTTTATGTTTAGAAATAAATAACAATAACAGCTGAATTATCACTTAATTTGTAGATTTTTAGGAGTTCCAGATTGGTCTGATTGGTCCAGTTGTTCAGTGTTGCTTGCCATCTTTCTCACAGTTATTTATATCTGTAACAACTTTGCTAACCTAATTCATGAGAGTTCACTAATTGTACATGTTCAATGCTTAAAACTGCCTAATTTATGCCGCAGTTAATTCACTGTGTTAATTTTCAGAACATTAACCCCAGTGCGTGAGCTAGGAGCACTCCTTTAATATCTCCTTTAATGTTATTGGTAAAGGTGACCATAACTCCTGGTATAGACTATTAATAACACTCTGATGTAGTCTCTACAGAGGACTTTTGTTTTGACTATCAGACCTGGCTTTTCTGAAGAACTCTGCACCTCACGTGTATTAATTATCTAGATGCTGAAGTGAGAAATTGTTCCTGCATTTAACAGGAACCCTTTTTCCATTAAAAAAAAAAATAGAAGTTGCATGCAGTTAAACATCAGTATTATGATCTTTCTGACGATCTGGTTCAGGAAAACAAAAGAAAAAATAGTAGCTGTCATGGAAATAAAGGGATTGACTTTTATAGTAAGGAAAAAACAGTTTCTGTGTCCACATTCTGTGGGCTGTGTTTTTCTTTTTCCTCTCTCAGTCATGACTCGCATGCTACATGCTGTAAGCAGTCCAACCTCACTAACAAACCGCATTTTGGGATTGATCTAGGAGTTTCTTCTTCAATGTCATGTACAATAGGAGCAGGGGAATAAAGCACACTAATCTCCAGCTGAATTTGGCATCTCTTCCTCAAAAATCCTTTTATTTTCCGTTGGACCCCCATAAAAGTCAAGTTTCTATAATAATGAACTCCAGGAAGGAGCTGGAGCTCATTTACTCTTTGAATAGCACAAAACCTTTCATAATAGGTTGACATTATTCAGTGTGCAAAGAAATGGAACTGGTATAAAACTGCTTCTTTTTCATAAATGCTTCAGTTGTTTGTTACCATGAGAAGATGAGATTAATTTACCAATTGTTCATCTTTCCTATTCACAATTGCAGCACTTTTATTCCACTTGTCCCTAGCTACTGTGTGCAATTACTGTGCAGGCTGCCAGGAAGAGACATAATGAAATAGCGTGTCCTTCAATTAACAGTGGCAGGTTGAATGGAAAGTATTACGAAGAAAAGATTTCCCATCCATCTTGTGTTCTGCAGAGCACACAAGTGTGACTCGGGACTGAGACACCCATCTTTCTGCCTGCTGTAAGGCATAGTTGTTTGAAACAACCTGCTTAGGGTAAGAAATAATTCTTTACAAAATTTAGTCCACTTATGGAATGCAAAGCATCCAGCCTGGAACTCCTAGATTTACCATGCTCTAATAACTGGCACACAGCATATTCTGTTAAACTCTTACCAGATTATTGTATTCTACAGTTTGATTAAAATCACTTATCCTTTGTTTAAAAAAAAAATAAAAGTATTACATCATTTTATGAAACAAGAAGATTCCATTTATATTTTTCAAGAGACCGTTTTAATCTGCAGTACAGAAGGTCATTAGATTTACATCCTTTTCAGTGAAAAAAGTAATCTGTACATAATTTTCTTGTTCTAAGAATGCATCAAACCTAAATTATTGAAGATCCACAACCACCTCTAATAATCTATTTAATTCCTTTGGCTAATCCATGTTTCGTTGGATTAACTGATGTTCCAGTTTGTTTGAATACCACCCCAAATGTGTGGAAACGGCAACATTCTAGTTTTTTTGGAAACATTCTCTTGTCATCACCTTTAGTCCCCAAATGCTTTCATTATTCTAATAACAAACAGCTTACACAAGGGATACACCTTAGCTGTATCTTAAGGTGCCTGGTCCCTGATTAATGGCTATAGGTCCGTTTTGTTGTTCAATCTACTTCACTGGCAGTCACACTGAAAAAAATTAAAACTAGTAATGATTCATCAAAAATTTAGCAAAATAAAGACAGTGCAAAGGCTCAGTTTTCATTGTCTTTGCAGCTGTTGTTTTTACTCTATTTCGTTTTTTCAAAGAACATTGAATCTGCAAATATGACACCTCAGGAATATTCAGGAAGTAGTGGCACCTCACTTGCTAAGATGTCTCTGTTTTTCCATTAGTAAATGGCATACTATCTTTAGAACAAAATCTGCTTGGATGTGTACACATCAGAGGATATGAATAATGAAAAGCCAAGAATGTGGGTGCTTCCCTCAAGAGAATGAGTCTAACACACTTACTGATGTTTTCTTCCTCTTTATTTCTTGAGACCTGAATATTATTGTTTTCAAATCTGTGTTCCTCTCTTTGGTTATTGCAAGAGTAATTGTTCAGCAACTGAACTGGGGATTGCTTCTCTTGTGCATGGCTTTTGGGGTTTTACTTTGGTTTTGGAGGTCCTTTCTGGGTTTGATGCTACTTTGAGGGAAGTATGTGCAAAAACCAAAATTATTAGAGATGGATCTGAAAATCAAAATCTTGTATATATTCCTAGGTGCTAGAGCTGATATTTGGCTTCTGCTGCTTAGGACCACATCTGGTCTAATGTATTGGAAAAAAATCTCGTAAAGCTATACTTTATGATTTGTTCAGATTTATATTCTGAAATAAATGGCCCCATTTTGGTCAGTTCCAGGCCTGTCCCAATAACATTTCCTTGGAAACAGACCTGCTTAGTCTCCATTAATGAGGAACAATGGTGGGAGAAGTAAGGAAACAAGTTGTTGGGGTGGGGGAGTAGAAACAAGACATGGCACAAGAAGCAGAAGTCACAGGACATCACAAGCCTGATTGGGTGAGCTCTAGGAAAGAGCAGAAAATGGAGACTTTACTGATATTTCAGTATTTATGGTAGATTAATAAAATGGTGCATAGATCTGAAGTATCAGCAGCATAGCTTGTAACTAAACCTATTGTCTTGCCTCCTTATGGTTTTAGGGTAGTCCAAATTGTAATTGAATAGCTCAGGTAAAACAGAACATGGTCTTGTACCCTCTTTGGACATTAATATGAGTGCATTCTCTTCAGCTTGTCTTCTTGGGCACCTTACACTTGTGTTTCTTACATTTATATTTTTCAGTAGTTTGATTAATTAATTTTTGTTCCGCTTTATCTGTATGTCAGAGGAGTAACCACATCACAAGGAAAATAACACAAGTAGAACCTGGTTTTAGCAATCTACCCAAGTAATGTGCCTCCAAAATTTTTCACTCTTGGTCTAATTCTATGTCACTGACTTGAATCCAAAGCAGCGTGTGTAGTGTTCTGAAGGGTAGCTGGTTGAGGTTTTCATTTTACTGAGTTTAATGGCATTTATGGATCTGTTAGGTCCATCATTTGACTGAATAATTTGCTTTTACACATCTTTCCCATAGATGTTCGTAATTCTTCTGGTAGGTCAGGAATGTGTCGGGCACTTCATCCTTCACAGAGCGTTTAGAAAATTCTCATGTATGATGGCTGTTCTAAATATACAGAATTTGGGGGCACTGTCTTGTCTTGACTGTGGTATAGTTCCAAAAATTAGTTGCAAACAAAATGTTTATTTCTGGTTTTGAGAGCATGTTAAAATAGAATGCATGGTTTTAAGAGTGGTGCCTGAAGATGCCTCCATACAGTTTTTGTTCCAGCCAGAATTGGTACATCCTCTGTTAAAACTCTGACTCCTGGCAGTGGGGACTTTGTGAGAACTGGTGTTAGCAGCTGAAGTCAGACGTAAAGATCCCTCACTTTCTTCTAAGCCTTTCCCCAAACTTTTACAAAACCAGCTGTTGCAATAATACACACAGTTATTTCACAGTTATCAAATTCAGCCTAGAGCTGTCGTTCTCCCCTATGAACATAGCAGGGAGTGCAAGTTAGGCCTCATTTCACTCTTTGTACAAGGCATTTATTGCAGGGTGCTCCAGGACTCCAAAGGGCAGCCTTGGCACTAGTTGCTTCTGCTTCATGTTTTCTGATCTTGGGAAATGTTTTATACCTCCCAGGTATTAGATCAAAACCCGTTCACCAAAGATTTTTTGTTGGATAATAGCAGCTGAGGAACAAGTGGATCTTCCCTGTTTGTAGTGGATTTCACATCATTCACTATCTTCCCTTGAATGTTTGTGTTTTTCCTACAGCTTTGAACATGCAATTTCAGCTGAATATGCTTTAAATAATTTATTAGCCTGATTCTTTGTTTAGTTGCCCTGTGGAAGAGGGTCAGCAAACACAATTGTAATGGCTCCTGAGGAATTTCTTTGACGATTGAGTAGTTCCAGAGTGGCACAAACCATTCTTTTGTCCATCGAGTCCTCCTGCTCTGTGTGTTTCCAGTGTAGAAGGAACACAGTGCCCTTACTTCTGGGTTTCAGCTATTCTGTTTTCTGGAGCAACTTTATTCCGTAGCAGATTTCTGCTTTTAATTAAACACTTGCAGCCTACACATAAAGGAGGATTGACTGTCCTTCCCTTTCCATTTACTCTTCCTAATGGATGTATATTCAGCATAATAAGCTGACAGTATTTGTCAATCAAATTCAATGACAGAGACCAACAGGCAGAGTGTAGTCGTACTATGTAGAGTGGTAAGATTTAATTTCTGAAGAGATGAAGAAAAACAAACGTGCAAGAAATACAGGCATGAACGGATTAATTAATGAATCTGATCAAATAGTGAGTATTTCCTGTTCTCCAGAGAATTATAGCAAGGTGTAGCTGTATTCAATACATGTATGAATAGCTTGTGGTGGTTGGTCTAGGGACATCAAGATGTCACAGTAGGCAGTTCAGCGTGCAGCTGTGTTTTAAAATGTAAGTTATATTGTAGAATGTATAAGGGTGAAATATCATATGGAAAATATTAAAGGCCTTTACAGAAACATATCATGCTGCATCTTTTAGAATAATTATTTGAGCTAGTTATCTTGTGGAAAAAATTACTTGTGCAAGTAAAAGAAATTAAAATGGAAAGGCTAGAATTGTTTCCTTAGACAAGAGGGGAAAAGCTGCCATAAAACAGCAAAAAAAGGTTTCAGAGAGAGTAGTGCAACAAGGGCACATTCATGACAATTCAAGGAAGCAAATTCAAAACTGATGCAAAGAAGTAACAACAGAGTGTGTGGTTAGACTGGGAACTCCACCATAATAAGACAAGGAAAGCAGGAATTGAGGGAGAGTCAAAAAAGGAATGGAATGTTTTATATAGAAGAAAAATGAATTTTATGAACTGGTTTTAGTAACTGTAAAAGTTCTGTTTGTTCTGTTCCCTGTTCCAGAGGTTATTTGCCTTTTTGTATGAAAGAGTAAATGGATGAAAAGTTCTTGGGAGCATGAACCTTGACTGGGACACATCACTGCTATCTGTATGACCAGTTATTGTGTTTTCTTTTTGCATGTCATCCTTCTGGATGTATTTACTAAACAGAGGTCCGGGTTAAAAGGGTGGCTAGATGGCACTTTTTTTCCTATTGGCTCCTAACTTAGGTGTTATGACACTTTGCTGGGACGTGGGAAGTATAAGTTTGAATGCTCTCAGTCTAATGAGTGGATTTAAGAAAGGTTTCCCTACCTGTTTGGTAATTTCTCTAGCTTTTTTTCTCCTTTATAGTAGGCAGAAAGCATTCCTCTTCTACAGAAAATATTTTAAATCTGTTAAACTGAAAAATCTCTGAAACTCTATCTTTAGCAGGAGTGGACTTCAAGTGTTGTGAATGAAAGGCCTCTCTACTGTTGGTTCAAATATCTGAGTACAAGAGAGGAAGAAAAAAATCAGAGTGCAAACAGTTCCTAAGTTTAGACTCTATCTTAGGGCTGAGGCAGAGGAGCAGATGCTGCAGATACTACCTGTGGGTGTCCAGAGCTGTTATCTGCTATCTGCCCATCTCCTGGGCACACACTTATCCCATATATACTTTGCTCAGGGTTTTGGACCAACCTGCTCCATGAGATGCTGGTGACTGTAAATGTTAGGATGCTGATCTCCTGGATTTTGGGTCCAATCCTCCATTTCAAAGTCTCCTGCTAAGTATGTACTGTAATAAAACCGAATTCAGCATTTTGCTGTTCATGTACTATGACACTAAAACCACATGTGAAACCAAAGTCATAAATCGTGTGTTTCCTCTTAATCAAAATCAAAATAAGGTGAAGTCCTTAATATGGGATTCAATCCAGCTTTCAACACACCTACTCACAGTCTTTCATTGGTTTCAGAGACTGTTGTAGGACCTGAGCATACAGGAATAGGAGAAAAAATACACTAAAATTATTCAAATTAAAAATAAAATAAAAATTCGTATTTTAACATTTTTTAATCTCATGGTAACAAATGCGATTATAGAGTTGGATGATCTCAATAGACGCTCGTTAGGCTTTGTGCAGCACAGACAAGGCAGCAATGAAAAGAATAGAATCTCAATTCACTTTATCTTATTGCTTTTTCTGAGAACATTTATTTTTTTTCAAGTTAGCTTTAAGCTATGAAAATTATAGCTCCCAGCTATAAAATGCCTTCAATCAAACGCTTCAGTTTACAACAGTGATGTCTTTAATATAATCACCTTCCTCCCTTAAGCTAATTGTTTTCTCATATAACAATATTCCTTAATGGCTGGGGTTCTACTTCAAGCACAAATAAAAATACTGGAGACAGAGGAAAAAAAAGGAACCAAACATCAAATTAATCAAACAGCAATGTGAATAAAATAAAAGCTCCATTTGGGAGTTTGCACATTTCTGCAGCCTCAGGGCTGCAGTATACCTTTCTGTCAACACTGTTTATGTGAAAAATAGCATTGACATAATGTAATTGATACAGCAGTGTAGCAGTTACACAGTTTTGTATGATCACTTAATCTTAAGAAATAAAATGGAGAGCTTAAGATATTATATTTGGACAATCCTGGTACACATGGTATACCAATTTTTTTCATATAGACTTGGGTGTCTATCTGTGATCACCCAAAATTACCTGCATCTTGTGAGCTTCTGTCTGGGAATGAGCGCATTGTGGGTTCATCAAGAGCAGGGTGGGTGAGCTCGTTCCCAAGATTTGTAGTAAGATTTCAGGGATTCTAAATGTTCATCAGCTCAGCAGAAAATCAAGTGGGGAAAAAAAAAGCCCATGACAAAATTTTACTCTTTGGTACAGAATATTCAGAAAGTAATGCTATCTTTATGATGAACTTATTATCCAGTTAATTTTGGATTTCTGTTTCAAATTTAAATGCTAGTGTAGAAAGTGGTATGTTCAAAGATGGGAAAAGTGGAGCAGGGTTTTTGGTTTGGGTTTTAAAATTTTCTTTATTTAATCATCTGACTAACAATCTTCATTTTCCTTCATCTCCCCTAAAAAAAAAAAAAAAAAAGAGATGTTTTTCACTTTTTTCCTGTATTCCAGTGGGTGTTTTTTGCCTGGTTGGTTTTGGGGATTTTCTTTGTTCTGTTTGGTTGATGGTTTTTTGGAGAATTGATGTTTTATTTTCTTGTTTTCTTTTAATTGGCACTTATATCATTGTATATAATATGGTATAAAACTTGGCACATAAAAATAATGTTGGCAATGAGAAAACCATCTCTTTTCAGAAGAGTTATTTAGCAAATTATTCTTGCTGCTTTTACATTTTTTAAGCAACCAGTTGCAGCTGTTACTTAAACAGCAAGACTTGGAACTTGCAAAGCTCTCAGTGTAAATTGTGCATTGTAATTGGCGCTCATCTCTGGCTCTTCTCATTTACTTTTAATCCTACTTCATACCATGGGTTAGCGGTGTGGTTTACCCTTTCAATGATATGATTCCCCGTCTGTCCTTCTTCAAATATTCTCTCAACACCAAAAGAACTGGTGGTGAACTGTATCATCTTTATCATTCAAAGCATATTCTTTTGTCTGCCTTATGTCCCTTATAAGAGATTTAATCTGTTTTACACCTCCTTCCTCACTCCTCCATTAATCTTTATAAAAGTGGGCTCTGCCCCAAATAGCTTTCCCACTGTTCCAGAAAAAAAAGAAAGAAAAAACCTTAACCTTTTTTTTTTTTTTTTTAATTGGGGCTGTTTTTTTCTCCTGTAAGAGTGAAAAATAAGAATATCACATTTCTAAAGTTTTGTATTTTTAGGGGAGTTTTTGAAAGGCACAGAGCTTTTTCCTTCAGAGTCTCGTTTTACTAAAATTTATCCTCTGTCATTACCGAAGCACTCTAGGGATATTAAGAATATATGTATGTAGTCATACTTTTGGACAATTACATTGATATTGTTGAGCACCCATGTAATTCTTAGCTGGCAAAAAGGGACATATGTGCTACTCCATTTGTTTCATGGTATCACATCCATACACCTCCTTACCATTGCCTACATACTCCTATTTTTGGTCCAGTTCTGTTCCACTAATTTCAATCATTACTTGGCCAGCTGTGCAGGGATTAGGGAGACAGTTAAGAATGTTTGTCAACTATGTTTTATTTTTGTCTATAGGAAGCACATGTGTCGTTCAGCATTGTCAATGCATTACTCATATTATTTAAAAATGGCAGGCTCATTATATTTACAATAGATTGTAAATGCTGGAAATATGTTTTTAATATACAGCAATCATATATTACATTAGAAATTCATATTTCTTTCCTGTGCATGCTTGAGGAGCTGAATGGACACTCTATACATCAGGATTCATCACTATCCACATTCCAGTGTCCCAGCCAGGCACATGTGCCTGATTTAGCTGTTTCCTATAGGTACATGATGCTGAAGCTTAGTGAGGTGCACATATATCCAGCTGGATGTCACACTGGCATTAACACAAGTGTGTGTCTACACACACCTATCACTTTCTACTTAGATGGATGTTGTGCACCCTACCTTAAAAACATTCCTTGTGTATTTGTCTCCATGGAGACAGTCTGATTTTTTGCTGTTCCATAGCTTTCTTTGCTTAAATCATGTAAAAAATGCTCCCTGTTCCATAAGGAAGAAGCTGAAAAGGCACAATAGTTCATTTTATCCTAAGCCTTTCAAGAGTTTCATCAGGATAAGGGTGGTCTATTTGTAGTAAATAATATGCAAATGTTGTCCTTTTTCAGTTTGCAGTCTATTTAAGTGCAAGGCATGGATTTTTATGCATTTCTTTCTCTGGTTTTAAATTGCTGAGAGAACGTTTCAAGCAAAAGCTTTTGGCTTATAAGTTGTTTCCAAATAATTTATTTAAATTGTGTTTCAGTATTCATCATTTATGAATTGGTCTTAATTCATGCCCACATAGATAAAGCTTTCAAAAGGTTTGGGAAGGAAATCAATGGCATTTCTCAAGGGTATGCAAGCATTTCTGGGCTGAACTTTCCCACATATGGGTATTTATGATTTTGATAACTTTGCAGAATCTGTGCTTATATAGTGCGTTCTGGTTGACTTCATGGAGTTATAAGACTTTAATTTTTTAAAAATCTCTTTTGAATATGTTTCTGCTGCTGCTGACCAGGGCTTAACCACGTTCCCTGCAGACCAGGGATACCTTGTGGAAGTTAGTTGTTGAGACGGAAATAGCTTGTGACAATGGGCTCAGAAAGCCAAGGTTTTTTGCTTTCTATCTGCAAGCAGGAGTTTTGAAGTAGTGGAAAATTAATAAAGGCAGAACAAAGAAGCCAGATGTTGTGAGAGAGACTAGAGGAGATTCAAAAAATACTTTCAGTGGAAGGAGAGAAGATACAGGCATGCTTGTATGATGGGAGGTGGTTTTGTTGACCAAGGTCAAAGACAGAGAGCTAAAGTGGGCTGAAGCAACTCTTCCTTTCTGAGAACTAATTCTAAATATTTGAGATGGTTTCACATTGTCTGGGGACTTTCTCAAATATATTGAAACATAGTGAATTGAGACAAATGGTGTTTTAATCCTGTGTGGAGCCAGTTGGGATGTCTGACTGGCTATACGTGCAATGCCCTTCAAAAAATAAGTGGCACAGAGGAGAATAATTCAGATTCTCCTTCAGGCATACAGTTATAGAAAAATGTTAGCTTAAATGATGAAGTTGTCTCAAGGACCTTCCTCAGGTGAAATCTCAGGAGAGAATCCATGCCCCAGAAATGTATATAATTTCCTAAGTACCAGAGTTTGGTGAGTTGTGTGCAACCTGGTGATTGACCTAATGTCACAGAGGTTGTACCACTGTAAATTCTACATCACTTTTTATCCAAAAGCATTTAAACACAGCAAGGGATCAACACAGTATGACTAAGATCTTCCACCTCCAGCCCAAGCTGACAACAGGTCTAGAACTGTGGAAAAGACTGCTTTTAAACTATTGACTGCTTAAGCCAATTGAAGCTGTTTCAATACTGAATAGAGTATAAATTGTAGATAATTCGTTAGGGAAGACAATGATGTTTTGGAACCGCAAGCCGATAACATCTATTGTAGGTGCCATGGCTCTCACAAGACATTTTACTTGGGCATATTAAACTATTACCATCAAAGTAATCTATGTCTATTGGCCAAACCCCTTCATTAGGCGAAAAACATTTGTTGTATCATTAACTTGTGCCTGAGTAATTTGTTTTTCTAGAAATGACCAAAATAAGATAGCTGTGGGAACTTCTGAGATTAACCCAGTAAAGGTTTGCGAATGAATAGCAGCTGTGAGAATGCCTAATGAAGATAAAAAGAGCAGTGTCATGGCATGACTTTGCCATCTCTCAGATGTAATCCCTGGAGTATTTAGCAAGTAAATAAATCTGGGCTAAAACATTCCCTGATAAAGCTGTAGTATCTGAGGGACTTCTGTGTATTTATATAGATTGTAACATGAAAAGAGTTTTTGCCAGATGATATTGTTATATTGAATTGTGGGAATTAATTAATGTATTGAACTCTATGAATGCTGTACTTTTTTACATGTGGGAGAATTGTTTTAAGTAAATGAATGGTTTTCTCATGCACCTTGCAGAAGACGGAAATGCTTCTTTCAGGCATTTATTTTGGCTTTGATGTGAAAAGGAAAAGAGATTTCAAAGAACCATTCATCTTTTTATATAATTTGGTCTATTTACTATGTAATACGTTTCTTTAGTGTCAGGATATATTGTTTATTGTAATTTGAACTATTTAATACTCTAACTACTTTAAAAAACTCTCCATCTCTTAAGAAAAACTTGGAAAAATAATTGAGTTTGGCAGTAATATTTTGAAATTTACTTCCTCTTACAAAAGTAATTTTTCAATGTAGAGAAGAACTTCTAGCTTAACTGGTCCTGTCCTATTACTTTATTCTTTCCTACATAGTAGTGCATTTCCACTTTCGATGACCAACAAGCACTTAAGGAACACAAGATACCTTAAGGGTGAATGCACAGTAGAAACAGACAAGTCCATTCAAAGAGCTGGGAAAGCCAGATTTCTTAGAAAAGGACTGTTTCTTTCCTCTCTTTTAAGCAAGTCTTGAGGACTTTGGGACTATGCATCCTTGAGAAGAATTCTAAATCTATACAATTTGTCCATTTTTATGGTGTTTGCTGGTATATGTATCAGCCTTCTAGGGACCAAACTAACTTTTCTGGTCTCATGTCCCTTCCTGGCCCCTGGTAACATACTGCCTACTGTATGTTGTATTATGGGATCAGAAGCAGAATGTTTCTACAGCATGCCATAACAATGTGAATTGTTCAAAGTACTAATTGCTAATAATCTCTTATGACTGGGGTGAGAAGAAACCCCAAGGTTGGTATTTTGTGCTTTTTCAAAATGATTACAAGCAAGAGGGCTGCAGTTCAAAGAGCATTCAGTAGACTTAGAATGTAACCTCGAGATGTTTCAATGCAAAAACCATTGCTTATTCAGAAAAATTGTTCTTTTAAGCATACAGTTATTGTCTTGTTTTCTTTCCCTTGGGAGATAGACAGAGAGCTATGAAAATAGAGAAATGAGTCTGTGATACATGAGGATTTTTTGTTTAGAAATTACTGTGGTGCCAGGGATAGTGACCTAGAGTCTTTCTCTGTAGCATCTGGCATTTAACAAGTGTCACTTCTTCCAGCTTCCTCTGGAAACTTGAGCTGTGAGAAGCGTAGAAATCATTTAGGCTCCAGCTCCTTTCAAAAACCCATCTTCTGACTGTGGAGTTCCTCTTGTAGCAAAGTTGAAAAAAATAATCCATGAAACTTGCTAGTGAGTGATAGGGACATCATAATCTTAAAATAATAAGAACAGAAGCATGAAACATTTACACAGTTAGCATAACCAGCAGCAATTGTATTGACAAGAATGAAAAATGTAAGGAATTGTAAAGTTTTGGTTTATGACATGGAATAAAAGCAGCAATGACAACAAGCGAGCTCAGGATTTACCACTGTAGCAGGCTGAGGTGCATCTCAAACCGCCGCCCAGCTTGGTTGGGACTAACATTCTGCTCCTGACTCTGCAGTTGTAAGAATGTGTCTAAGTTAGGTGATTTGTGTATGGAATGTAGTCTGATCTTGAATGCAGTATGAATTTCCTCTCAGCCCATTTTGTGCTAGGTCTTTGAGTCACCCAGCCATGCACAAGGAAGTCAAGCTTCAGATAATCATTACTCTGAGTGACAAGGTAGGCGTGTTCTGAATGGAAGGAGCTGTGTACACCGAGCTCTAGCTGATCTCCTAAGCCATTCAATCACTAATATCATTAATGAAAGAAGCCTTGAAATTACTGCCAATCTTGGGAAGTTAATAGGAGATAGAGCTGCTAACATGGGACTTTAGAAGTTGAAGAATGTTAGAGGACTTCTGCTCACCCCATGTTGTCAGCAGTTCATTTCATGACTAATAAACTTGTGGACTGCTATCCTAGCAGTAGAAAATCACATCTACCATTCCTGTTGGGCTAATGACAGATATACCAGTTTGTGCTTTTTAAAGAATCCACTACTGTGATATGTGTTGTGTTAACTATATTATTTTAATATGTAGCTATTAACCAGTAATACAAGACATAAACGGACAGCAGAACTGTTACCATGTTTTACTGAGGATAATAGAAGCCTACATAGGAGGGATTTATGCCAATGGGTTCATAATTTTTTTGTTTATACTAAAACTGCTGTATGTGGAATACAGAAAGTTTCTTCCCGTCTATTCCATGAAAAAGAATTAATATTATAAGAAAATCTGATGTTTGAAGCTTATTATAACTAAATTTATTTCCTATCTTACTTAAAATTCTTGTAACAATGAAATTATGTTGTCATATTTATAACTCTTTTCCTACTAGCAAAGTAATTTCGGAAAAATGTTCTCTAAAAAGTGCCAGCGTATTTTTTAAAAATACTTTTGTGTGAAATATTGGTCTTTTGGTTTGGGATCTGCAACTGGCAGGTTCTCTATTGAACTGATGGCTTCAGCTGATCCTTGCTATAAATTTCTGGATAGAAACTACTTAAGTCAGTGCCCTCAACTAGTATAAAAATGGTATGAATTAGATACACTCTCTATATTTTTGTTTATATTGACCTTTAAATCATGTTTGAATATGTGATAAAAGAAAGGAAATGAGAGGAGAAGATGGAAACAAACCATCACTTTTCTATTTCTCTGGGCTCATGAGTCTTAGGTAAAAGTGAAAAGGAAAGATATTCATAACAGACAATCTGATTAAAAGGTCTGGTTTAGATTGCAGTGTAAGCAGGAAATGATGAATCTTGGCAGAGTCTCAACTGTGAAACAAAGCAGTGAAGAAAGCTGATGCTGATGCTTTGGATAGACAGGAGAAAGAGAGGACTCAGAAAATAGGAAATTACAGACATATTTCATTTTGGCAGAGCCAGAGAAATTGGTTATTATTACCACCATTGTAAGAACAGTTACTTATTATCTGTCCTGAAGAAAAACAGGGGAGGGTTAATTCTCTAACCGATAGTCTGAAAATAAAACCAGTGACCTGGGGATTGAGTGCTAGCATAAAATACAGCTAGACTGCTTGTTCTCTTTCTGGAGAAACATAATTTTGAGAGGAAAATCACAGACTTGTAATTAGCAGTAAGAAGCTCAGCATGGGCATAGGGGTCACAGCAGACAAGTTCATCAGTTGATATGCCTAATCCTAGTCAAACCTCATCCTTAACATCAAAGGGACAGTCCATGAGCTACATGCTTTTAAATTTATTAATGGTTAATTAATTTGGTTTTTTCTCTCTGCTTTTTAAGAAAAAGTGAGGTAGTATGCAGGTTATTGTTTAAATTATTATATAGTGATCCTGTAGAGTAGGGAAATTCTAGACTTTTCTCAAAAGAGAGGATAATCAATATTTCCCCATACATTCAAGCCAGCTCCATTGCTTGCTGAAAGCAAAGGAAGAACTGCAAATGGTGGGAAATGACAGAGTTGTAATACTCTGAGAGTATTTATGTTCTTGTATTATCATATGTGAAGATTTAAACTGTTTATATTCAAAATTACCTGATGAGAAATGTTGGGAACCTGGTTTTAGAACAGCAAGTTCCTTGCCTAATGACCTGATGCAAAATGAGGGACACTTGAAATATACCTGAAAATATAATTGTAAAATATTTATTCTTCATCTTGATGATGTTTCCTACTGATAATGGCTCTCTTTGTTTCTGACTCTGATCTTGTCTGAAGTGTTTCTTTTAATATTTACTAAATGGATGTGGCTTAATTTTATTGGCCGTTTCACACCCCTTGTGCAACAATTTTGGTGCTTTTTGACATATTTGAACTAAAATATCCTAGCTTTATAAAGGAGAGAGCATTTTCAGTGAAATATTTTATATCCAGGAGCTACGATTTCCTTCCTGCTTGCCGGAGATGACATTTGTTGGCATCTGCACTTTGAGGAAACCACAATCTTTCATCTTTCTGTGAAATATGAGGATGAATGGTTCTACTGCATTATTCAGGAGTGCTGGATTGGGATAAATCTCTGAAATGTATGGAACCTCTGGTTTTGTTTTCTTGATGAACTGTATTTTTGACTTTATATTAGCCGTGTATTAAATAGTTCCTGCAGTCTTGGAAAATGCAGGTACAGTAAGCAAGGTTTTAAAGGAATTATAAATGCAACAAAAAGTGGTACTGCTGACTGCCACGTAGGAATTTTCCTAGTAATCCATAAATGTTGTGTGTGTGCACACTGGAAAACAAGTTTAAAATATGTGCTGGAAATTTTAAAGCAGAGGAATGGGATTCTTGATGCATGTGAGATGAATATTGAATTAATGTTGGTGAAGTCCCATCTTCATCAGTAGTCTCTCAAATATCAAACACTAATCTGTTACCCTGGATGCAAGCACCCTGTGGATCTGCAGAAGAGACCTGAGCTGTACTTCCTGGAGCATCTTTGGTTGTGTCAGTATCGCAGATGGCCAAAATATTTTCAGCAACGGAGTTATCAATTTTTCATTTCTCTTTTTTTTATATTTGATGGAGAACTTACTGTTGAAAATAGAGAAACTTTCTGCTTGTGTATTGGCCTTTTCTTCCATCTCTGTGCTGGCCAGCATGACTCCCCTAATGGGAAAAGTTACCTCTGTCTAGTCCAAAGAGCTCTTTGTGTCTGACCACCACATTTTTTATCTCTCTCAGTCCCTACCCGAAGTTCATACATACACATCAGGGATGTTTGTTGTAGCTGCAAAACGAGTCTTGTAAGATTCAATGAGGCATTTACCTTTTTTCTTCTTCCAAATTGTATCTGCCTGTTTCTGTACAGTTACTGTACAGAAAATCCATTTGCTAGAACTTAGGGAGTTTATAATCCTTGGGAAGTTTTCTGCTCTTGTTAGTTGAAATCTTTGGGTTGGTGCAATCTTAATAGGAGTTTAGAGGGCCTGCCCTTGAACATGGTGATATTTGGGAGCAAGTGATCACTGTATTCCCACTATTGTCTTGATGGTGTTGCCTTGAGCTCTGTTACAACTGTAACTGACTGGCTCTTTAAAAAAATAAAAGGTCTTAAATTCAAATGAAACCATGCCAGCTCTTTATGAGTCTCTCAGAGGGTTTATGGCTTTATGTAGAACCCTTAAACTATGTCTTTGAGAAGCAGCTGCATTTGCCACACTTAGAAATAATTCCTATAATTTCCCTACTCATGCCAAGCTAAAATAAAACACCTCTGGTCCTCCCTCTGAAACTTTCCACTCCGGATAAGGCCAATAAGTATTTTTGGAAATGTTTCTTAGAAAGGTTGGTATAATAAGGCTTGCTTTCTTTTTCCCCCTCTGTTTATTTATATGGCAAAAGACACTTTTTCTGCATTGATCTGAGAGGGCAGTATTCCATCTGGCCTCAGACTCAGCATTCACCCCTTTCCTCAGTCTGGGCTTGAGAAATTGTCTTGCAATGTATGTGAAAAATTAACCTAATTAATCTCTCTGCTTATAAATAGCTACTTTAAAGTATTGCTTTGTCGTTCATGTACTTGTATAGGAGGTAGCTTGCTTAAGAAACAGATTCATTACCAACCCTCTTTTTGCAAACTCCTGTTGTTTGTGATAGTGTTGTGTATTATTATTATAAATGGCTGATAGCAGATCTTTCTTTCCCCAAAAGGTGTGTGAAAAAACAGAGAAATTGACAATCAGATCTTATTTACTTCTAGTGCTCTTGGTCTTCTGCATGGCTGGGAGTATTCTGTACTCTGCATCTTTTCACTCAGCATTTGTACTTTGCACTGTTCTACAGAATTCCCTCATTTTTTTCTACAGGTCTTGGAATAACTTTTTAATAGAAGGGACTAAATGATTGGAATAGTGAGCAATATATTGTTAAAACAATGTTGCTGAAATGGTAGATTGGAGCTTGAGAGAAGTCAGTGGATTTCTCATATAGCTTTGATTACTCTAAAATTGCTTCTGTTACATTTCTGGAAATATAACTGGCCAGTCAATTGTTTTCTACATACCTAGACAAAGAAAGAAAAAGCTGATGAGAAAAGTAGAGGCTGAACAGTAGAGGAAATAGTAATGAATTAGTAAGGACTCTGAACCAAACTTAAAAGTTGCCTAAACTCAAGGTTCTAGACAAAAGGATCTCTTGAAATGGTGTTTTGGATAGTAAATGAGAAATACTTGCCATATTTCAGTTTTCCTGGAAAAACGTATGGAAAGAGGTGGTCGGCCATATTTTGGATCCAAGTAACTGCTTTTCCACATGTTTAATCCCAGCAATTTGAAATAATTGCACTTGGTAGGAGATGCAAAGGAAATTCAGACCTTTGATTTGATGCCTTCATATGGGCAGAAGTGTCTAATGTTGCACAAGTCTGAGTAGTTTGGATAAAGGATCTAATCTGTGAAATCTGAGATTGAATCCCATATTTTTGGCAGACATTAGAAAATTCTCCAACTAAAAGACCTAGGTGTATTTGGCTTGCCCCAAGCAATGCAGAGCCACATCATTTTTCTGTCCTTTTTTCTGTCCCTTTCTGCAACTATAAGAATTCCTCATTGTCATTTTCTCCCACTTGTCTGCATTATTCCTTCTCTCCTCCCTTTCTCCAGCTTCTCATTCTCGCACTGCTCATGCTCACCAGAATGCACTGCAATGTGTGCAGTGAGCAGGGGCTGTGAGACTGACCAGTTAAGCAACAGTGGAGAGTAGAAACAGCTGGGAAGACTTGATAGATCTATAGCTTTCTCTTTGCAGAGTGAAGCATCACTATAACGAATAGTGCAAGCATTTGGGCTTGTTTTACTGAAATCTTGCTGCCACTACTGAGCAGTAGGTTCTTCAAGAGCTGCATTCCCCTTCTATTATTCCAGGTCTGTCTTTGCTTATCTTGTATGGCAACATATCCTTCTGACACATTAGTCTTATCTGGTTTATACTGAGAGAGAATTAATAATACCATGACTTACCTGTATTCTTTGAAGTGTTGTAATTAAAAAAAATAATTAAACAACCAATGAGTGATTGTTGTTAACATTTGGTGGTTGAAGTCACGCTCAAGATCTGTAAATTTTACTGAGCTAAGTCTCTTTGACTTATTTACCTTTGTAGTTGTGGCTTTGTTCTCTTCTTTGGTGAGCTATTTCCCGCATTGTGCACGCCTTAGTCTTGGCACGTGCATCCATTTGGAGAAGATACTCAGTTATGATTACAGCAGCTGCTCTGCAGATACCTATTTGTCCTGGCCAAAGCGAAATCACCAGTCATGAGTGAGTAGCATCAGGTCTGGTTGTTTTATGGACAACATGAAGCTCTTTCACATTCATTGGTTATACAAATGATTGATAGACCTCATTATTTTAAAAGAACTATTGTACTGTAATGTTTCCAGATGTTTTCCAATAGAAGCTGTGTTATTACTATGGGGAAGTATCAATCAGTAAATAACCCATGTCACTCGTTGCCCTTCTATACAATCACAGTGTTCTGATCTTGTGGTTTGGCTTCATTTACAAAGGACTCATCAATTCAAATGGATTATTGTTCTGTATGTTATGCTGCAGAGGGACAGCCTGAGTGCATGATATGGTCAACCTACTATGAACTAAGTGCAATCAACTGTGATCAATACTCAAGTGTAAAGTCAACAAGCAAAGCTGAAATGCTGCAAAAATATTATTTTAAATGGACTGGTAGAGGAATTTGACCATCTGTTATTCAACCTTTGCTCCACTGTTGTGTTAGAAAGCACTCTGCTCTTCCTTTCATGAAGCAACTGTGATGCTTGCAACTAGAGAATGCAAATTTTTTGCAGCAGTCTGTCTTATTTACTAAGACTTCCTTCAAAACTGTGATAGTAATTGTAATGTAAGACCAGACAGTTCTGATGTCAGCCAGGAAGAAGCATAGATGCATTGATTCTCAGTGTGAGAACCAGAGGCTTGGAGGGGTTTTACTCTCTGTGGCCCTGCCAAATCAATATAGACTTTTAGGTTGCAATTAACTGGAATAAAATCAACTAAAACCGTTGCTTTGGAAGCTTTTGTTCAAGAGCATGTGGAAGTCTGTAACACCAAACTTGTAAAGACTGTAACATCAAACCTAAGTGACTTTGTCCAAATTCATTCAAACCAAGGATTAGCAACCCTTGCAATTTCAATGCTAAATTCTGTGACTTTTGGTAATACTGTTTTTAACCCTCAGTCATTAGAGCTGTTTTTTAACAAAAAACACAAGGCGTGTTGAAGGAAAAGTTCAGTCTCTGACATAAACGAAAAGTGACATTTGCATTTTCTAGTTATCTTGAGGCTCAAATCCAAAGGAGAAAAATAAAAGAAATTAAATGGGCTATAGTGAAAAAAACAGATTCATTTTAGCAGTCACACCATTCAGAAGGACCTGGCCCATGAATTTGCAGCACTTGGAACGTTCTTCTCACAGAAATTGTTTGCAGGAGGAGGATCTGCAAGGCCTCACAAAGGTTTCTTGTGGAGCTGTTTCCAGGCTTCCTCTGTTCTGGTGGTTCAGTGCCAGTTCCAATAGTTCCTATCCTCTACAAGGAGCAATGAGGCCTGAGTAACCATTGCTGGTAATATCTGTATTATCTGTGATGGGATTCTTTGCAGTCTTCATTCACCACTTGGCTGTGTCTGGGATTTGCTCAGACTTCAGTTACTCTCTCTTAGAGGGATAGAGGGTAAGAGAAGTGTGCCCATTCAGTACCTCTTGAGTCATCGTGCGAGAAGCAAGTATTGATATGTCACTAGGCAAAGAGCCTTGACAGAAACTTTGGATGTGCTCTGCACCTGGGTTGTGGTTTGTACTGCTTTAGCACCAACACAGCACTTTTGGAGAAGGACATCCCCCCCGCCAAAATAGTATTTGATAACTAATAAGACCTGTTGTGGAAGAGATTTTTTGAATATATAGATTTTTATGTTGCTACTGAGGTCTCTAACCCAAGAAATCTATTTCTGCAATTGCTGAATTAGTTGATGGTACCAGTTGCAGGTGCCTGCATGTGCTAAGCCCTCATGACTGATATTGTCTTGATTCACTCAGTGACAAAATGATTCTTCTGTCTTGTTTGTCCTTGACCAGTCTTTGTCAGCCTGTCACTGCACTTGACTATCAAATTCAGGATTTTTTACATGAAGTTTTCACAGAGGTACGTGAAATTTTGTTGGCCATGCTGGGGATGGTGAGTTCATATGTGAGTATGTGGATATTTGGACAATAGAAACTATCAAAATGTGAAATTTGGGTTCTTCTTCATTGTTTTTTATTATTTACCTGAAAGGGGCTCAGCTTCTTGTGTGGGGAAATGACTGGGACAAGAACAATGCGGCTCACAACAAACAGAACTGAAATGGATGAGGTGACCTTACCTGTCTGCATCACAAAAACAACATCTGGAATGCTTGCTTTTCTGGATGTGACCAGCTTTAGGAAAATTGAAGGATGTTATGAAGGCTGACCTCCATAAGAAGAATTTTCATTAACAATAATCCCTGAACAAATATTTGTATATGGACACAAACTACTTGAAACTCCATATAAACATTCCTTTTCTTTAGACCTTTTCCTTTCCATATTTCCTTTGAACTTTCTTAATAAGTTTAGAATTTTGTTTCCTCTGAGCCAACTAGGAGCAAATGCTGATTTCACTTACACTGGTTTACTAACATTACTTTGAAAAAAATGGATGCATCACGTTTCTTTTGCAAGAAGCATTTTCCTGTGGTGCTTCACTACTTCCAGTGTGGCCAAATACACACACACCAGCAGACCAATTAACTATTCAAATATGCCAGAACCTGACAATGTTTTAGCTTGACAAAAAAAGTGTGGGCTGTTTCTGAGAAACAATATTGATTTACAGAGTGCTTTTGTTTTATCTAAGCTGTTTCAGGTTTCTGTAAGAAATCTCTGTTGTAGCCTTGCAGTGAGTTATCAGACTTCACTTGCTTCTTGTGAAGGCTTTTTCTGTTTTTTGAATATACTCCATGGTTCCTTTTTAGAAAGCAAAGAATTTTAACTGTGTTGCCACTAGAACCTCTATGGTTCTGTCCCTGGTTTTCTATATTAACTTCTGTATTCCCATCTTGTCACAATCTCTTTGGTCCTTGACAGTGGCGATATCTTTTCTTTCAGGCATGCTGACCTCTCTCATTCCCTTTGAAGCACTTAAGATCATATCCAAGAGCTGCATTCCAGCTGTGGCGCCTTCTGAGGTACTGAATATATTAAGATAAAAAGAAATAAGCTCAGCTATATTAATAAGAAGCTGAAATGTTTATGCAGGCATGGGCTTTGAGAAATTAGATACTCAAAAATAAGACTTTAATAGGAATGATGAAGTAACTAAACTGAAGGTATAAAGAGTGATGCTCCTTTTTCAGCATGTTTCAGTGGTCATAGAACAATTATTACTACTGTAACTATTTAAATAGCTAAGTGAAAAATACTTTTCTTAGAGAACATAGCATGAAAAAATTGCAAATTCTCTAGAAGTCCTTTGACTTATTAGGTTCAATGAGGCAGTTGTAACTAGCATTTATTCTCATATCTCCTGTGCCCTATGCTTCAATATATAAACTTACGTGGGGGTAATTTATATAATCATAAAAAAAATGCAAGAGGATTTTTTTTCCAATTTGAGCATTTCAAAGACTACTCTGCTCAGAGTCATATCTGGCTGCAGGGTTGATAGGTGTAGGAGATCAAGAAGAAGTAAAAATGAGGAGTGGTTAAATAAGATGGCAAACCCAATTTTAGGGTCCTCAATATAGGCTCAAATATGTCATTGGTAGGCATTTTAATGGATGAAACTGACTCCGAGTAGTTTTACTAGTTGAAATGTGCTTGGAGAGGGTAACTTTGCCCTGGTGGGTTTAATTTCCTGACAGAATAGGTGAGATCACAGAGATCACAGATTCTTTGGGCCTGTTATTGCTGACTTGTGTGTTCAAAGAGAGCTCAACACTGAAAACTGCCTGTGGCCCCATTTTTTTTCTGTGACATCCTAGATGGCTAACAGGAGGCTCACACGCTTCCTCCAGATCATGGTAGCACTCGGAACCCTTTTTCTCAAAGCTGCATAAAAAGCAGTGATTTCTTTCTTCAGCATAGATAAACTCATTAAACAATGAGGAATTCTTCTGTGCCAGCACTGGCTGCCTTCTTTGGCCAACTCAGAAGGTACCGCCCTTAAGCACATATTTCCTGTCTCTTATTAAATTGAAGTCAAAGAAGGTGTTTTCCTGACTCACATCAGAGGAAAGTTATATATACCTAAAGCTCCAGTTTGGGAATAATTCTGTTTTAAACCAATGCAATCAAATTCTGTCTTTAAAGTTATGCACATGTCTAAGAGCTTCAGTGCACTGAAAACTTTCAACATTTCTAACAACATTTAGTTGGAACAGTTTTTAAATTGCTGATGTTCAGTTTCTGTTCTTAAAATTGGAACAGTTGTATTTTCATAATGGCAGGAATGAACAGAAGCCAGAAATAGTTTCTGAAATTAGTTTGGGGTGGTGGGAGTTGCCAAAGTCATATTCCAATTCTATTTTACTTGAGGGGAAGAGAGTTTTCACTGTTGATACTCAGAAAAAGAAAACCACATCTGATATAGATGACTAACTAGATCTTATTTTTCCCAAACAATTTTTCTGGGAGGTCAAGGAGTTAGAGAGTCATTAAGAAGACTTCCTTCTAAGGAAGGACTATAAATATACAAACAGGTGAAAACCCTATTGTGTACTGGTCAGTGTATACCTATGTGCCATGTCAGCTTCAGGTTCTGAGGATGTGAGCAATGCAAATGACCTGAACATTTATGTGGATTTTCCCATAAATGAAACATTAGTAAACAGATGAGGAAAGCAAGTAGAGAACATTAAACTTAATGAGAATTAGGTTTTCATATCGCAAAACAAGTTTATAAGGTTTTTTTCTGAGGGATGTATAAGAAACCTCTCTTTTTAAAAAAAAAAATTTCTTCTGACCACAAAGGGGTTTTTTTTAATGTGCTGTGCAAGAATGAAGACCTTAGACTTCAGATGTTGCCTTCTTTATTTCATTAATGTTAATACAGGAAATCAAAAAAGATCACAAAAACACTATGTCTCATTATCAGGATGTTTCTTTTGATTCTGAACATGCCAGCAAAGCATGCTTGATCCAGCAACATCAAAAGATGAAGCCATTTGTGCTTAGTTGGTTTGCCTCAGATATTTTTTTCTTCAAGGCAGAAGGTTTAACTTTTTTGCTTAAACCCCAAGCCATAAGACTGCAAGTGTACATCTCTTATTGCATCTGTATTTTATGGGAATATCTTACTTGAAGAACAACAGATGGGCTCATTTTAGCCAGGACTCAGAACCTTCAAATGTTACAGTATTGATATGTGGATACACAGGCCCACGCTTTTATTACTGAGAGGCAGAGGCTGTTGATTTTAGTGCTTCTATACCACAGAAAAATAGCCAACAAAAGAAGGCTTGCAGCAATACTTTTATTTTTTAATAACAAAAATTATTACATGAGGAATAGTTACTGAATCCATTATTTACATTTTTTATATGGCTGCTGCATTAAAATTTTTATCTAACTGACCATGCAGATCACTTAAAGTTGTTTTGGTGATTCTAACTGTGCAGAAATTGTCAAAAATTCCCTGCTGGGTTTCAGCCAATGCACACTCCACTGCATTAAAATGAAGAATAATATAATAACTAACACATAAATTAGAATTAGAAACATATTCTAACTAGCACATTTTAAATTACAGCAATACCTATATTTTACTTTGGACCATGAGCCAATGGCTGTGCTTCAGGTATTCAGAGAGCAGTCTTGATAGTACTGCAGATGAAATAAAGGAGGTTTTTGCATAGGTGGTATAACAAACCTGGGAACTTCCATTGGGCACACTTCAGTGAGCTGGCACAATTTGCTAAATTTAACCATCCACACTGTACTAAAAGATGCACTTCAGGATAAGTGGATGGCATACACACTGCTAAGATGCATGACTTATCACAGTGTGAAAAAAATATATTATCTGCAACTGTAATAATATCAAAATTACTGGAATTTTTTGGTTGAATGGTTTTGACCCTTGATAAAGGTTCTGACAGGGTGATTGCAGCTAGCTGTAACTCAGTATAAATGGTGTAGGGAGACACCTGAGAGTTAGTTAAACATGATGAAGTGAAGTTTTGCTTATTTTGCCAGTTTGGAAGGTATATATTTCACCTCTTGAAAGTTTTTCCATAATAGTCCACATTTGATGACAAATCCAAGGCGACAGTTGGAAGGCTCTTTCTATTGTTTTGTGCTTACCAGTATGCTTGAAGTGCATCAAGGTTGTAATGAATTCCAGAAAGCCAAGAGAGTTTCCATCATGTGCAATATCAAAATGTGGATCTGTACTCAACAAGAAATGAAATAATGGAACTGTCCGTGGGACTGGAGAGCATGGGGGATTCATAATAGGAAATGTACCCTCTTGTTCACCTTTTAAAATCCAGACCAGGTGAGCAGCAGCTAATAGATTTTCCTGTTAGTCAGCTCCTGGGTGGCCTTTGTGAGGAGAGAGTTACAATGAGGAAACACGCAGGTTGAGGAATGGAGGATCCAGGTGATCTCAGACACATGCTGGGTACTCTTCTGTGGGTGCACCAGGAGGGCCACAGGTGGTTCTGCAGGAACTGGTACTACTGCACTACACCCACCTTTGCCAGAAATGGTGTGTGAGAAGCAGCCAACCTTTTAGACTCTCATACAGCTGGTGAAGGCTCCAGACAAAGCAAGTAGAGGGATGATTCCCAGCAACACCAGTGTGTCTTATTCGCCAATGCCATCCCATGGAAGTCCTGAGTGTGAAGCCAAAAAATGCAGGGAGCAGCCAGAAATAAGGGTATGGAGGGAGAAGCACTTCCTTGACTTGCCGTCTCAGCTCTCCAAATTTTCTTTGTCCCAAATTCCCCCTTTGTCTTCACTGCTCCTTCTTTTTTTTTCTTTTATCACAAGTGCTTCCTGTACTGTTAATTTGCTTTACTTCTAATTAAATACCACTTCACTGAAGTGAGATGCTTCTCAGGCTCTGAAATATTTATCCTGTCTTGGGGCTGTTTAAGTCTCCAGCTGAGAAGTGACTGGAGTGACATTTAAATACAGTGATAGTATAGAGGTAAATTCAAGTATATTCATGGATTCAATTAGCTGGTAATTTAAAGATTTTTTTTTTTAAAGTTGCCACCATTTTTACATCTTAGGCAAGTGTACTAATTTTCCCAATCCTTTTGTGAAGTAGCTGAAGATTTTCACCTCAGTACATGATTTATGTCCCTCAGGATGTGTATTTGCTGCCTTTCTTTTCAGGGAGTAAAAAAAGAACAGTTTTCAGGCCGTTTTTTCTTCCCTTGATTAAAACTGTTTAGAGAAACTGTGTGAGTTACTCAAATCAAAGTCTGAAATGCTAATGCTTTAACATGTGCTATAGTCTGAAAACTGAGGTAAATTTGTGTTTGCACTGTAAATTTGGAGCATGAGGCTGAATCCAGGAGTACAATATAGACAAACACTACCAAGCAAATATCTTATTTAAGGACTTATTGAGGACTTGGGATGTTAAACCAACGTTGTCTCATTACAATACTGTGCTGATACATTCTAGTTGTTAATAGAAATTCTTTTTTTCAATGGTTGTCCTACTCTGACTTAACTGTACTTTTCTGAAGCCACCTCTGTTACAGGAAGCTGGGGAAAATTTGCACTGTGCTTTTGTGGGGACACCCTGAGCTAAATAAACCTCAAACATTTTAGTTCAAGTTTTTTGACTGATCTTGCATTACTCTTTGATTCTACATGAAATTATATTAAGTTTACATGGTTAGCTGGCTGGCACATTCAACTACACAAGATCTGATGTCTTGGCACTTTGAATATATCAGGGTTAAACTGTGAATTGAAACTTTTGTGGGGGGCTGAGGAAGGCTTGTATGTGTGGGAAGTAATAAAATCACTTCTGCAAAGAACTGACCAAAGAAAATGTTTGCCTGAGTCCACAGGCTGTCTTGCATAGTTGTGATTGCTAAAACCTGAGCAGACCTCATGATATTTTATGATACAAACTAACCAATTAAATTTTTCTGTTTATACATTGTACTTTTTCTACTCTTTTTTTTTTTTTTTCATCTGAAATGTCTTGATAAGAAGCAGTAAATGTAAGTTGGGGGCAAAAACTTGTAATATTTTGGCAGTAGATAGCAGTGTGAGAGCAAATTTGAAAGAAAGTGTTAAGCTTTAAAGGTCTGCAGTTTGACAGGCTGTTATCTTTTATCCTTCCAGCACAAATCTTTATGCTGACTTCTCTTGTATCCCTTCATTCCCTGAGGGAACTCGGGTTCGTTCACATGTTGCTGGACAAGAGACAAAGAAGATCTGTTCAACACATGCAGAACAGATGCTCAGGGGAGGAGGGGGAATTTTCCAGTGCAGTTACTGTAATATCCATTGCTGCTGTCTTGCTCCCCATGTAAGCACTGCTGGCCTCTCCAGAGCTGGTCTTGGGGATTTTCCCATCTTGGAGACAGCCCACCCAAGTGAGCTGCCTGTGCAGACATTTGCATATCAAAAATACTCTTGTAGAGTGTCACCTGCTTCCATACTTACTTTTTAAGAAGGGAGAATAAAACAGGTGGAACCACTGAATGGCTTGTTTCTCAAAGACATGGCTTAAGGAATGCAAGATACGGGTGAGGAGAAAATACGTGCTGCTTGTGGTCACTCACAGCAGTGGTGATCAACTTTTTTATCCCTTTTTTATGCTCTGTGGTTGGACAAGTTGTGGACAGCAGGAGGTCAGGAGGTGTGTAGGCACATAATACAGAAGGCATATAGTGTAGGCAGATAAAGATATAGCTACAGGTATTTAAGAAATACAGTAACTTAGGCAAGTACTTGATCCTGGGGAGCATGGAAAGGCACTGTGATTGATGTGACAAGAAGGGAAAGGCAAATGGTCTTTGCAATTTTTCTAGCACCTTTTTGTGAAGATCTTTAAAGGAGTTTCTGCCAGGGTGGTCAAATACAGGTTGAACTGGTTGTGGTGACTTCAGTCCTTGGAATAACAGCACTGAAGATGAAAGGCATGGAGAAATTACTCTGAGGTATAAACCCTCAGTCAATTATGCTTAATTTTTACTCTCTTGTTTCGAACAGCACATGGAAACACAGCAAAAATGGATGCAGAAAATAATTTTCTCTTTTTAATCAATATCTCTAATGCTGGCATCCAGCCCAGCCTAGCTAAAACAGCAAATACACATTCTGCTACAGCTCACCAGAGGATCAAAAATTAATTAAAAATAAAAGTATAGCCTACTGATGTACATCACTGTTCCCCAGGCTCTGCAACTGCATCTGACCAACAGAACAAGCAATCATGCTTAAACAAGGCTGCTACAGAGTTGTATGAGTACTGAATGTCTTTATCACAGTGCAATAAGGCTCAGTTACTGCTTGCATAAACCAAACTCTGGGACCCCTGATTAGAACGGGGATTTGGGGACTTGAAAGGTGCCTTTTCACACAGGACAAATATTTCAGGTAGGGAAATATTTGCACAAAGTTCCTAGGAAAGAGAGGTGTTTCCCCAAACATTGAAAATAAAGGAAAAAAAAAAAGACATCTGGCCTTGACAGAAAACAGAAATGTCCTTGTGACATGTCAGAACCTGGCTAAACCAGAGAGTGTGAAAACTTACCACCCAGCCTGGGAAATGGTCCAGGCTGCTTCCTCTCTCTCTCTGAAGAAAGTTGTGCAGAGCTGCATTTTCCTATGTGTGCAAACAGATACAATAGATCAATGAGTTAATTTTGTTCTCAGAGGGATGGAATATGTTCTGGCTCCTCTAGACCATTTGGGTTCGTGGATGACCTGGGACAATTGAGACAGACTAAGGCAGATGAAGCATTGCCTTGATGAGTTGCACTGTATGATTTTTTTCAGGTGATTAAGACTGGAAAAAATCCCAACATTCAGAGTACTTTCCAGGTAGGCACTGTCTTCCTATTTGGAGAATATCTCAGCTGGCCTGCAAGAATTGCTTGTTTTTCCTCCTTCAGTAGTCCTGCCCTCTTAGTTTGCTGTATGATGTGGACTAAGGGGAATGAATGAGATGTGTTCAATAGTTGTATTCTTTTCTCTCTGAGACATCCCAGAAGACAATGTTGGACTCTTGCTCCTCTTACCTCCATTCTTATTTGCTGCCTGGTTCTGTCTTGTTACAAGCAGATCTACTACAGTAGGTGATGAACTGTGCAAAGTAGGTGCCATCTGGCCATCCTTAGCTGGAAGGGCTGTTTGGTGGGATATGCTTCTGCTGGATTAATTATTGCAGGTTCCAGACTGATGTACTGGAGCACCAAAGGGCTCTCAGTTCAAAATGAAAATTGGAGTGGGATGTTATCAGACCTCAGGTTGTAGTTGTGCTACACAGTTTGGGGTTTTTTTGGAAATAAATATAACACAACCTGTTACCAGTGAGGCCACACACATTTGGTGTTATTTACAACAGTGGAAACTTTCAAGAAATACAATATATTCCGGTGTTTTTTATTTATTTCTTTTTGTTCAGGTGACTGAGGGCATTAAACATGATGCTGAATGGGACTTCAGGGTATTTACTTATTTGATATCAAATGTTTAAAAATTGTTAGTTTCAGGAAAGTGAGTTGTAGTTTGATACTGTGATGAAACTCATAAATGTGAACTCCGTTTACACAAGTAGAGTGACCAAACAACAAATCAGAATCTGCTTTGAGTGACAAGCTTCTTTAGTCATCTTTGTAATTTTCACTCACTTTAGGTGAAATTATTTACCTTCTTTATTACTGAATCAGCTAGTAGTTAAATTAGGGGGTTTATGACCTTTCCTAAACAGTTTACAAAAATGTTATTGCAAGTGGAACTGGTAACAAGTAAAAAACCTCAACATCCTGCATCAGAGAAAAAAACCCTGTAATGTAACACTCACCTCAGAGTTTAGTAAAATAAAATGGTGGGAAATTCAAATTTTGTAGAACATAAAGGGCTCTCTAAGCCATGGAAATGTGTACATGTCTGAGTTGTGGGTTTTCTGGAACATATTTTCATAAAACCAATAACATGGTCAAGTGGCTTTACTCTTATGGTTTCCTGGGGCTACTTCTAGTTTATAGAGATTAGTCCAGGGAATATCCCAAGTCTCTTATTTTTATTATTCACACTATACACTGTGGTTTAGATTAAATTACCCCTTGCCAGTTATGGAAGACATTGTCTTTACTTTCTTCCTGCTTCCTTACTATTATTACTCTATTAGATACCATGGTGAATTCAAATTTTGAGAACAATAACCTGAAAACACAGGGTTTTTCTTAGTCTGGCCTCCTGTTTAAATGCACATTCAGTTGCTTTTTTCTTTCTCTTTTTTTAACACAGTAGAATCATAGTGCTTATTAGTTGTGCCATCTGATTTCAAAGTTCTTTAGATACAGAGGCTACCCTTGAATCCTTGAACTGGCAAGCACAGCACTTGCCCAGTTTTAATCATATCAGCTGGATTTCAGCCAGATCTCTCGGAGCTTAGAGTTCCTGTTTTTAAGCATCTCAGTTGTGATTCCAGGATCAACTTAATATGGTCCAGAATGGTCTTGCCTTTAAGTACCATCTAGTTCTGGTTAGAAGGAATCATTTGGACCTTCTGTCACTTCAGCTGGTTGTCTGAGGCTATGAAGCTCCTAGCTCTGCTAATGTAAAGAAAATAGTCAAGTTGCACAGCTGTGGTTCATATAGAAGGATGCTGCATTGCCAATACTTTTACAGGATGTTTTTTGAACTTCTTGTTAGTCTAAGCTTCTCTCCCTTTTCCTGTGCTCTTGTGGTTGGATATTAATATATACTGAAATTTAGGATTACTCTAAAAGTTATTTTTGAGTTCAATGTGAATACACATTGCTTAGAGGAGACTTGGTATTCTCATGCCTTTGGTATTACTACTTTATCTATCTTGACTTAAAAAAAAAGGGGGGGGGAGGAATGAGGGTTCCTCTGACCCTGAAATTCCAGATGCCTGAGATTAAAAGAAAGAACTGGGTTATCCCATAATCTATACTGGCACTATAGCTGCTAGGTAATTTAATGTGAATGCTGTGGAAATGTTGATGTATGCCATCAATTGCTGTGAACACAGCTGTGTTTCATCAATCTCTGTTTCCCATGAGACAGAGAACTATCAATGACTTTTACACATTTGATTTCAGTATCTGGGTAGCTCTGAGGTTTAATTATTTTATGGAGTTTTGCTTCAGTTGTTCTTTGGTCCCAACATTTCTTATGATTTTTATTCAGTAGCAAGTGAGCTATAGCTTTTTAATGCTAACAAAGAGAAATCTCAAAAAAATAATCTGATTTCTTCATAGGAACTGAGATAGAAAGTGACAATATCCCACTTTTTGACCGACTTTGCTGTTCTGTCATTCATCAGATGACAGATAAATCAGTTCCCTTCCTGACTGATAAGGTTTCCCAAGTCTGGGTTGCTCAGCCCTTGCACCATTCTAGACAAAATTTTGCTTGGCTGTGAGCTGCCACTTCTCTAATTTTTTCCTCTCACTGCTTCTTTCTGCTTCTTCTCTTATCCTAAGAGGTGTTTCTTTATTTCCATCTCTTTTTGCCTTGACACCATATTAAATTAATTTCCAGTAATAATTCTCTTTTCCCTGGTGAAAATTCTCCCAATCCTCACCTCAAACTGTGGGGAGAAGTTTCCTCAAGCTGCAGCTCACTGACAGCCAATAGTCCCAGTGACAAGGTTCTCATGTTGCTCTACTAAATTGACAGAAATGAGGTGGTTCTGAGGTTGCTACATGGTGTGTTTGTTACAGACCCAAAAAGGAGTTTTGATTTACTGTGGCTGAATTCAGTCATGACGTGCGGCAAAAAGCTTGATTCCAATAGTTGTAGGCATTGGATGCAATTCTGCCCTGCTCCCATGTTTCTGGCTTTATGCAGGAGCTGCTGCCAGCTTGTACTACATACACAATGCACAATGTTCCAGTGGAACCCTTGTTATCCAGACCAGGCAGGGATTTATCCTTGCTGGATGATTTAAAGCATTTCATATACTTGTACGTATTTATTGCTTTATTGTGGACCAGCTCTGTTTATCAGCTTCTCATACACAAGGAAATATAAAATTCTCATACACTTCTCATAACACCTTTGCAATGCATATCATGAATATAGCATCATTTCAGCTCAAATCAAACGTGGCCCTCCTGTGTTTCATTTACATCTACCTGTTGGAGCAAAAATAGATATGTTCATTTACACTTCATCATGTTTTGGCTTCATATCAGACTGCATAAACCATGTGAGATCTCGGCAGGTAAAAGAAAAGGAGAAAACTATGTACATAAGGGGTTTTTTTTCTCAGGTTTAATATTAAAGAGTCTTACCTGGAGATGCTTATTCAGTGAAAAAAAGTTTAATACTTTGGCTGTATTTGGGCATATTTAACATTGATTCAAGTAGGAAAAAAAATCTCAGTTCTGCTAGCTTGGTAATCATTTTTAATACTAATTATGCTGTTAACAGCAGAATGAAAATTTTAAGCTCTGTTTTTTTGATCGCTTCTGCCTTAATGTCTCTCTCCCTCTCAGTCCAGAAGTGCCTAGTTTTGCCTACTATTAAAGTGAAGTATTCTTTTCATGTATAAGCATATTGGATATTAGGCTGTATTGTTTAGAATGTTCTGGTGCAAACCTGATGTACGGTACTGGTGGGACAATATGAACTGATGGAATGATGTGTACAAACACAGATAATTCATTACTAGATTCAAAACTGAACCAAGTAAGTTTTATAATGTGGGTGGCTCCACAAAGCACATCTTACTTGATAGAGCTGTGATGCTTTAGCACTTTGGTGAAAGGTATGAGATCAGAGGTGGATTTTTTAGTAATAGCATCACATTTTGTAACACGAATGATAGACTTGGAAAAAGCAGAAAAGGCAGTAAACAATATTTGGGGTTCTTTTTTTAAGTATTGCTGGGCTTTGGTCCAAATACTAGGTATAATTTTACCAAGCTCTTCGTAAATATGTCCCTCAAAAATAATTTCTTCTGCTCGTCTTTTGCTAGAGCATAGATACGTCTCCCCAAGTAAGCCCAGAAAGAGACATAGAAATCTCTATAATATACTAGGATTTGACTTGCAAAGAGAAGTGAGTTATTAAAAGAAATAGAAGAAAAATGAAAGAAAACCTATGCCTTTAATGAACAGAATAAAGGAGAAAAGAGAATGTTGATTTAATCTATTGATTTGCTGTGAAGTAAAAGAACAGATGTTTTCTGTTAGGTCCCTGGATAAAATGCAGTAGGCGCCACTAATACTTAGGGACTGGTGACTCCTGATAAGATTGAAAATTGATGTCTGCTCTATTGTTACCAAATGGAGACGGCAGGTTACACCGCTTTAGGTGACTCATTTCAGAGTACTTCAATATAGAAAAAATACCTCATTTTCCTAGACTGAGACACAAACAAGAAATGTTTTGCCAACAGTTTCCAGCTCCAAAGATATGTCAGCCACGAAGAGTTTAATACTTACAGTAGGCAGTGGATCACAGAAAGCTCCTTTGTTGTAGGTCTGAATCCCTTTGGTTGCCTAGAAAAAGGGTAGATTATCTTTATTTGCCTGATTTCTGTTTGTCAATCACCTCTTTGAATGTCTAATCCAATAATTATCTACAGAGGTGCTCAGGGAGATGTGATTATACTGTAGAGGTGTTGGAAGCAAGTTCATTTCAACATTGGCCCAGTTTATCGGACTGCCTCTCCTTCAACAGATCCAAACATTAAACAGATCACATTTAATGGAAGTTCAAAGGCTTTCCCAAAAGGTTCAGAATTCTCTGTGATCAAGGAAGGGAAAAAAAACTTTCTCGTTTGCCTTCTTGGAAACCACTCAAAGCAATGTAATTCTGGAATTCAGATTGTCCCATAGTGCTTTTTGAGAGACCTGTGGAAAGCTTGCTGAGGTCAGTGTGTAGATGTTCCCAGGTGTCTGGTCAGCTTTCAGGCAAGGAGAGCAGAAAATCCATGAAGAATGCCCTGTAAATGAAGAAAAAGCACACATGTGGGGTGTGTGTGTTACATATGCACGTCTATATATACATATATGTACATATATATGTCGGGCAAAGGATTTGGATTCTTGCTTTCACTGTGAAATCCACCTCACATACAGCAGTACTAGGCAGGATCTTATGGCAAAGTGACTGGAATCTATTATTCACACTTCTCTTACAAGGAAGACTAGAAGGCCTTCCTCCTCACCCTTCCCGAGGTTTTTGGCACGGGGCTTTTATGTATTTAAATACATGCATGTGCACACACCCACTATATTTACTGTTATGCCTTGCTGCTTTTTCTGTGCCTCCTTAAACATGCTGAAAGCTGCACAAAAAGTATTTTAAATAACAGAAATACAGATCTGAAAACTGTGTTTTCTTGATGAAGTGACTTCTAAGAATGTGCTTGGACTTCTTTAGTTCTGCAGTTTAGTTATTTTGCAGTAGCACGTGGCCTGAAAGGGCAGACAGTTTGGATTTTGGCATCACACACAGAAAGTCGCTGTGGCAACTGTGGGACTCCCCTGCAAGATGTGGGGTGTAAAACATGGTACTTGGACTCCAGCCTGGGGCAGATTAGTTCCTATTTACGGGTGAAATTTGTAGAGAAGGCAGAAAACCTATAAAGAGCCCTAAGGCTCTTAATGAGAGACTTATGTAGTATAAAATGACGTACTCTTTTAAAGACTTGAAGAAAGCGAGAAAGAATTTGAGAAAGAGCATGGCATAGTTTTGATGTGATGTCTTAGGTATGAGCTAGTCAATACTGTTTATAAATCTCCCCTTTTTAATGCATCAGGTCAAAATTATATTGACCTCTAGAACATTGCTAACTAGTTGAAATGAGCCTCAAATATAATCCAGCTGATGTGTAATAGGCATTACAGACTTGGAATAAAGTCAGATGAATGGAAACATAATTTAACTTTCCAAATTTCTTTTACATTTAAAGTATTTTAAATGTCTGATTATAACAGATTCTGTACAGAGTGGTTTAGTTTCAGCTTTTAGGCAGATCCACATCTCCAAAGAGGGTTTCCTGAGAGTCATTGAGAACTGGGCAATGTTCCTTATTCCTCTTGAAAGCTATAGGGTTTTTAGCCACTGTATGATCAGCTTTACATAGAGAAAGATGTCTGTAACCTCCTTTGATTCTAATTGTGGTCTTGTGTCAGTATTACACATAATCCCATGCTCAAATTTAAGCCATTCAGTTGTCCTGTTAAAGTCAATGAAATTAGTAAGCAGAAAAGGAATTTTAAAATACAAAGCATTTTGAAATTGTTAATGTTAAAAATGTTAAAAATTATTTAAAAAATGTTAAAATCATCTAGTCAGGTTCTTTGCACGATTCAGGCTGTAGATCATTAATCTGTGGTTTTTATGGTACTTCAGGGTCTGTGTGGGACCATGGAATATGTATTTTTGAAGAATATCCAATGTTGAATGGAAGGCTTCAGGGGACAGACAGTCAATGATAGTTGTGTATTAGCTGGTTGAAGGTTTACCTTCACTCAGAAAAAATACACTTCTGATTTCTAACCCGAATTTTTACCGATTCAGCCTCTGAATCTTGTATTTCCTCTGCTTGCTTTCAATAGCCTTTATCCTTTTCTTTTCAAACAGGCGTGTGAGAACATCCACCTATACCTCTCTAACCTTCCTTTTGAAGAAAGCAAGTGACCTGAATTGCGAGACCTTGAATAATTGTTGTACTCCTTTTGTTAGCTTGTTCCAATTTTGTTCCATTTCAAATGTGTTTGGTAAGTCCTTTAAATTCGGTGCAACGTGCCTTGTCTGGAGAGAGAACCTTCTGACGAGCAGCAGTGCCTGGCTGTCAGAAGCACAAGCAGTTTGGTTCAGATAAGGACATAGAACTGCAGGCTGGTAAACAAACCTCATTCCAAATTCCTCACGCTATTTCAGATATGTAGTATCCGTCTAGACTTTGCACGAGAAAAGCTCCCTGATGTTGCAGCAGAGATGCAGTAGAAAATATGGAAATGGGGAACAAAAATATGTGGGAATGACAGCAGTTGTGCCCACAAATCTTGTACTTCTTTCTAACGAGGAGAGTGGGACCTGTGGTGCAAGGCTCAAGTCCTTTTGACACCTGTGTTCACTATCAGCATTTGAGACCACATCATGCCTCAACAAGGCCGGGTGCTCTGCTGACAGGAAGCTGAAACAGAAACGGAGTTGTTTCAAGCGCTAGCTGGAAATTCATTGAAAAGGAACACGCTAGTATGTGAGCACCTATTTACAGCCAAAACCTGTGTCAACAAAATAGCTTTATACGGACAATACAGAGTCAGTGAAATGACTTAGCTTTGGTCTAAGACTAATCTCGGACCAATTGCAGGATATCGAACTTCTGGCATCCGGTTTACCACATGCAGAAGCCCTGTCCACCTGTTCTGTCTTAAATGTTTGTCCCCTAGAGTTCAGGTCAACCTTTCCTGTAAGATTTGCTCTAGGAACTTGCTGAACTGACTCAGGTTTCCTGCCAGGAATAAAACATATATTATCGCGAGTGTCTTGGGAGGACATTGATACAGCGGCTGGCTAGAAGCGGAGGCGGGCCCAGCTTCCCGCTGGGTGTCCATTGGCGCGGCTGCCGCTCCCGCCGGAGGGATCCCGGCGCTGCCGTTCCCCCCGCCGCCACCAGGTGGCGCTGCTCGCTGCGCGCCGCCGCCGGCGGGCCCGGGGCGGCGAAACCTGCCGGCCTCGAGCAGCCGGGGCTCTGTGCCGAGCCGGGGCTCTGTGCCGAGCCGGGTGCGGGCACCTCCTCAGACGCGGCACACGCATGGTCTCCCTCTGCCTTGAAAGCAGGTAGCATCCCTCTGCAGAGTGGAAAACCTGGAGAGCTACGTTCTTGGGGAGAATTAGGGAAGGTGTCCGATTCCTTGGACAGGCCAAAGCAGGGTGATCTCTTCCCTGTGGTGGCCGGTCGCAAGACCCGAGCGAATGGCCTGAAGTTGTTGAGGTTGGATATTAGAAAGAGGTTTTTCCCCCAGAGGGGGTTGGGCACTGGAGCAGGCTCCCCAGGGCAGTGGTCACAGCGCTGAGCCTGGCAGAGCTCCAGAAGTTCAGGACAACACTCTCAGGCACAGGGAGTGATTCTTGAGGATGGTGCTGTGCAGGGCCAGAGTTGGACTCGGTGATTCTTGTGGATCCCTTCCAACTCAGCTTATTCTGTGATTCTGTAGTCCAGACCCAAGGAGAGACATGTAAGAGCTGCAAGGAAGCCTTGCAGTCCTGATGTGCCAAAACTCAACCAAAATCACTGGCCTGTATAATCCTTTCCTATTTAAAGAACTAAAGCCTAATAAAATAAAATAAAGTTTCATGGATTATTGGGAATTTGAATAGATATTAGGAAAAGGCTCTTCATCCAGAGGGTTGTTAGGCACTGGAACAGGCTTCCCAGGGAAGTGCTCACAGCACCAAACGTGACACGGTTCCCGAAGTGTTTGGACAATGCTCTCAGGCACAGGGTGTGATTCTCGGGGTGTCCTGTGCAGGGCCAGGAGTTGGACTTGATGATCCTTGGGGGTCCCTTCCAGCTCAGCTTATTCTATGATTCTATGAATGAAGAATGAGGAAATTAGGGATTATATCCTTGTAAGATTGAGATGTTGCTTTCTTTGAGTGATGTAAAATTGTAAATTTAGCGTTCAAATAAGTGTTTACAGGACAAAAAAGTATTACGTGTAGCAACCATGAATTACTTCTAGCCCGTTCACTTGAAAGTTACGTGTACACACTGCACGGGGAGTGCATGTGCCTCACTTTGCATGGCTCTGCTGCCTCAAGTGTGGGAACACAGACACAGAATTTCAATAGATTATGTGGAGTTAATGGGCAAATTTTGGACTTTCACATTTCCTTTATTTCATGGTTGAAAATTTATGTGTATACAGTGCACAAAAAATTATAGCATTGTTTCAGCAAAATGTTCGCTCTTGCAATCTTTTTATTAATCAAATGTAATCTGTGATGACTTGTACATCTAATTAGGAAAGAGCAACTTCACTCACTGTGGAGGGGGTTAGCTTACTATTTGTTTTAGAAAAATACATTACTATTTTCTTTGGGGTGTAGCAGAAATCTATTTCTATTGAGATGAAATACCTTTCACATTTGAATTATAGTAACCTGTGGGCACTCATTTTTCTTGAAGGTTTTCATCCATTATTCTAACCCTTGGTCCATTCCCCTATATTTTGGGAGACATCTTCCATGCAAAGTTAGATACAAAATTGTACAGCTTCTTTGCAAATAAGCCTTGGGCCTCTAAAAAACCTAAACCAACAAATAAACAAAAACCCCAAAACAAAACCAAAAAAAACCCCAAACAACAACCCAGTGTCTTTTTGGCTGTTACTGGAATATATTTGGTTAATGTTACTGGAAGTAACACAGATTAAAAAGTTAGGGTATAGTTGCATCGTTGCCGCATGAAACCAACAAAGAAGGGATTTTCTTCTCCTTTATTCTCCCTGTAGGCTAATGGTATGAAATGTGCAAAGTCCCATCTCAGTCTAGGTGCCTCTGCAACAAGTTACTCTCATCATCAGGCTTAAAAAAAAAAAAATTAAAAAACAGTAGCTGCAGCCACATGGGAGCGTTATCATGCAGCAATGTCACACAGGTGCTCTCCTGACACCCACTGTCCTTCAGAACAAGTGTCCACCGGGCTGGGCTTTCAAAATCAGCTTGAAATGCCTATTCATTGATATATAGGTCTGGCTGAAGGGCCAAATATTGAATATTTGTCTTACAGTCTCTTTCTGAGAACAAAATAGGCACAATTTCAAAATGCATAAATACTTTCCAACTTGCAAATCAACTGTAATTAGCCATAAAATCTTATGTAAAGAACATCCTTAGGTATGCTTTGAGTTTTCTAATATGAACAAATACAGTATTTTTTTAAAGCTGCTTAATCCATTTAATGAAAAATAGTTAGATAAAAGGGAAACCTGGCTATTCTGATACATTTTTTGTCCTTGATTGTGATGGATTAAAACTGGGAATTGTTGGCTATCCGTGAATATCACCCTCTGAGAAGCCATTTATTTGCACTGGTCTTAGTAAACAAGATGATACATTTCTTTGAACATGTACTTTAAATTAGTTACAGCTCCTACTTGGAAGAGGAATATTTGTAACTGACCTTTTTTGTTTTCTTATTTCTTTTATTGATTTGTGAGGCTTTGATTGAAGACTTCCACCTCTTGCTTTTTGCTTTAGGAATGTTAATTCACGTTTGTATGTGATTAATTCAGTGGTCACTCCGCAGGAGGGTGTTAAGTGAAATACTTAGTGTCTTTCCCAGAGACCAGGTTCTCTGCAGGGAAAAGCACCATGGGAACAAGAATTAGAACAAATTTTGATCCTGGTGGAGATTTGTAAAAGATATCTTCTCCAGGCAGTCTGGCCACTGGGAAGAGTCTCTTCATGCAAGGGTGAAGGCAGTTCCAAGGGTCAGTCTCTGATCCGTGGTTGCTGATGACCCTCTTTGTCATCCTGAGCTGAAGCTGCTGATCAAAGTTTTTGTTTTTATGCTCTTTGGTTGCTACTGCACAGAGCTTTGAAGTATCACAACTTGAAACACCACAGAGCTTTTCTGGACCAGCCCGGATTACTTATGGGAAAGGGATCAAATAAAACCAATTTAGATACTGCAGTTAGCAATGCTGACATCATCACCAGTCCTTTCCTCTGTCAGCTTTGAATCTCTTTTGCTTTACTATTTGGAAATGGTATTAAATACTGATGAGGCAGTATATATTTCAAGCTTCCAAAGTCCTGTGAGTCATTGTTAGACAATCAAACCTTTTTTGGGGTACAGGTACCTGACATTAACTGCTCATGATATGATGCCTGGTCACATCCAGGAGGCTATTTCAATACTGCTATATTCCTGCTCTGGTTGGACCAAATGCAGTATATATTTTATTTCCTGCCCATAATTGGATCATTAAGTGAGTTTTTAGAGCTGTAGGAGACTTTGTGCATCTGAACAGAATCTTAATTGTTGGTGTGTTCTTCTTCAAAGCAAAGGGTGTCATGGCTTTAAGGTTCTGAATTCAAATCTTGTGGAAGCTGAGGTAATAGAGGTTCAGTGATTTGGATCCTCTTTCAGGTTCTCACCTGTAGTTTGTTCTTAATCAAAGTTGCATTTCTTGCACAGGAGAGAAATAGCTGATGATTACAGCAAGTTTACAGAAAAACGTAGTGGAAGGAGGCAAAATATCCTTCATGACTGACCCTTTATCCACAGTAAGGGTGCAGATGTCTGTAGTGCACTTTGGTAAATCCATTCCACTTCCTAATCCTGTGCCACCTGCACAAGTTTGCAATAGGGTTAGTGTGCAGCAACTCTTGAGAATATCTGCTGGAAACACTTATTATCCTGCCTCTCACAGGTGCTTCTGTCTTCACTTGAAATATACTTTGAGTGCACAAACCCATCTTTTTAAAGATATGAGATGAAAATGGATGAAAACACATTAGCATGGAACAGATTCTCTAGCCCTTTTGTCAATTTTTTAATGAAGTATTAGATATCAAATTAAGAAATTACGGATTTTAAATGCAAAACTATGTCTTTGGATTATTGCTGCTGGATGTTCTGATTTCTTGAAAATTAACAGTAGGATAAATGATCATTTTATTTCTTGGATCATACCACATCTGATTTGCTGCTCTGTGCATATCCCTGGAAGGCTGTAGGAGAATAAGTTCAGTCCAGGTTCGTTCACATTTTACCTTCTATTCAGTTAAAGAATTCAAGATTTTGTTTAGCTTTTTCCTGCTCAGCCATACTTTAGATTGTGAAGAACATTTTTCTTTACGTCTATAAAACTGACTTTTGTTGGTGATTTCTCTAAGGACTGTTACACTACCTTCTATGGCAATCTCTTAGTAGAAAGAGAACATCAATAAAAATATGCTATTGAAACCTTTTTGTTAAGATAATAAGACAATTTTATTAAAAAAATACCTGTCCCAAGGAAGATTTTAATCAAGATAACAAACAGCATGAAAAAAAAGAGGCTTTTTTGAACTAAGTGCAAATTTTATCTGTAACTAGTTTTGAATACTTTGGGAATATGTTGCTTCAGAAATCACCTCATTCCTTCAGTTGGAGTGACTGTGTTTTTTAGGTATGCCTGAAAAGACCAAAAGCCATTTTGAATGTGGAGAGCAGGAGTGCAGAGATCATCACGCCCATCAGCACCAGGTTCTTCTTGTTTTATGTTACAGCTATGTAATGTTTAAATAAAAATAAATTAGGTGTTAAGTAGAAAGTCTTCCTGCCCTAGTGTGAATAACAACATACTCCTGGCATGACAATACAGCAGTTGTTAGCTCTGTGCTGGAGATGATCTCATAGTTGGTTTAATCAAAAATCTAATCTATGCTGTTCAGAGGGCCATAGCTTTGGAAATTCAATCTTTTATCATTTTGCCAAGAATTTTCTTTGGTGTCCTTTGGGTCACATTGCAAGGCTCATTTTGTTGTGCTAGGGTTTTCTGAGTGAGAAATCACACAGAGTTTTTGTTGTGGGGCCTCAGAAGGCTTTTCTCACGGAGACTGGGATGCGTTAGGGAAATGAGTGAACTAGTGTCATATCATACATGCCTGCTTTGTCCACTGGCTGTCTATGCGTTTTGATAGATGAGATGAAAATTGTATTTATTTGATTTGAATACTATTGCTTTTCTTTAAAGAGTTAACAAGTCCTCAGTAGATCTTATTCTTTATTATTTTTTTTTAATGTTGGAAAACCACTTAGGAATCCGCAAAGTCAAAAGCTTGCTCGTAAAAATCTCTAGCTCCTTAACTCGAGTACTTGTAGGTTGTAAATGCTGTTGTTTTTAGAACAACTGCTGTTAATGAGCAGGCTTTTCCAATCAGCTTTGAATGGAATATTGAAACATGAAAGATAAACTGTAGTTACATCAGTTTTATTAATTCTTATATTTTTTTTTATGCTGCACTTTTGGAGAAATTTTCTGTTTCCTTTGTTTTCTAAGAAGCAGATTATATTCTACTAAAAAAGGCTGTTACTGCAGTATAGAAGAAACCCCTTTTAGATGAGAATGGAAAGATGCCTGAGGTGTTTGATGTGGGAACCTCTGTCATACTGTGTTATCTGGCAATAAGAATGGAAAATTTGTGAGATCCAGCAGCTACTACCAAAGAAATTAGAGAGGCAGGAAAGAAAGAATCCTGACCACTGCCAGATGCAGTCTTGGAACCTAACGTGTATTGCAGGAATTAAAAACATCCACAGGTGTCGTAGAAAATCCCCTCATTTGAATCCAAATCCTATTTGCATTGTGTTCAGCAGCAAAACTGCAACATAACAGGTTTTGAAGGGACCTTATCAGAGCCTTGTTACATAGCGTGTGAAGATGAATCCTCTTCCTTAAACCAGTTTTCATGCATTTCTGTGTGACCTCAAACCTTCTCATGTAACTATGAAACAGCAAAGAGATATTTATTGTGCAAATGCTAACGTCAGGCAACTGTAAAAGTAATCTGTATGAAATGTTTTATTTTGCTGGGTGATGCAGTTCAGTTTGGTGTTACAAGAGTCACAGAGCAATTCAGCAAATTCATGGCTTCCCTGAGAACTGTGATGACAAACCCTTGCACTGCTTCGCTCTCATTCCAGCGGCTGGGCCTGTGTCCAATACTTGATAACCAAGTTATCCCACAAAGTGATACAAAACTGCTTCTTATTTAATGCAAGAGGACATTCTTCTGTAAATTAGTAGAAGTTAAAGGTCCACAGGTTCTTGATCCAACCAGACACTTACTGGTTTCTTATCTCTGAGCATGCAGCCTGGGCAAGCCACACACTCCCTTGCAGCCCCATTGACATCCCTGGGATTCAGCACTGGTGCGTATCTCCAAAGTTTATTGGTGCTTTCAGGAGGTGTAAATTAAAACCAGCCATTCAAACAAGCTGTGCTCAATTCCAGTTTCATGAGCCACATCTCGTCTTTATTCCCTGTGAGTGTTTCTTCCTGTGTGTTGCCTGTATCTCCTGATAGCGATGAACTGTAATTCACTTTGAGAGAGTTGGGAGTATAATTTCATCTCTTGGGCATACTATTTCCCTTGAATGCCATGCTAGGAATGTATTAATATCTCTTTTATATACCAAAGGAATGTGGAATATGCATACTGGCAGTGTGTTTGGAGCCCAGGGGAGGGCAAGTGAGGAGAGAAGCTGGGCTGATGGAAATGCTGTTCCCTGCGGGAGGTAGGAGTGGTGGAATTTGCTGTGCCACGCTTTCATACTGAGCCTCTTCTCTGTTTTGCTAGTAGCATCCCTACGCAATGTTACATCAGCTGTTCCCAGCCCTTCACCAACACCACCCTCTTTGGTGTGACCTTGGGTCAACCCTGGGCGAAATGCAAGGAAATGGATGATGCAGTTTCTTCCTGAGCTTACACGACATAACAACAAGCGTGAAAACAAGGAGGCAAGAAAGACAACACAGATATGTTTCATGCCTTTTTATTTCTTTAATTTCAGCTGTCATTTATGCGTTCACATTTGTGTTTCTCTGGTATTGCTTGAAGCCCCATGGGTTGTTACAAGTTCTCACTAATTAAGAAGATGATATATTTTTCTGGCAATTTTTTTAGGCTCCTTGCTTTGTGTGTCTAACTGAGGGTAGACTTTATCTAGCTGTATGTTCTCTCATGTGCTTTATATTTATGCTCAATAAAAAAAAGCATATTAATATGCCTTTTGCACTCTTTATTCACAACCCTGGGTAGATGTTGGTTTTTTTTTTTAAACAGGAGTATTTCTCAACATTATCAGTGCTATTATGAAAACTAATTGTTGTCTTCATTGTCCTTCTAGCCCTTTTCCACTCAGAGCATTTATTTAATTCACTGAATAAAGTTATAAATCAAGCCATTAGTAAAAATACTGGAAATACCTAACTGAGGACAGGTTCCTTGGCTACATCTATACACACACACACATATATATACACATATATATGTGTGTGCATATATCCAGTTAGTGAGCCATTAATAAGAACTCCTTGAATACAGTGTTTCCTCTAGTCCTCTGGTGGCTTATGAAAATGTCAAGGAAGACAGTATTAAAAGACTTGCTCTGCTCAAACTGTATGACATCTACTGCATCTCCACTAGGCATGGATGCTGTTACGGGAGAGAAGATGGGTTTATATGATGTGTACTTTTGTCTAACTTAATCTATATCTGTAAAATACTAACATTTACATTTAGTAGAATTACACCCTTCCTTTCTCGAGCTTAAACCTTCTGCTTCAAACTTCCTGTCTCACAGTAGTTATTTTAGCTCTCAGTGCTTGCTTTTCATTCCTGTTGAAGTATTGTGATGAGGTAATGCTCTATCTTTCCTGTTTCTGGGTTGTGGTGTTTGTTTGTTTGGTAGGAATTGAATTTGTCACATAGAATTTAAATCTGTACTCGTGATACTTGATGTTGTTGGAAATTATGCCTGTTATTTTTTGAATGTTTTTATCAGTAATAATCAGTAATAATTCAGAGCCTGAAGTCCTTGCTAACATAGGCAAAATCCCACTGGGGTTTTTGGGAATTTTCCCTTCAAAAATGAACAAGCAATTACTGTCAGGATTTCTGTCTTCAGACAGTAGCTGAATGGGCATTTGGACAGAGTGCTATTCAGGTTGCCAATCCCAAGTTTCTCTCCCCACCCAAGTTAGAGAACTGTCTGCAATTACTGCTCCATAAAGGGCTGTGGGATGCTGAACACTCAAAAATCCCATTAATTTGAGAGGGAATTGTTGATCTTGCCCTTTCTCTGGATGAGGCTGTATATGTTTCTAGCTAGATTGCTCCAGAGACCTGGCAGTGAGTCTGGAGGGCATTTTCCTAGGTTGTTACTCAAACTTCTGCATGAAAATATGCAGAATATTCCCAAAGGACAAAATGTTGTTGGTAACATGACACACCCTCCCACCCACCCCAGAGAATAATGTCTATTAAACCCTTTTTAATTAGTTATGGTATTATAGATCCTGAACAGTGCATATTCACAAAACTGTTGTGAAGCCACTGTCCTGTCCCATTTCTCCCAAAGAGGCCTTTGATGCTCTTGGTCCTGTTCCGTGGCTCACCAGTGCTATTCAAGTCATTATTTAGGCTTTGCAAAACCTGCCCTCAGGCTCTCAGCTTCTTTGAACATGCCTCAGCTTTTCCAGTCTCTGAGTCCTTTCTTCATACTCTGTACCATGGAAGACTGTTGTGAAACACATTTTCTGCATTCTTACTCCTTCGAGGGCTTCCATATTGAAATGTTCTCCAAACAGCTACATTTGAGATCTGAAAGCTCTGATTTTATAGACTTGAGGGGAAAACCAAGTAGGACCTTAAAGGGGATCATCTGCAGAGTTTTTTGAACAGCAGGCTTTTGGAATGGTTTAGTAAAAAATAAGATTTTCAGTTAAATATTTGTTTTAAATGAAGACTATGCCTCTTGCAACAATTGCAATAACTCAGTGAAAAATAGTCTGTTTCCATTGTCATCTTACTGTGGGCTTTTAGAAAAATACATTGAAGATATTTTTTCTGGAAAACTGACATTCTGAACAGCTTCTAGTTACTTGATTAGCCCTAGTATTGAGGTGTTGGCAAGAGTCAGAAGAGGAGAGTGGCATTTTAGAGAAGAAAAAAGTTGGGTAGCTGAAACTTTTTTATAATTTTAGTGGGAAAGGAGGTGAGGCAATGGATGGTTAGGAAGAAGAGCTTGCAATTTGACTTGTTTCAGCCACAGAAGGCTGAAATGAGAGGGAGCTGTCTTCAGCTGGAATGCTTGTTAGAAAGGCAAGGATTTAGCTTAACTGAAACAAAGAATTGAGGACTCAGTTAGCTCTTCAGTAGTAAAATTAAAGTATGTTTCATGTTTATACTTAGTGTTTATTTTCTTCTTGACATTTCCCTCCCTTCACAAAACAAAATGAAATACAGTGGAGGAAAGCAGAATTTACCTTAAAATCTGATTTGATGGATCTTCTGAATGAAAAGCATTTGGGTTGCTGGTCCCTTTCTCTCTACATTTGTAGCAGTACAGGATGCATGTGTATAAATGTCAGGCAGCTGGGAGATGTTTGTTTTTAGAGAACTGGAAGCTCTTTGAAACCTGCAGGAGTAGATATGTTTCTGAAGTTTTATTTCATTGTTTAGCTTTCTGTCATCCAGAAGTGCAGTGTTTACTTAAACGTTATACAAGCTCAGTGTTGTAAATTAACAAGTACTGTTGTAAATTAGGAGTCTTGGCTTTAAACTGCTGGACTTAATGTTATAATTGAAAACATCTCTACAAACACTCAGCTGTTGAGTCCTAACTTTATAGAAATACCTTGGTTTCAGAATGTGACATTCCCAGGCAGGTCTGAAAGTATGCTGAACTAAACCTGAGGCGTACATTTGAATTTTTTTGACCAAATGAAATCTGCCACGCAAATCTGAGAAATCAATGCAATCTAGGCTTTGATGCCCTCTTCTTGTGGCTGAGCTCCTGTATAGCTCTGGTGTGTCTTGTTATTAAATGTGTGCACAGTCCCAAGAGTTAGATTTTAATCTACATGGTTTAATTAAGAGTTTCTGAAGGAAAGTTTGTCACATCGGCCTTCATGTTTCAGGTCATGTTTCTCCATCATGCTGCATGTAAACACAGTCACATTAAGACATGGAAGCTCAGAGCAAGACAGAGGAAAATGTTCAAGGTAAGGTAGCTCTAACTCTAAATAAGAGTTAAGCAGTCCCAGAGAGATGTGTTTTGCAGTTGAAATGTGATGGAATAAAAGGAACACAAACGAGTCAGGACATTAACACTGTTTCAAAGAGTACAACTGTGGGAAGAATCAAATAGGTAAGAAAAGACAAAGCAAAGCTGGGAATGTCTTAATAGGTAGGAGAGACTTCAATGTGTACTTTTCATGCTGTGATCTCTGTTCTGACTTCCCTTTAAAAAAGAATGTATACATTTTATCCATATGTGATGGAACTATTTATTTAAGAGGGTAGCAGAGCATGAACAATGGGAGTGGAAATGATTGAGCAGTAACAGGATAAACATTTACCAGACGGAGATCTTACTTCCAAATAGGCCGTGTGTGTTCTGAAAAAAAAAAAAAGATTTCACACAATCACAGAGTTGTTAGGAAGGGATCTCTGGATATCATCTAGTCTAACCCCCTGCCAAGGCAGGGTCACCTAGAGCAGGTGTGTGGTGGCTTTAACAGTTTGGAGGGTGGAGGTGACACAGGAACATGTCCAGGTGGGTTTTGAATGTCTCCAGAGAGGGACTCCACGACCTCCCTTGGGTAGCCTGTTCCAGTGCTTTGCCATACTCAATGTAAAGAAGTTTGTCCTCACATTGCGGTGAGCATTTTAGTTTATGGCCACTGCTCTTCATCCTGTCACTGTGAACCACCAAAAAGAGTCTGGCACCATCCTCTTGGCACCTGCCCTTGAGATATTTATAAGCACTGAAGATCCCCTCTCAGTCTTCTCTTCTACAGACTAAACAGGCCCAGCTCCCACAGTCTCTCCTCATAAGAGAGATGCTCCAGACCCCAGATCTCTTTGTGGACCTCCACTGGACCTGGTCCAGGAGCTCCTTGCCTCCCTTGTACTCAGGAGCCCAGAACTGGACTCAGCACTCCAGATGTGCCTCACCAGGGCTGAGTAGAGGAGAAGGATCACCTCCATCAACCTGCTGGCCACACTCTTCCCAATGCACCCCAGGACAGCATTGGCCCTCCTGGCCAGAAGGGCACTGCTGGCTCATTTCCAGTGAGAGATATAAGTGAGAGGTTTCTTCAAATGATGCTGCCTCAGGGATGGTTTTCCTTGTCTCAGGTATTAAACATGAGGCATCACTTGAAACGTAGGACGTTTCAGAGAGCAAAAACCAGTCTTTCTTGTTTCCCTCCCCATGATGCTAGAGTGTGGGACTTTGAGGTTGCTGCATTTTGGGAAGCAATTGTAGGAAGGGAACATGCCATGTGTTGCTTTATTTGTTTAAAGTGATGGCTCATGCATTTTGCCTCCAGTTCCTGAAGGGATGACCTCCCACAGTTGTGTACATCCCTGCATAAGCTGGGGTAAGCTCTGGGCAAAATTGTTGGTATTGCAAGTGTTGCAATACCCCAAATCATGAGACAAATACTCAGTTTTCATTACTTTTCTGGTATTTGAAATTACAGGGGCAGCTGCTGTCCTGTTTTTCTGTTTGTATGTTAAAACCTCACCAGTTTACCTAAATGTAGGCTGAAACATGCCACGTGACGTCCCTGCTGGTATTCTTCCTCGCTGTGAGCAAAGATGGCATGTTCCCCAGCTGTCTCCTGCTTCCCTCACTACAAGAGCACTCAACTCCCATCCTATACCTTGGAGCAGGATGTGGCTGAGGCTAAAACCGCCAAGGGTGATCTTGCAGCTTGGAATTTCACCGTGGCTGTTGTGTCCATCTTCTAAGTACAGAAGCAGAAAAACATTCAATTCAGCAATTGCTTTTGTTAAGACCTGATTTTAAATGCTGAACACTGCTGCTGTGAACTCAGCTTCATGTCATTGCAATGATGTACCATGATTTGGTTAAGCACCAGGCCTGAGTTCACGAAGCATTTGGACAAGGCATTTAGAAACATGCTGTGATTTTTGGGGCTGTGCTGTGCAGTGTTGGACTCTATGATCCTTGTGGGTCCCCTCCAACTCAGGAAATTCTGTGATTCTATAATAACTGCTCTCTTCATTGGCTTTTGCTGAGAGGTTTTTTGTGTCACATGTGTATTCAGGAGACTAAAACACTCTGTGTGAGCTGCCATACACTATTTTTCAATTTTTCATGGCAAATAAAATGCTTGTTAAACCACAAGTGCCTTCATTAGGATGAAGTTACATGTGGCAATACAAGGCAGTATTTACATGAGTTTTTCATGTGAGTGAATATATTGGTAACTTTATTCCAATAACAAATAAAGTCAAGACCTCTCAAGTGTTAGCCATAAACATAAAACCAGACTTTTTACATCAGGTTGCAGAGGTTTCAGAGTTAAATTCTTGCAAGTCAAAAGGGAAAAGCATTTTAAAGAATATTAGAAGAAACCTGCACCTTTTTTCAAGCCTCTGTTTAAGTATGCTTCTTACTAAAAGAGGTTACGTAATTCTTGGCCTCATTAGATGTCTAGTCAAGCAATTTTAATTTAGCAGCCAATTGAAAAAAAAAATTATTGTGCTTTCTGCTGGCAAATTATAGCACTCAGGTATGGTCAGTTCCAGCAGTTCTAGTCTAACACATCTTAAGAAATGAACTTAAACCTTTTTTTCTTCAACTTCTTTATTTTTTTTTCTTTTTATTTTTTTTTGTTTGTACATGCAACTATGCGTGGCAGCTGACATAGCAAAGCATGTAATCAGGTGTAGTCAAAATTGCTACCAGGGTGAGGAACCGTCATTTCTTACAGCTAGAGATATGATTTTTCATCTTGATTTTTTCCTAAGCAGTGCTAAACATCTTCACAGCCCTCCCAGCTCTGCTTTCAGTGGTGTTAATGGGACTTGATTTATCAATGGAAACAAGCATTAATCTGGCTGAGAGCCTGTGATCACAGCCAGCCTTCCCTGTACCATCCATTGCTTGACCTTCTGACTTCAGCAATTTCTTCTACTCCCGTGCTGGCCCCCAGAACTGCGGATGCTGCTGTCATGTGGCCTAAAATAACCCTTTTTCTGCTGTCATTTGTGTAAGATTGTTTTTGTAAACATTCCTAACTGTTCATGTAAAATTATTTTCTGCTCCTGGTTTTTCACATGGTCCTATGGAAAGCTGAACCAGCTCAGCTGAAAGATGGCATGGGAAGAAGGAAGTATGAGGAAGGAGTTTCCTAAACTGGCTCTGATGCTATCAGTTGAAAAGCTGGAACTGGAGCTTCAGTGTATAGGTCTATAGCATGTTGGCTTAGCTGGCAAAACCAATTTCCTTGTTCCTGCTTTGCCCCACCAGCATTCAGTGACTTGTTCTATCTCATGTGCCCCCTGAGCTAGCTTCCTAGGGTTAGTAATGACCTTGCTACTGTGCTTCTAGACTTTAATAAAGAACATGTAAAACATGAAATTGGTCTGCATTCTTATGAGTTTTTATGTGTGAATTCTTTGTCTTAAATGAGACTTTTCTAAGTATAGGTATTGAAGGGTAGAAGTACCTGAGCTTGCTGGATGTTGTATCTGGTGATCATCCATCCAGCTCTATTTTACATATCAATGATTTTACATAAGAAACTATGAAACAAATGCAAGCTTTGTGTGCACTAAGGACAGCAGCAGACTGGACCTCAGCTATAAGAAGTGGTCCAACCATTGCTGCATGGAGCCCTCTGGGAACTCATTTATCCTGCAATGCTGCACGAAATTTGCACTCTTTTGCCTACATCCTATGCTTTGCTTGTACTACAGGACTAAATATTGACCTTCTTAATTTCCTCTCTTTGTCAGACTTTGTTTATGGCTCAGAAGCAGCACATGGAGGGTGGAGAAGCTCACATTTTTTCCTGCTTGTATTAGCCATTGGGTCTAGATCAAGAAATATGTGATCAACATTTATTAAACATGATCAATTGCAGACATGTAAGTTCATGTCACTTCCACTAACATTTTTCCATTTAAGCTCTTAATTCTCCCTCTTGTGACCTCAAAATGGGAATTTATCCCAATCTGCTAGCATTTGAACATTTCTGACATTATAGACAGAGATTTGTGAGTGTCCAGGGTCTAGAAGATCTCAAGCCAGACCAGCAGATCCCAGATCCTTTAATGTGAACTTCAGGGACTGTTTTTACAAAAAGAAACATTAATTTCCGTGAAAGCTGACTGTATTTTCAGGGTTACAGGCTAAAATGTGTGCCTGTACTGAGCTGTGTAACAAGCAGAGCATGTGGAAACTCCCACTGAAAAAGCCAGAGCAGGGCGACCTCTGCTCCAGTACCGTGATTATTTTATAAGAACCTGAATCATATTATGCCTGGTGATTTGTTAAATTTGCATTCAAATTTGAGTTCAAAGCTGAAACTGTGGCCAGACTAAAGTCACCTGGAGTTTTGCCTTTGACTTCAAAGGGCCACACTTTTTATCCAGTTCTACAATTGCTGAGTGATTTGAAGGAGCTCTTTTTCAGCTCCTCTGCAGAGACAGGTCTATTTGATGTACAGCTCTCTGCCATGGCAGCAAAATCCTTTTTCTATGAGGTTTCTGTGCTCCTCTCACTTATTCCTTCTCCTGAAGTTATAAATCTCTGTTTAGGGCACCAAAATCCTTCTCTGAAACAGCTGGTACTGATTTCAAGGATGCTCCAGGTAAAGAAGAAACATCAGCGGAACAATATAATTCCTGTTGGCAGGCATTTTCCCCATAATATTAAAAAAGAAGAAATGGATCTTTTCTCTCTGTCATGCTTATTTCTTAGAAGAAAAAGCATGCAAGAAATATCAAGTCCGTCCCCAAAGCAGTGACCAGAGACACTTGCCATCACACTCCATCCTGTCCTGGGAAATGTAGGACAGGTAGAACTGCAGAAAATGGTGGTGGGAAGGGGTGCAGGATTTCCCTGTGGAGTGATATTGATGGATAGGATAGTGGGTTTTAAAAGTCACCTACAGTAACTCTTAGAACAATGCTGTCCCACTGCAGTCCTCATGGCTGAAATACCTAACTATGCTAATAGGCAGGATACTTAACAACTTTCGTTCTTCCTTCCTCCCCATCCCAAAACTGTTATGGAGGCCCTAGCTGTTCTCTTAGCTCAAATAATGTTTGACAGTTCAGTAACAAGACAAAAGACAACCTCCTTTTTTTTTTTTCTTTTTAAAATCCAGATAATTTAATACAATAAAGAAGCAAAGACATCAAAGCAAAGAAACCATATACATTGTACAAAGCGTTGCAAATCTGTTCTCTTTTCAGAATTTTGACATGTGCTATGTACTGTGGTTACAGCTATTAAGAAAATACAGACATCTTTCCGTGCAGTCCTCTTGCTATTTAAAACAATAATGTGAAATCTGTTTTGATGCTGCACAGAGACACACACACAGCTTTATTACTGGCTTTAGTGAAGGTGGGTACAATACGTTGGCCTTGTACTTCATTAGAGCAAGAGCGTGGCAGTTCAGTCGGAATGAGAGACATGCATTAGATTTATGACACAGTGCAAGTTTTGTGTATGCAGACTGCTTTCTTGTTCCGTCTTCAGAGCTCTGCTTAACTTCTTTTGAAGCACGTTTCATTATCCTTTATTGCCTGGGAGGGTGTTTTCAGAGACTTTCCTGCCCTACACCATAAGACTTAGGCAGGAATGCTATTGGGACATAACATAGAAATGCACAGGATCTGCTCTTATGATCTCTCATACCTAGAGATCACCACCTGTAAGCCTGTGCCAGCATCATCTCTAATCAGCACAACAGTTCCTGAAACAGTTGGTAGAGAGGACAAATGTTCTAACATTGCTCACAATTTTTCAGAAAATGTCTCTTTTATGGACCAGGTGATGTCCGTAAGACCCCCCAAGCTCCTATTTACCTTCAAGCAGTTAAATTATACACAGACTTGAACACAGGGAGTAACATAATTTAGTCCTCTTGGGAGGAGAGGATGAGCTGTAAGTTATGTCTTCTATTGGGATTCCAAATACAACTGCCTGGCTTGTTTATTTTAGAAGTTGAGACTGAGTTATCTTAGTTACCAAGTTGATTATGCTTAATAGGCTCAGGTTGTTTTAATTATCATCCCCATAAGTGTTTTACAACAGTGGGGAGATGGTTCTAGAAGATTACTAAACATTGAATTAATGAGAAGGGGTGGGGTTTGAGGTTTCAGATGGGGAGGGCTGAATGGTAGTTGCTGTGCTGTATTATTTAGCAGTTTATAAATTAATTGTTTTGCCATATTATGTTGCCTGTCTGCAGGTTTAGGTGAACTTTTAAGTGTGAAAATAACATTTTCAAACAAATTTAATAGGCAGGCAGTGTAAAATTCCAAAATCCCGCTTCTTGCTTAGGTAGGAAGGTGAGACAACAAGACTGATATTAAAAATAAATAGGTATTTTTGAAAATGATGTGTGCAAGCACCAGGTCAAGGCTCCCTCGAGAAGCTTTCCAAGTGCCTGGGTTATCTCAGGACCATGAGCTTTCTAGTTTAGTAGGGATATATGGTAGATAGGAAAATTTAACAGACCATTTTCAATACAGGAGAGAAGTTCTTTCCTATCAAGTATAAACGTAGTTGTACTTCCCCCTGAACACATTCTGATCTCTACTTCTGGGTGAAAGCTCTGGAAATAAACATTCATCTCTTATGAAGGCTTCTAATGTGAACAGTAAAACTTTGTGGGTTTTTTTCCCTTTGATTATGAACCATGATGGGCTACACAAAGAAAGGAGACCATATTTGGTGAGGATCAGACTTTGTTTCTAGCAAATTTTATTAATATAAATAATGTGTCTTATTGCTATAAAGTATTGGCTAAAACAACAGGCTAGACATTGACTAAAGAGATAGGCATCCATCAACAACAAAACTGTGAACCAGACCAAGGAAATATAAGCAAAGGAATGGGGTTGTTTTCGTCTTGAATCTTTAGATGGATTCCTGAGATTATTTAGTGCTCTTTTAGTTGCTTAAGTTCCCATTGAACTTGGATTTGTCTTGATCTAGTCCATTCCAGACATTGTTACTTAATCTTTTACATATTCCAAGATGTTGCTTGGATTACTAACCAGACTTTTTTTATGCTGTCAGCCATAATTTCCCCTGGAATAGCTGCCTTGCTGCATCCAGATAAACATCTTCATATGAATAATATTTATTGTTGCCCAACATGGAGAAATTCCGGCTCCTACTCCAGTTGGAATGACAAGATTTTCAGACAGCAGTAGTAACTTCTAAGTAAACTCTTACATAGAGGATATAGACTCATATGAAAATCATATTTATAATCTGCAGATATTCCCTGTGGAAAGGGGATTTTAGGACTGATGCTTCTCTTTAGTTTGGTGAGCCCATAATGTCAGGCTGAAATACATTCAAGTCACCTGCTAAGTGCACAGCTGAACCTAACACAGCTGAAGGAGGACTTCTTGGAAATGTATGGCTAACAAGTTAATAGCTGGAAAATATGCCATAGTCTAACCATTAGAAAATATATTTGCTATGCTGCTTTTTGGTATGGAGCTGGTAACATGGCAAAGGAGGGAGTGACAGTTACATGTGTTGCATAACTGAATATAACAGTTTCTCATTTGTCACAAGAAAAATTCAATTAACATTTCAAAAAGGCATTTTATACTTTTCAGATGAGACTGGGATTCCAAATGTAATATATGATCTGTAAGTCAGAAGTTCATTTTCCTGATATGTCATTTTTGAGCATATCTAGAGAAATAGGATTAATACTAAACTTTCCTCCCTCTTTTTATTTGTTGCTTCTTTTGGAATAACTGTACTGCAATTTTTATTAATTATGGAGAATAATAATCATTATCATAAAACAGGAACCCCATGTTCTGTGCATCTCTAATTTGTATCATGTGAATAGGATACTTCATTATTACCATTGGCAGTAGCAACAGCAGTTCTTATTCTTTTCATATGAATCAGGCTTTATTAGCATCAGGCCAAATATTATGGATTATGACAGAGTAAGACTCTTTAAGCATGTGGGTAATGATGCATTGCAGGGGCACAAATGAGCAAAAAAGAAACTGCGGTAAACTTTGGGTAACCCCGTGTTTTAATGCAATCCTGTAGAGTTTCAAGCACATGTTAAACTTTGCTCATGTGAATGGTGAAGCTGCTGGCCAAGAGTTGAATTATCTATCTAGAACAAGAGCATGGCTTTAAAGGGGAGCTGCCAGTCTGTGGCATAGGAGGCACATGTGACCTGTGAAATATCTCCATGTATCTAAGGAGAGCCCCCTGAAGGAAGTCACTGAGTATCCTCCAGTCAAGTGTTAGCATGGGACAAACCTGCTTGCTGCAAGCACAATTTCCTGAACACCAGCAGGGCTCCACTTCCAAATAGCTACTGCTTAAATGGAGAAAGATGAGCTCTCCTAAAAGGACATGATGCAGAAGATCCTTGCCCAGGTCCCCATGCTAGAAGACATTCAGAGACATGTGTTGGTCCAGTTCACTCAGTGGTGTGTAAAGAGGGAGAGGTTCTTTCCAAAACAGGGAAGAGCATGTCCAAACCGTGATGGTACTGTGTATATTACTACATTTCTTAAAGCTTCTGGGCATTTATTTATTGGGTTGGAAATCTCTTTTTTCCCCCAAAGAAATATGAAAACTCTTATGAAAATGTTCTTGATACACTGTGTCTTTGATACTTAGCTGAAGCAACAGGGCCTCAGTAACTTCCAAGTCTAGTTTTGCTTTAAATGCTGCTCACTGGACTAGGTATTTCTATTCCCTAATTCAGAACATTTCGTTTCCTGGACTCAGAAAAAAGGAACTCTCAGAAAACAGAAAACTAGAAGATTCAGAAGGCTTGAGCATGAAACACAAGGAATACCATTGAGAGGAAAATAGCACATGGTAGTGCAAAGAAGCTTCTCTTAAATGAGGTGACCACTCTCCACCTACAGAGATGCAGTTGTTATGTAGCTCACTAGAGGGCATGTGGCCGTGCTTTATAATCCTGAAGACAAATTCTTATTAAATTGGGAGGGGGAGGGTGGGGGGAGAAAAAAAATGTATGAACCAGATATAGCTGCATTGCAAACAGAATATGTTAGAATTGCACCCACTTATTTCAATTGCTCATTGGAGTACATGGTTTGGAAAAGAAGTTTATATTAGCCTTGCAGTATGCATATAAGGGCTTTTCTTTACCAGGGAATGGAAGCAGAGGTATGTTCTGCAATTTACTCTGAATTCATTTTATCCTATTCTTTTTTCCTACTGTTTTTTCCTGCTGTTTCTCTGGGAGAAAAATGTAGATACCATAATGATCCCTTCTTATGGAAGCTGCCAGAATAAGCAACTGAGATATTTGCCATAAGGATTTCAGAATATCTAGCATTTTTATTTGTAACCACTTAATCTTGTACACATGTTAAAGGAAATCAATTTTTAAAAACAATTATTTTAGATTTAAGTTTTCTTTAGGCAATAGAAACTAGAGGACCTGGTTATTTTTAATATGCCCCTACCTTGGAGCTTTAAAATATAGAGGCATTTGGGTCAGTTGTTTTCATTTGCTGTATAAACAACCCCTAATCTCCTGAATTTCCTAAGTATTTCCAGTTGTTTTCAATTTTGGGGGTAAAAAAAGGCATAATCCAAATAAGTCTAGCAAAACCAGTTTCCCCCTCATTTTTCTGTTGTGTCTTGTATTAAGCCTGAGTGCAAAGCATTTTGTCCAAGTGTAGTGAGTTTGCATCTGCTGAAGTAAGTGGACACAGGTATAGCACCTTTCAGTTAAGTATGGATGCAGAATGAAATACAGAAGAGGACATTGCTTTGGGACTCCTGGGCCAAATTCTGGGCTTCTTCACTCAGCTTTTGTTTTAGCTCAAACTCTTACTAGTACAAACAGAACTTCATTGAGCAGTGGCCTGTGTTTTTCCAAAACATTGTTCCTCATCATATGCTGACTCTTAAGACCTATATCTGAAAAGGAGCAAACAAAGAAAAAAAGTCCAGCAATTCTTTAGGACTAGGCAGTGAAGAGCATTGCAGAGGGACTCTAGCTTTATTGTTTGCTGAGGTTCTTTGTTGCATCTCCCATCTATGTCTAAAGAGGCATGTGGTGAAATGTTTGTGTGGTCCATGAGTGGCTGCTGGAACCTGTCAGCTCCCCTCTGAAATTCAATTCAGTTGAAACACAGCTGCTAATTTTTTCTCCCTGACCCATGTCACTTATCATGGCACTGCTCTCTGTTTTTCATTTGTGTGCTCTGGGTACCAGTGTCTGGTCAGCATCCAGCCCCACCTAGGCTTCCAAAGCTCTTTAATTTGCCTTCTACCTCTGATGTATGCACTGTTATTTTTCTGAGCTCACTCCTCTGCTCAGCCACTGCATCACCCCGGATCTGCCTTCGCACAGCTCACATGGCTTTTGTCTCCTGCACTGTTACTGTAGCCTTTTTGAAGTGATAGCTCTGAGTTTCATGGGGAAAAACCATAGTGCATCTGAACAGAGAATGTTTAAAACAGAAGGGAGAAAAAAAGCTAAAAACTAGAATACATTACCTTCCTTTATCATTCCTTGAGGTTCTCTTTTGCAACAGTGCCTACAGAAAGAGCTTGAAAGATGCTATGGCTGAGTCAGAGGAGAGTAGATCACACTGTGGCTTTAATTATAGTGTAAAAAGATGTACAGCATAAACATATGAAAACCAGATATCAGTGGCTATGTATTCCTCTCATCATATGCCATTTTGATTGGTCTCCTGTTTGGGCCACAACCCGTGGTGACCCCTGGACTGCAGGCTGGTGGCTTTGAAACAGTGAGTGTGAGGGTCACACTGGTGCTGGTAGCAACTGAGATGGAGCAGCTTTTAGGGCAAAGCACAGAGCCTCTTGGCTAGCAGGGCAGGTTCATCTGCTTTCTGCTGCAGCCAGCACCAGCCAGCCAGCTCACAAATAGCTCTTATTGCTCAATGAAGCACTGCCCTATGCTCACCTTGTCACATCTACCATCTGGAGAAGGGATGTGAAGCTGGGAGGTGGCTTGGCAACAGCAACATCAAATAAAAATCTGCTCTGGGAGATGGGGCGGTCATGTAACAAAAGTCCCTGGGTACATGAGTCTCCATCTCATCTGCATTAAGACAGAAAACAGCTGGGGTGAAGCTGAGGCACTTCAAAATTGCATGTAGAATCAGCTAGTTACACTAATGAAGGGCTGACACCAACCATCTCCCGACATTACATTCTGACTCTGAGAATACAACAAACCTGATGCTGTTCAGCCGTAACTAAGAAAAAAGGAGTAAAAAATAAGAGCAGTCTCTTTGCTGAAGAAAATAAATTTGATGTATCAAAGTAGCAACAAAATTTTTTTTTCCTACATTGTTTCCCTTACTAAAGAGCCCCGTTCTGCATCTGCCATGAAGATTTGGATGGTGGGTTGAGATCACACTGAAAGTCAGGGTGGCCTAGATCACAAAAGTTGCATTTCACAGAACATTTGCTATTGATATGTTGGGAAAGTGTCAGACTTGTGGGAGGACTGGAGAGTATTTGCATGATACATTAATAAGAAACAGTTTAGTATACTAGATTACTAAAGCATGGTTAATTTTGAAGCCAAAGCCCACACATTCTTAACTTTGTTTCCCAGCTGAAGAGCCAGTGTGCTCTCATGCATTGTACAGTAACCGGAGTGTTATTCTTTGAAAGCGAAGCCAGTGTTTAGAAAATCCCAAACTGAGCTAACAGCACAGCATATAGGCATCACACAGGATGTTATTTTAAGTTGTAATGGAAAAATGTCAGTACACTCAGTATCTGTGTTTGCAGCATGTGTGTTTTGAAAAAGCAGGTTACATACATTCTTGCTTTACAAGTCTTGTGAAACTGAGATAGTTGCATTTGTCTTGGGAAGTTCAGTACCTGACAAACTGATGGGAGGTCTGCTCAACAGTTCCTAGAGTCTTTAAAAGATGTAGGGACATATGCACCAGTTTTGATGGGGATCTGCTTTTTGAGATGCATTCCTCCTCCCAGGAGCATTTTGAAACAAAATTTTTTGAACAGCAGTTTAACTGAGTTTAACCGAGTTTGCTGTACAACATCAAGTTTGCTGTACAACATCTGTACTTGTCTTCTGGAAGCATTACTCATCTTTCCCACCTTGAGAAAAGCTGCTGTGATTAGCTGGTCACCTGTAAATTCAATGTTTAGGACCTGAGAGGTAATAATGTTAAAGTCAGAGAGAGACAGCATGTGAGTAAGATTTTAATCATCTTGATTATTTTTTTATTATTATTTTTTGGGAGGGATTTTTCTCTCTTTGATAACAAATGCATGGCTGCAGACAGTGGTTTTTGCTGATGCAGCAGAGCTCCACCACCCAGACACTTCGTGCTGAGCTCTTGCCGTACAGTTAATGTCATTGTTACTCTTGAGTTGTAAATGGTGTCCTCTCAAAAGTGCCTTAGATTCTCACTCCTTTTGTTTGGTTATTTATACCCCTTTCTGAAAAATACCTAGCTCTGAGAGTAGCCATCTGGATGGCTTTGCTGGTTTGTTGCTGACTATGTGGGTTGTGTGTGATAGCAAATGAAAAGAACAGTCTCTTAGCCATTAATTAATAAATAGTACTATGCGATTTAGAAGGGTATTTCCATAGAGAAGCTCCCCACTCCTACCCTGGAGATACTGATTTGATGGTCATCTGTAAACTGGTGGGGACAGAGATAACCAAAAAACATAGTAAAACCATATGCATGTTAAAAAAATTAATAAAACAGATAGATATATCAGTAAACCCAAATTATTATTTCTTTGATTATTCACAGAATCCCTGTGAAGAACCTTCTCTTGCTCAGTTTTAGATAAAGTATTATGATTTTATCCCAGTAGTGTTCTTGTGATGTATGGAGGCATGGATATGAAAGAGTTTTTCAGTAAACCTATACAGAATTTAAATATTTATGTCAGAATTGATGCTTTGCTTTAATAGGACCTATAAATAGAAGTTAGCACTTTCTGTTTCTTTATTCATCATTCCCCTTATTTCAATATTGTGGGCTACTTACTGTTGTTTTGTGAAAAATTCCTCACCAAGAAAGGCTAAGATTTAGCATGTATCAGTACCATATTGTTTTTCATTTGGTATGTAAAACTGGGAAGATTGCATAACCCAGGCATAAAGTACAGGGTAGAAGTGAGATATTCTTTCTCACTAGCAATCAGAGCCAAGTCTAGGTAGATACATAGAAGTAAAAAATTGAAAATTTTGAAAATATAAGTGAAACATCCAAAATTGTTCAGACTGGTGAAGAAAACCAGAGTCAATGTATTCAGCTGCAGGTTTGAAACCCTGGGGGTGCCGTCTGCAGTGCCGTGTCCATCTCTGGGGTCCCCACCACAGGAAGGACAAGGTTGGAGTGAGTCCAAAGGAGGGGCCACCAAATTGATCAGAGGAATGGAGCACTCTCCTATGAGGAAAGAATGAGAGAATTGGGATTGTTCAGCTCAAACCAGTCTGTGATTCTGTGATTCTATGTAAACTCTTCTCACCCCCCGTAAATTGTACCTAGATTATTATCCAGTTTACTTTTTCATGTTGACTGTCTTAATATTTATTCCATTTCTGTAATAGATTTTGCTCTCTTCCTAATAATTTGAATTCCATTGCTTTAATAATTTAATAATTCATTTTTCATTACTGATACATTATACAAAATTGAGATGGCTAGTAGCACCTTTTGTTACAGTCAATCTTTTTGTGGGGATTCCAAAGCTATTGTTATTGAACTGGGCAATATGAATGATTTTAGTACCTTCTGTTTTAGGACACAAGTTTATATTTTAGACTATGAACTAATGTTTCAAACCTCTAGGGAAGAATAAAGGATCAAGTCTGGGCTGAAAGAATCAGAAACATGAAATGAGAATCATTCTAAAACCTAACATTTCCATGTTTCCATTAATTTATTATGTTTTGTTCTGAAAAAAAAAAAAAAGGAAAGTCAAATTCAAAGACCAAAGTCCACATGGCTTTCTACACACAAACTAGCATTTCATCTAGATTATACATGTAAATAAAGTTGCAGCTTGCTCCTAAGACATAAAAAGCAAAGGTCAGATGATGGAAATAAAGGGAAAAACATGTAAGTCTGTTTATTCTGCATTTCTTGGCAGCTAATATATTCAGTATTCTGGTACTTGTTATGTAGAAAAATAGAGCTGCCTATTGTGGATAACAGGAAAAAAGGCAAAGGACCAGTTCTGTTCCTCTTGTAACTCCATCAGTGTCAATGTACTTAAACCAGGAGTTCATTTAGCAGGGGGCTCTGAGTCACCAGTTGAGGTTCAAGTGCTAACATCTTCTAAGACCCAGAAAAGTTATGCTGAGTAAGGCTGGCAAAAATGTTCGATTAACTCCTTCAGCTGGAAAACTCTGGGACAAAGCAGGCCCTGGAGCACAGTGACAGAAGGAGCCAAGCCTTGGGAAGGAAGCTAAGGCTGAGGTTTACATAGTCATTGTCTTTGAATTGCCAAAGGCCGGAGTGAGGCTGGCTTACCAAATGCCAGAATGGGAGTAAATTTAGATGCTCACAGGATTATTTGTGCTTTGAGCAATGAAGCAAGGCCCCTTCTATCAAACTGAGTGGCACACCAAACAGGAGAGCCTCCCTTTTCTTCCCCTTTCTCACCTTTATTTTTCATTTTCTTACACCAAGAGAAAAATGGGGAAACAACTGCAGCCAGGGAGCTGAATATAAATATACATTGGCAAGAGTAAAACTGCCACACATTGTTCTGACCTTCACAGGTCTGAGCTTCACAGTTGCTCTCCATAACCTGTGCATTAACCCAGGAATGAAGCCTGCCTAGTTCACTAAATGGCTATCCTAATTTTACCTTCTTCAAAGGTTGTAGGGAGAAAAAAAAAAAGCTTTTTAAAAAATATTTATCTCTTAATCTTTTAGTTATTTTCTTAAATTGCTTTCTGTAAATTGAACGGTCATACAGAGCAGGAAGCCACCTCCCTTTTTTACAAAGCAGAGGCTCTGCTGTTACTCCGAGAGTGGGATATTTATTACAGCCTCTGATACACCGTCCTAGCTCCAAAACCATTTATTTAAGGTAGGTTTGAAAGCCAAAGGATATGAACGAAAATATTTTTATATTTGGTCTTTAATACAATCTTCAGCTGTGACTGCATTTATCAGAGAACATGAAATAAATGTAATAAACAACAATCAGTTTTTTCAATCCTTATTATAGCTAAGGTTGCACAATGGTTTCCATTCTAACCCTTTTCAACCTCATAATTTTCTACTGCTTTCATGCTAGAGAAGGGAATTTTCCTTACGGTTGTTTTTCTTTGGAAAGTCTGAGTAACTTGGCTCAATATTGCCAAAAATATTGCAAAGAAAATGGGTGTATGTAGGCTTGCTAATTATAGATATTTTTCTTGTTTTAATAACTCTTCAACATATGCAGCTGGGGGAGGGAGAGAGGCTGAAATTTCATCTAGTTCCATATCAAGCCAGCCGTCTTTCTGGGCTACTGTGGATTCATGTTTTGGTTTGTGAGTTGTGATCCTCTGGAAAACCACGTGCTGAGCGTTCCCAGCGTAGCTTTCATACATCCTCCACACGGCGCTTGGTGCTGGGGAGAGCTCTGGTGGGGCCAGCAGCATTCCTGCTCACACACACGGCAGGAAGACAGGGAAATACTGCCTGGCCATTGCTGCTCCTCTTGCTCTGCACATGTGGCCGGCCCCTGTCAGCTCTTGTCAGGGAGATTGGGGGGTTTCGCTTGTAGTCTACCAGGTGTGGGACCTGCACCTTCATTGTGTTCCGCTGAAACTTTCCTTTTGGAAAGTACTTCTTTGTCTGATCAGTGCTAAGATACATACGGATTTGGGACTGTGGTCAGGTGACGTTTATTTCACTGACATGGTGAAGGTGTTTTAGAGAAAATAATGAAATGGCTTGAAATAATTTAAGATGACCTATTATTGCATTGGCTTTTGAAGCAATGTTTATCAATGGTTATTGATTCTGACGGGCTGGGAGTGCTTCCCTTTGTTTTGTCATCCTTCCAAGAAGTTGGTTATTCCCGCTCCAAAGGGTTAATTGTTGTCAGAGAGGCTGACTGAAATCCTGGACTATGAGCAACCAAGCTAGTCACAGCACAGTGTTGTGAATAAACTCTGACACCATCCTGGACTGTTTTAATCAGGAAAATGAGTTATTTATGAGGAATAACTGTAACATTCAGTACTCATCTTTTTCAAAAAGTATCAGCCGGAGAAAAAATATAAATAAGGATTTCAAAACAGTTTTATTGCATCATTTGCCTTCCTGGTCACAAGGAGCATGGCGTTAGGAATTAGACCCAAAAATACAGAAATCAAAGGATGTGCTATTTCTCCTCCTGTTTCCGTGCCCGGGGTTGCACGCTGTGAGCCTGCCTCTCTCCAGGCTGCGGTTGTGCCTCCTGCTCGGGCTGCAGCTGGAGCCACCCGTCGTGACTCAGCCGGGTCAGGCGGCAATTACACCAGTGGCTGTGCTTCCTGACAGTTTTGGGGCGAGGGGAACCTTTGGAGAGGAAGAGGTGAGCTGGGACTGCTTGATGTGGCCGGGCACGACGTCAGCGGGGGGATGCTCTGCAGCCGGCATCAAGCCCCTGCCAGGAGTGTTGCGGTGGCAGCGCAGAGAGTGCTGGCTGGCCTGCTCTGCGTGCTGGGAGTGCCACCGCTGCCAGCACCTCCCTGCGCCCCCCCTGCAGGGCACCGACAGCGTGTCCCACCACACAGAGTCGTAGGAGATGAAGGCAGAGGAGGAGGAGGAGTTTTACTTGTCTGGCACTCTGTCCCAGCACCTGCAGCAGGGTCTCCACGGCACTCTTGGGTCACAGGGTTATGCTGCGGCTTTCACACACCATCTGTCGAGAGGGAAAGAGAAGGAGGAGCAGGGGGACAGTTCCTGGGGCAGGAGTCCCACCTATGGACTTCAGTGCAACAAGGCATGAGCGCTAATGAGGGGATTCGCTGACGGTAATATAGAAGTATTACCTGTGGAGGAGGGATTTGTGGAGGCCACGGGCTGCATTACCGTGGATTCCTGGATACCTGTGTCAGGGCTTCAGGCTCCAGCTTGTCCTCTGAGTGCTTTGCTGGGGCCACAGTCCCAGGCACGAGACATTCAGTGTCAATGCTGGAGTGAGAGCATCCCCTTGCCCTTGGTCCCCATTCTACCACCAGTGTCTGCACACTCTTGCCCTTCTACTGCTATGCAAAGCCTTTCCTGTTGGGAGGGTTTGGTTGTGAGATAAAAATAAAAATGGCAAAGAAAGGGCATCAATGAACCCAAAAGTCGTCCCCAAGGAGAGAGGGACGACAGAGGTGAAAGGAGGAGATCCTTAAATGTACTTTTTTTTTTTTAAAAAAAAATATTGTTGAGCTTATTGTAGCCTTAGCAAAAACTAAGTTATTGTTTGATGGTCCTGATTGAATTTTTTATTTAGAAATTAAATAAAATGGCCCCAGGAGCAATGCTAAGAGAGATTTGGCCATATCCAAATTGTTAAAGCTTATGTGAGGGGCAATGGAAATTCAGTGCAGCTGGTAAACCCGAAAAATAATAACAAAAAACAATACACCTCTGTGTAATAGAATGCCTTTCATATGACAAGTATTCCTAAATGCTTTATATAGAATTAAAAACAGATTTAATTTGAAGAACAGGTAATTTTGTTTGTTTAAGGGAAAGAAAAACATAGGACATTAAACTGAACTAAAGCTGGTGTAAATCAAAAAATGTTCAACTAAAGTCACGTGGCTTAAAATATAGATACTGTAAAATACTCAGGATTGTAATGTGGCCCATAGTATTTTACATTTACAGTGTGTAATTTGGACCCTTTGGAGGAGGTCAGGTAAAGGATCTCCTCACTACATCCTATTTCCCTTTTGTCTTTAAATTGAATATATTCATTTCTTGTGTTCCTTCATTTCTTGCTTTTGTCTCGACTTCTGCTAAATTCTGCTCATTCCAAATATTTCCTCTTTTAAAACTTTCATAGTCAAAGGAGGGGGAAGCAAGAGGAAAAAAGTTACTTGTCTCTTCCATGTCTTTCCTGACACACTCCCCCCCCCCCCGCGCCCCGCCAAATCCTATTCTCCTCCCAAGAAAAATGAAAAAAGGCCTCCAATTAATTTAATGGAACTCCCTGGCAAAGAAAAATAAAGAGACAGTAGAAAAGGAATTAAAATATTGATATTTTTCAAAGAAAATACCCCAAATTTAAATAAATTTTATGCATTTTTTTGTCAAGAATAAATGGTAGAACTGGAAAAATTCTATAAAACCTTTGTTTGCTTAAGGCCACTCAATTTTCTCATTAAATTTAGAAACAAATTTAATTAAAAGAAACACCAAAGCATTTTTGAAATAGAAGTGTGTGTTTGAACCATTTAAACCTCCAACATTTGCTCAGGGTATGAATACCTAGTTTAGAAATTAAGAGAATCTCTGTGGTGTGTCTTCTCTGCATAGGTGCAAATTAGACAAATGAAAAAAACCCTATGTTTCTTACAGAAAGCATGCTAATTTAGCTCCAAAGAGATACAAATACACATTTCTGTATTGAAATAAATATGCCTTTTATCATGAAAGGAGAACTGACCACTTGTGGCCCATTGATGTAGTTCTCAGTGTTTGCACTGGAGGTCTCACTAGCGTTTAATGAGCGTGGCTCTCTTGGCTGTCAAGCTTCTGTGCCCGGGTTGTAACCAGCACAGCCCCTCCTTCTGCCTACTGGAATTCTTCAGGAAGAAATAGCAGTTAATGTGGAACATATCCTGAGTTGAGGGATAAGTCCCACCTCTGTAGGATCCCAGGAAAATTTGTGGTTATGTATGAAATGTTGAGGAGCAGGTTCAGTCCCTGCAGGATGGTACTTGGTGAGAGATTTCTCGTGACCTTCCCACATGTGATGTAGCACATTGACTGTGGTTTTTTGGAGTAGTGCCACTTCCATTATTCTCTATGGTCACCTGCAAAGTGTCCTTTTGGGCACAATGTACTGTATTGCTCTGGGACGTTCGACTAAACACACACAAAGTATGTGGGCCTTAGCTTTTCCAGGACAGGCATCCAAACTTAGTGGAGAGCTTAGAGGTAAACTGTGTTTCTGTGTGGTCTGTAGAGTGACAACCTCTGCTTCGTGCACTCCATGCACTTGGCCACAGTTTTTTGTGGCTGGTTCTCTGGTAGGGGAGCCCCATGGAGAAACAGGATGTGCATTTTAATATTTTAGAAGTTCTTGATGTTTCTCAAAACCTTGACTGTAATGTCACAGTCATAATGAAAAGCAGAGATGCTTCTTGATTTTTTTGCCTCCATACTGTCTATTTAAGTGGATATTGTGAAACAGACTCTGAGGTACATCAGGGTTTGCTGCAATGAGGACCATAGGAAATGTACACCTCCATTTGTAAGTCCGTATTTGACCAGTTTGAGGTAGAAAAGGCATGGGTTGAATGCTAGTTAAAAGTTGGGGGGGGGGGCGGGAACAAAACAAAAAAACTCCCATCAAACTACCTAATAGTTTGTTTCTCTACAAGTATACCTATGTATCATGCTTTTGTTAAAGGGAGAAAAATAAAAGCTCCTCCCCAACACAGATTTAGTGTCCTGCCCATCTACTTCTGCTTTCTGTGGTCTTGACTACCCTGTTGGTATCGCTGCCCTGCAGTGAAGTGGGTTGTTGCTTCCTCTGGAGGGAAATGTCTCTCAGGGTAATAAAGCAAAACCTGTTTCTGTTTCCCCAGAGATGCTGTGAAATATCTTCCCTTCAGAGCAATGAGTCACAAGATAGGTCTTGCCCTGTTGGAAAGTTACCCATTTCTATTCCCACTATATTTAAATTAATGCCTGGAAACTCAGTTGAATACAACTGACTGAGGAACTTCATACTTCACTGAATCTGGACTGATTGACAAAATGAAGTTGGGGTACCTCTTCTGAGATAGCTGAAAAGTTTTGATCATTCCTCCCCAGTTTTCGTCAAATTTCTAGACGTTATGAATATACAGGATCTTTTTCATTTACATCTAAGGACTGGTAATGTGGCTTGCATTTTACATTCATTAACGTAAGTAAAAATTTTAATAAGGTATTAATAGACATACATATAATTAATTTAGAGTCTTCTTACTATCTGATCCTTTAAGTGCTGTGTGCCTCTTTTAGTACCACCCATGTCCATTTATTTCAAGAAGAGCTGTATGATATTTGCATGAGGTCATCGTATTGTGTTTTTATTGTCATGAATTTTCTTTGCATGTCTCATCAAATTATTTTGTTCGCTTTGTCATCTTCCCTTATTCCAAGAAACTCTGGTGGATAATACTCTACCACTGACTTAAAAACTTGTCTTCCTTCCTGGGTAAGAGAAACACAGGTGAGATAACAACTTTCCATGACATTACGTATTAGAGCTTTTCCTGTGAGCACGGATAGCTGTTTGCTTTTGGGTTTAGCAAGGCTGAGGCACCATGAGGGCTGGGTGTCAAAAGCCAAGTCAAAAACAATCAAAGAACACTGGCTTAAATCTCTTTCCTGTGAAACTGCAAATTGCTTTCTGGTTTCTTGGAAACATTTCCATAAAAATGTCTTCAAGCATTACCAAGGATGAAGTCAGAAAGGTAATTTTAGTTTATTTAAGGCTGCACAAAGATAGAAAAAAAAAGGAAATGCTGTGAAGAAGGCAAACTTGGGGATTTTTTTTCATTCTTCGCTCTTTGCCAAGCTGAGTACAGAAAAAAAGTCAAATTTTAATTCTGAACCTAAGTTTTTGAAATTGAGTGCAATAAAATTTCTTCCAGTTTCAAACCCAGTAAACATGAACTCATTTGAAGCCTGAGTCAGAACAAGTGCCATACTCTTTAGCAAAGAGTTTAGAAGTCCGTCTTGGGGCTGACATGTCATTTCAATTGTTACTTAAGAAAAAAAATAATAGTGATCCCCTAAAGTAAGAGATCGTTTGATAAGGAAGATATAAAAACCAAAAGCTGCCACAGGAGATGGGTTTAAATCCTCTCAAACAATTCTAAGGTTTGAGCTGTGGAAAAAGACACAAATGACTCCACTCTTCACAAGATGCTCTGTTTGATATAATACAACCCATAACGTCATGACACATTGCTAGCAGTCACATGACACTAGCTAGACAACATTTGAAATACCTTATCCAAGGTGGTGTGGTTCCTGGAGCATTCCTGCAGAGAGCTCCCACGTCCTCAGGAGGGCTTCCGCTCACTGTGCGGGAGCAGCAACACGGGAGGCCAAAACAGTGCCTGGCTCCTTTCTGGTTTTTCTTGCCTTGGCAGCTGCCGTTTGCACGGCAATTGATTTAGAATAAATGGCATTTCAAGTGCACATTTCTTCTTCCACCCCTTCTAGTGTGCAAAAGGGGTAGAGTAACAGGAAATGATTGATAGATTAGAGGAAGGACCCTTCAGAAGAGGGGAAAAGCATGAAAATTCTCTTCGCTGTTCCCAGACAAGGTAATGTTCATACAAGAACACGTGGGACAGCAAGAACGCTGCTCCCCTCACCATCTTTTGTTCCCTCCGCCCCACTTCACATGTCCAGGAGAAAGACACGGGCTTGTAGCTTCTTCACTGCAGTAACCAAGAGCCGCATGGTGATGTTCTCTGCTTTGTTCTAGATCTTTTGCGGGGAAAAGTTAAGAGCTGTACAGTTCTGTTAAATTTATGCTCTGTGTCCCTGTTTACCTTCCTTTTTCTGAAACGCACCGTTTTGGTGCTGCAGCAAGGTGATGCCTTGGCTGGTGTGGGTGTAGTTCATAGCACTTGGGGATTTTGTGACAATCGGAGTGTGCTTATGCCAAAGAAAGAAGGAGGAGACAAAGTAAATATCTTGCGTTAACGGTGTCTCTGTGGCACTGAAAAGGGTCAGGTGCGGGAGCAGTGCAGCACAGCCTTCTAGGCTGGACATGCCCTTATTTCGGGCAGCGGACTCCGCTGGCTCCGGCACCAGGTTTGGCAGGATTCACCTGCCGGCCCCACGCCCTCCCAGCTCTGCGGGAATGACGGGTTTTGCGCGTCCTGGCGTTTCGGGGAGCTGGAGCACCCCGACACACGTCCCAGTGTGGCAGCCCGGTGCCGAGGAGGGGGCACGGCGGGCCTGAGCCTCCGAGCGGGGCTGGGCAAGGCAGGAGCCGCAGCCGGGAGCGGGGCACGCCTGGCCCGGGCTGACCCCGCCGGAGAGAGGGAGAACCCCCCAGGCGGGGGGGAAGGTGGGACGGAGGGGATGGAAGTCGCTGCGCGGCGTGTCCCGCCCGGGGAGGGAGGCTGCGGAGGGGCACCCGCTGCTGTAATAATAAGGGGGCCAGCGGGAGACTGCGAGACCACCGAGTGCGAGGGGCAGCAGCGCAGGAAGCCCGAAGGGGGCTCTGCCTCCCCTGCCGGGTCCCGGCGCTCCCGCCGCGGGTGGGGCCGGTCCCGGGGCTCTCCCGCCGCCAGATGCCCAGAACCCTTCACCCCGCACCGGCCGGGCTGCAGGAGGAGGAGGAGAGGAGGAGGAGGAGGAAGAGTAGGAGGAGACGGGGCGCTTTCACTCCTGCTGACTGCAGAGGCTGAGGCAAAAGACAGAAAAAGGAGGAGGGGAATAAAAAGTAAAGAGGGGGGAGAGAGAATGAAAGAAAACTAAGCCCAGCTTTTGCCGGTGCTGCTTGGATTGGATCTGGTTTGAGTTTCCTCTCTGCTGGCTTGAGGAGCAAGAGAAGGAGGAGTGGGGGGAAGTAACTCGCTCACTCTTCCTCTGAAGCTTTAGCAAACGTGCTGGTGCCTGCGCTGGCGGGGAGCTGCCCGGGTGCAGTTTCCTCGCAGCTTATTGCTCTCAGTTTCTAAAGAACTGCCTGGACTTCTCGAGGACCTGGAGGAAAAAGACATCACAGACCTGACTGTTGCTCAGTGCCTATAGACTTGACACTTTTTTTTTTCTTTTCCTAGGGGATTCTTTTTTAAAATTATTTTTCTCCCGTGTCTCTCAAAACAGCAGTTCCTTGAGTGGCTTTGAAATCCGTTGCTTCCGTAACAACTTCAGGAGATATTTTTAAAAACTTTCCCCCCACTCCTGTTTTCATTGCCAAAAAAAAAAAAAAAAGGAGAAAAAAAAATAATCCTTTTGGGGGAGGGGAGATGATCGTGCTGATGTGGAATAAGTGCTCCTGCTGTCTCCTCTTACTAGCCGCGGTCCTGATTGTGGAGAGCTCCCAGCTAGACAGCTCCAGCTCCAAGGTGAACTCCATCAAGTCCACCCTGATGGGGGAGGCTCCAACTCAGGCAACCAACAGATCTACAGGCATCCACCAGGGACTGATGCTTGCTAGCAGTAAGAAGGGCAAAATGCTAGAGCAGATGGGAAAACCTCCCAAGCACTATCACCGGCAAGGAGAGGTAGGACATCACTTCATTGCTCGAGTGTCTGTCCATCTGTGTACTGTATGTAAATAATTGCTAGTCTTTCCCCCACATTGTTTCCAGAGCTTTAATGTGCTAAATTAATTAATTTACTACATTGGGCTTTCCTGGGACAATATCATCTCATAATTGGTGTTAAGAACTGTGCAAGTGGGAGTTGGGAGGTTTAAACCATTCATTTCTCTCTAATGGTTAATAACTGATGGAAGAAAGAGCAATCTAAAAAACTGTCATCTTCAGCATTTCTTTGTTTGACTCCTTCAAAAGGCTGCCAGAAGCAAAGGAAGAAATTTCTTGTTGACCCTCAAGACAATAAATGAGTTGAATTTGAATAGGTGAGGAAAATTTGAACGTGAAGTAAAACTTCACGGCAGTGAAACAAACTTGGTTTTAGAAATCACACCTGGCTAGTTGATCTTTGGTATCTTGATCCTTGGTGAGAATAAAAAAGCATGATATGCTAGTGGTATAGTTTAAGGTATAGTCATTTGTTTAGTAAGACAGAAAACAAATTCTAGGTTTCTTGTACACAATATGCTTGTCCACAATATAGTGGTTGTGGAAATTTTATTTGGTTATGAGACTTTGAATGTAAAGAAGAGAGAAAAGGTTATAGAAAAAAAAGATTATGGGGGGGGGGAAAAAAAAAAAGACCCTGACTTGCTTGTGCAGTCTTCTTTCCTCTCTACACTGCCTGGAAACTGAAAGTCTGGTAGAAAATAATCTTCATTCAACTATCTTTGTGCTAAGGTATAAAGCAACATTTTAAGCCATCAGTCCTGTACTTCCCTCTCAAGTCTTAACTTGGATGGTATGAATGTTGCAGGTTGTGATGTGGAAGGAGGTAGACTTCTTCAGAAAATACAGATTTTATTGGGTCTTATTAGTATCTCTAAATGCAGCTGCTTTTCATAAGCAAGAGTGTAACAGCAACAGAGCTGCCAACATTCAGCACTAAAAAGGCAAAATGCTCAATGCCTGAAGGGTCTGTACTTGCTTAAATTTTCCTTATAGCAGCAGAGAAGCTGAAAATTCAAGTAATCCACTGAATTTGCCAAAGTGTTTCACATCAGCTTCCTAATAATTGAATGTTATCATTTGGTTTTGTGTGCAGGCTTAATAACAGTAGTGGTAGTTTTATTTTTTTGCGTGTGAGAAATTTGTTTTTAAACTCCTCCAAGCTTTCTTTCCCTAGCCACTCAACTGTTTTATAATTTACCCAGAATTTGGTTGCCTCTCCTTACCTCTAAGCAAAGTTTAGCAAGAGATGCTGTGATGATGTTTCGTATTACTAAAGTACTGTGCTCTTTTCTAGTTCACGTTGTACTAATTACTCTGTTGAATCACCTTGAGGAGATATATATGTTCTCCTTGGATTTTCTTTTGTTTTCAATGTGTTCACAAAATGTCAAAATACAGGTCCTATTTTCCCACTGAGTGTTAGCAGTCTCGTGAGTTTTGTGAGTCTGTGCTGCACAGCCTTTGCCTTTTGGGGAGGTCTTGCCACCTTCCGCTGTGTACAGCATCCTCAGTGCTTCACTGTGCATTCAGCGCAATGTTGACAAGAATTGATTGTAATTCACCCAGTTCCTGAAAAACAATTTGTGCTGCCCACCGGTTGTATTTGCAAGATTTACCCCTAACTTGCCAGCCTGGACTGGGATTTTCTGGGCACTTTTAGTTGCTGGCTTGAACTCACAAGGCACACTTCAAGTGAAAGACAGCACTGTAAGTATCTGTAGTGGTAGAAGAGACGTCATGCATGTTAAGATTTCATGTTTGTAGCATAAGCAAAGACCCCCAGAGAATTGGTGGCTGTGACTCCCAGGGAGCGAAACCTGACCTCCCATCAAGGGCTGTCAGCACTGAATTTACCCTCTCTCCCTGACATTCTGTCCCCAGATCCTGTGTGGCCTCACAAAGATGTATGTGAAAATGACACAGATTTGCTCCCAATAATTCTAGATGCTACTTTTGGCCATCTGCCTGAAGCAACGCAGTTAACTCAGAATTGCAATAAAAAGAAGAAAAGAATGGAAAAGACAAGGAAAACAAAATGAAAGAGAGGAAAAGAGAGGAAAATAAAAGAGAGGAGAAAAAAGAGAAGAAAGGAAAAGAGAGGGAAGAGAGGAGAAGAAATGAAAAGGAAAGAAAAGAGAGGGAAGAAAGAGAAGGAAAGGAAAGGAAAGGAAAGGAAAGGAAAGGAAAGGAAAGGAAAGGAAAGGAAAGGAAAGGAAAGGAAAGGAAAGGAAAGGAAAGGAAAGGAAAGGAAAGGAAAGGAAAGGAAAGGAAAGGAAAGGGAAAAGGAAAGGAAAGGGAAAAGGAAAGGAAAGGGAAAAGAAAAGAAAAGAAAAGAAAAGAAAAGAAAAGAAAAGAAAAGAAAAGAAAAGAAAAGAGAAAAGAGAAAAAGGAGTATCTTTTGTGAAAATGTTTTCTCTTTGGTGATACTTCCAGCTGTAGGGCTGGTAAGCCGCTGCGTTTTTTAACAGTGGTGTCACGCATATCAACCATTTGACATGACATTTTCATAATCTTTTTTAAAGTACTCTCTTATTATGTTAGTGCTTAATTTGTTTAGATTATGGGACTTTGCACTGAGGTTTACCATGCCACTTGCAAAATAGCAGGCCTATGCTTTTCTTTCTAAAACAATCTGTTGAATTAGTGGAATTTGTAATGTCTCAAAAGTAAGTGTCTTTTGTACCTTGGCAACATTAGATGGTGAGTTGAGTGTCTTGTTTACCACTAGGAAATAGTTTTAGTAAGGACCAAGGATGTGCAAGTTAAAGAAAAATTAATAGAATTTTGCTGTTGTGATGACTCTGAGCTGTGCTTTCAGCTCTGCACATACACGTGGTGGAAATCACCAAAACTGATGAAAGGACCATCAGCCTACAACCTATTTGCTTTCCAATTATGTTAATTCTCGGGACTAGGAACAACTTGGGAGTGTTTAATCAGCAATAAATCAACTGATACAATAGTCCATGGCTTATCTGAAGTGTTGATGTTTTTCAGCTGGTAGTTACAGTGCTTCTGCCCAGAAAGGGAAGATCCAGCGCTCTCTCGTCAGGCAAAGTTCCAGTTCAAATTAATGAAAATACTCACATGAGCAAAGCAAGCTGATCCAGCTTGCAGAGAGACTGGCGGGGCGAATGTGGATTTTAGTAAGACTTAACATTTTTATGTCTTTCTGAGGAATATTATTTATTTTCTGTTCTTATTCCCTTTACTGCCTTGGATCAGCAGAGAATGAGAGGCACTGATGTGTTAAATCAGTGAGATTTCATTCTCTTCACTGTTCTTTACTGTCATTCCTCCTTTTCCTTTTCTGTAAACTGTTAATGTTTCCTCAATTTCCCAGAGAATCAGAAAGTATCTACAGCATTTGCACAAGGGAAAAATATGCTCAGAAATAGTACTGTACTGTGCATGCTAATCTAGGTTACTTTGGGGGGGTCAGGATTATATACTGTCAGCTATTTATTTTCTTTCAAAACTTGATTTAGAGAAATGCTTCTAGGGACATCCAACACGTCAGTTCTCTGACCTCTCTGTGAGAGTGTTCTGGATATATTCCCTCTCTAGATAAATATGATACAGTGAATAGGGTCATAATTGACAGTGAAGATAGATTAATTTTTCTGTGTGTTAGCTATAGCTTCCACTGTGATTGGGCAAACTCTCCCATGTGAGTGCTTTAGCTCAACTACAGAGATGCAACTGGAAAGGAAAAATAGAACATATTGTATGGTGATTGAAAAGCATAGCCATTCCGCAGATTCCTGGTTGATGACTTTGTAGCCTCTTTAATTCACTTCACCATCTTTTGGACTTTTTGCCTCTGGGCTGTAGTGCCCTCTATCCTCTGAGACTTGTCCCCTCTATCAATGCTGGGGTTTGCATGCCTTCACACTCAACCACCTTTAAAGATCTGGTGAGCTGTGACTTTATTTCCAGCTGTTTTCCTTCTTTAATCCATGGGTGCTATTATCTTCTCCCCTTCTCACCTCCTGGCTACAAGCCGTTTTTTTAGCTCATTCCCCAGCAAGATGTATCTCTCATTCCCTTTGTCCCTTTGCTGGTCCATAGCTGTTTGGGTCTGTGCTTCCCATTGAGACAGTCCCTTCCCCATGCACATGCTGGGAGCAGTGGCAATGAGGGGAAGAACTGGGACATCCAGGAGAGGGAACTGGAACATCCATGGGGCTGACTAAGACATAATGATGTCTGGAAAAGGGAGAGAGGAGTGGAAATCCGGGACAAGTTTTGGTGCAGCAGAGACACAACAGACAGCTATCAGATAAGCCTTAGTATTCCAAACGCACTTGGTTTAATGTTAAAGACGTGTTTATTTTTTTTAAACTCTATTGCAGCTTGAGCTAAGAAGTTTGAGACCACAGAAACCAAACCAAAGAGGCATTTATTCAAATGACTAATTTGATACTGATCTCATACCTATTAACACATGGACATACACGCGTTTCTTGGACAGGACATAGTTACCCACAAGGATTTGCTAGAAAATGTTTGGATGATGCTTTGTAGCGAGTAAAACAGCATGAGATGTAGTAATTGAATGCAGCGCCCTGACAATGTTACAATAAACTGTACCAAAGACACCAAAAATGTAACCACATATCTTAAATAGCTGGCAACCAAGACAGTAAAAAATTATTTCTTCATGGGATTAAAAATAAATTAATTAAAATAACTAGAAATTACATCCAGCAATAGCTGCCTTTTGTTCTTTTTTTTTAAATTTAAAAAAAATACAGAATTGCTAAATCTGCAGAGGTCACCAGAGAACTAATTCTTTGCTCTTGCCATTTGGTGTTAGAAATCTGGGTGACATACTGGTTTACTGGCAGCAGTCTTGCTAAATAACCTACTGGCTTCTCTCTTAATTGCAAAAAATGGGATGCAGAGTATTATCTCCTTCCTGGGTCATCCTTGGTGTCCCCTTCAAATTGTTATTATTAACTGACTTCATAATATAGAGCAAAAGCTCCTATAAAGTAGCTTTACTACAAGTATTTCCTATTAGCTTTGCAACAATGCCTAGAAAATTTCTGGAACTTCATATGCTGCTGGGTGTGCAAGTACTTGGAAAGAGTCAGTTTCTATATGGAAAGTCTGTCAGAGCTTAATGACAACATGGAAGATGATGAAGCATGATTAAATTTTCCCCTCAGAAAAGTAAGTCTGATTAACTCATTATGTTTGATTAACTGATGCTTTGCAGATGCAAATATCGCACAAGTTTAATTTTGATCTTAATTATCTCAACACCGGATGTATCTTGCAAGCACTTCGTATCTCATGGCTTGTCAGTAGAGCCTTTGGTCCTTTTACACTTGTACTTACAAATGCCTCACCCTGGAAATGTAGTTCAGGAGGAATTTAACTCTGCAAAGGAGGAGCACCATGAAGCTTCTGCTTCTGTTTGTTTTTCCAGCACTGCTTTCTTCTCCAGGTTTTGTATCTCTGCTGATTTTTTTAAGTATATCCAAACAAGTTTTGTACATATGTAAAAATGTTAATTTGGAGAACACCTTCAAAGCAGAGAACTTTCCCTCCTGCATGTGCTCACCAAAGTCCCTACCGAGTTCATGCTACTGCCCACGTGCACACACTGGTTGTGGCCAGCAGGAATCAGGGTGTGGTGGAACACACTCAGAGCCAGCAGCCCCTGCTTGGCCCATCATTGCCACGGGGCTTGTCACCATGTCCTGTCTGATGCTGTGGAGCTTTGTGTTGGTTTTGGCACCACAGTCATGAAACATTTATGATGGGTTTGAGGAGCTGAAGTTTGTATGACACCACAGACATGGTGGAGAATGCTAGAAGCCACTGTTCTGCTTTTCCTGCATTGGTAAAACTCCAAGTGTATTAAGAATTTTATATTTACTCTTTTTTTTAGTGAACTGACGATGATTCTATTTAAACCTCTGTCTTTTACTGCTGTGTTCTAGGCTGTGTTTCTGGTACTCTTAGGTTGAAACCTATAGCAAGCTTCTATGAGCTTCATATCCATGGATATGAAAGGCAATACAAAAGCCAGGAAGATCAGAAGGTTTGTTTTCCTACTCTTTTAAAATTATGTTTTCCTGCAAAAATTTTTATTTTCATTAGAGACCATGAACCTTCGTCTCTTCTCTATTCATCAAGTATAGGATGTACAATGGCAGTGTGTGTCCCCAAACCATCACTTTTCTTTAGTGTAATTTTTTTCCTTTTTTGGTTGAAGGTCAAATTTATTCTAAAGGAAATTTTAGTGAACATCAAGCAATTTTCAAATTATAATGAAATGTGAAAATAGATGGATTTATGATACTTCCAAGCTAATTGCAGAATCCTTTGCTCTAGAATGGGCTACAGAAAGTAGTGTTAGAGTAGAGAGAGAGACACGGCTTAAAAGGATACATATGTTCATACTAAAGGACAGCATAATACTAAATCACAGCAATCTTCAAATAAAATAATGAGGTTTGTTCATCTTAGTTACAGTTTTCTTGGGATCAACCTTAAATCCATCTATGATTTATACATTTGTGTCCACACAAACAGAACTTGAGTTATGAAAATAAATGGATACAAACACACAATGGGAACATGGAGTTCACTCATTCAGCAGCTATGTTGTTCTTTCTAACGGAAAGAGCAGAGCAATGCTATGAAAAAGAAAAAAAAATGCTTAAAAGTTGTTGGGTTTTCCCCCCTCAAAGCACATAAGCACACAGTTCAGCCCCTTGGGACTTTCTTAAAGCTAAGCTTTGATATGATTGAATTTTCATATGCATAGTAATGAATCTTTGAGACATGCATGTTGCACATGTGTAGTGCAAATGGCACTGGTTTAGCATTTTTAGCAGTAAGCAAAGGCAGACTGCTCTGCACATGCTTGGGAATGAGGTGTTGCTTCACTCTGCAAGCCCTCTGCCTCATTCTCTGTGCATCATGTAAGTGTGAACCAGGCTGTGCATGCTTTTAAAAGCATATTTATCGGTCCAGTGAATGAGAGGACAGGGTTCAGTTCTACGTGTTTTGGCAGCTTGCCTTGAGAAAAGCAGTGACTTGCTGTCAGCATGATCTCCTCTCTGCAATCTGAAATTACTATATTGGAGATCTCTTAAAGGAACTGCGAACACAATACATTTATGTTGCAGTAGGAAACTTCTATTATTGGAATCTCATTCTTAACTAGAACGACATTAGGGAAAGTAATGCATCTGATGGGGGAAGATCTCCTTTATTTTTCCTTTTGCACAGAGCAAGGTAGCTTCCAGAATTGTTCGGTTGTTGGTTTGGTTTTTGGTTTTTTTGCTATATGTTCCAACAGAAAATGGTGCACCCCTTCTTGACAGTCTGAAAAGATACTAAACTGGACATTCTGCTGTGGCCTGACTTGTCAGGGTTAGTATATACTGCAGGGTACTTGCCATATTTCCTTGTTTATTTTCTTTTGGCTTGAAAATGAGAGTGCAGAGCCCTCCCACCCAGTTTGTTGTGGACACAGGATGCTGCTTTCTACCTTAAAAAATAAAAGTTTGTGCTTCTCTCTATCTTTTTGGCTTTTAGGTTGCCCACACAGAGACTGAGCTATGATTCTTTTACTCTCCATTTGGTAGGAATACTGGGTGGGTCCTTTCTTTCTTTTTCAAACATCATCTCCCCGTCGTTCTTCAGGAGGGCAGGAAGGAGACAGGAGATAGCAAATGGTCATGTTTTACCAGACCTGCCATTCTTAAATTTCAGTTTATCATCCACTCAGGTAGCAATAATGGTGACTCACATAACCAACAACTATGTGTGAGCTGAACACTATGGGGTTGCCCAGGGAGACTGAAAGTTGTTCCTTCAGACCTGTTCAGTTGCTGTTACTCCCAACAAAATTAAATTTCCATTTGTATATTATTCACATCCAATTCCTGTGGTAGGGGGGGAGGGTGGGTGTAGGGCAGAAATGAAGAATGGAAATTTTGGGAACCAAGGAAGGACCATGAAAACAGGAGGTTGTCATCCTCTCTCCACACTTTCTCCATGTGGAGCCAAATGTTGATGCTGCTTCGTGTCATCTTACAGGTAGAGAGGAAAACTGCCTAGGCTTAAAATTCTGCTTTATAGTTTGGTGGTAGTACTAAACTGCTTAGCTGCAAAAAGTGTTTTATAATTGTTTAAATAAATACAGAGTTTTTAAAATGCTCTTTAGGAATGCTTGTAAACTTCTGTGCTTGGATTTGTCCCCATTGCTATCTTCCAGACATCCCACTCCTCGCCAGGAAAATGGCTTTTTAACAAGAAGAATCCTCTGGAAATTACTTTCTGAGGGGGTCCTGGCCACAGCAGCTGCAACAAATTGCCACTGAACTTCAGTCCCAATTGGTTTTTATTGCTAAAAGGATAAGTGACCAAGTGAATACTTGTATTATAGCTTCACGACAGTTTATTAAGTATCAAATTGTAGTGTGTGACGTTGTCTAACCAGAAGATTAAGGTTTTCTCTGTGGAGAAAATTTTCTCTCAGACTTTGTACCAATGCTTAAGCTGCAAGAGGGTGGGAAAGTCCTGCCAATCCCAAACTGTTCTGTGGTTAGGCTGGCTTAGGATTTTCCTCTGCTGGGGCTGGTCAGTGATGTCAGCACAAGCAGAGCTATAACGGCACAAGGCAGTCAAGAAGTCACAGCACTGCAATCCATTGCATGTCGATCCCTGCTGAGGAAACAAGTCCACGGGGGGCATTTCCTGAGCAAGAGGATTTTGAGTAGCAGCACAGCTTCAGCATAGCTCAGATTATGCTAACTGGGAAGCATTTTTGGCACAATTTTCCAAGTAAGCAACATGGAGCCCAGGAACGTCAATAAAGGATGGAGCAAAACCTTGAGATGGTATAGGAGATGTGCTTATGTCCTTGAGCAGGATTTGCCACCTGGAAAGGTGGTGCAGGTCTGCTTGTCTTCCTCTCAGCCTCTCTGCTCTAACTTTGAGGATCCTTCCTTCCCCAGACATGCTGGCCTCACTCTCACTGCTGTAGGTTTGGGACTTGGGTTTGGTTTTGGCCATTACATTTGCAAGGATTAAGGCTTTTCTTAAGCACTATCCTCTTAAGTTATCAGTGAAGAATAGATAAGAGAATCTTTATTTCAGGCACACATGTGCACTGCAGGTGTGAAGGGAACTCTTAAACTGTTTATGAGTGCACAAAGCCCCATGAACAAAGAGGGCAGGAAAGAACGTTGTCATTTTAAGGAAAAATATGTTTTAAGGCCCTGTTAAAAAATAAAGCAAAAACAGAGCAGCAAATGGGCTGCAGATTGTCTGTAAGAGGGATTAGAACTCTGAAAATCTCTGATTTTTCTAAACAGGCTTGTGCCACAGGCTGAGTTAGCCAAGATGCCATTCAACAATAGAGGGGGTATCTGCTGTCAGGCTCTTGTCTCAGAGAGTTACCCACAAGGTCCTCTTCCAATAGGAACACACAGGCGAGTAGGATAGCACTGCCTTAACTCTGTTTTAAAGGTTTTAGATGACTACAAGTCAATGCATACATTGTAAAAACAGGTGTGATAGTGGGGTGTGTGTTCCAGATCTGCGGTGCCCTTGTCACTCTTAGGTTTGGTGGGATTGGAGTCTATTTTACAGTTAAAGGGTCAGAAGAGAAGGGCAAGGATGGCTGAAATGAGAGAAAACACTAGTTTATTTAACAGTCATGTGATGATATCTTAATTTGTTTGGAACAGCTTTCAGGTACACTGAGGGTAACATCCATAATGGTGGTGACAATACAGTACCCAAACAAAATTGGTGTAACTCACTCCCCTCCAGCACTGTTTTCCAGCAGATGCATCTAATAAACTTGGCCACAGACACAAGTTCATGCTGCCCAGAAATACTACACTTCAGCTCCTTGCTCTGCAAAACGTGCTGCTTTATTGCCCTTCTTATCTAAAGGTGCCACACAGTTCTGCACAGAAAGCCATCTCAGAGGTTTGGTCTTTTTTATAGATAGGATGAACCTGAAATGTATTTATGTACCTAATTCCCTGAATGTTTCCAGTGGGAATTATGTTTTTCATGCCTTTGGGCGGTGGGGGTCATGGTCTTTTCCATTCACAAGAGAAATTCAGAGGAAATAGTCTGTCTGAGGCTCAGTGCGATGAATGCTCAGGGACAAGGACTACTCTTCTCTTTCATCACCTATATAAGGTAGTCCAAATTTGGTTATCAGAATAATTTGCTACAATTATTATTACAGAAAGGTTAAATCAGAATAATTTATGCTGTTCCCTCAACGATGAAATAATTATATAAAAGATCAGTGATAGATCTGATCTAATGTAGCAGACACAGTTACTCTGGACCTTCTCTCTGGATTCCAATCTTCATCCAGAGTAACTTTTTTCTTAAACCAGCATCTTTTCTTTTTTCTCTGTAAAACTGGACCAGGATGCCGAGATGTTGCAAGGAGAGCTGTAGAGCTTGTCTTTATTGAGCCCCTTCCTGACCCACCCTATGTAAAGCAGTTGACACATCATGTGTTGTGCAGCTGGGACGGCTACCCTGGCACATGTCTCTGATATATGAAGGTATTGACTTTGGCCTTTTGGAAGCCCCGGTCCCATGCTGTTCTCCAGAGTCCTGTTTAAGTCATTTCCCAGATACTGTGGATATAGGGGTGGTAGGAGCAAAAGCTGAAGTGGAATTCATGAGTTCAGATTTAGCTGATTCTGTGAAAACAGATTGCAAAACACAGACTGACAGTTTCTGGATTAGATTTTCTCTCTTTCCTTGGTTTGACCCCCAGTGCTCCTCTCTCAGCTGGTCAGTATTTGGTTCTGAAGCTGTAGAGTTTGTGCGTTTGTGTGTGTGTGTGAGTGGTTTTTTAGTTCGAGCTTTTTCGGGGGTAGTCTTTGTGCTTGTACGCTTTGACCATTGTTAGTAAGATGGTCACTGCTTTAACTTTTGATCCCCTTCTGTCTTAAATGACCCTATTGTCAGGACATTAATTTAAAGAGTAGCTACTACAGGACATTTTGTGAACATTTGCTTCTTCTGAAGTTCATTTTAACAATGTTTCACCTGAATATTTTTCAGAACAAAAAAGTCTCTAAGGCTCTTCTGTCCTGACAACGTGTAAGGCTGAGGCTTCCTTCTTCCTCCCAGCCTACCTCACAAAACCCTCTCTCAATACACAACCTTAATCATACCTGTAAGTGCAATCTCAAAGTTCATCTTTCAAAACAGCATTTTTTTACCAGACTAATAAGGCATCAAAATCAAATTACACCATTTTTGCTCTTCAAATATTTGTGCCAATGGAGGTATAGCTCAAGTACAAAAACTTCAAAGAATCTGAATTGCCAAGGGATGACCCATTTCGTAACTGATTAGAATAACTGATAATTGATCAAAAATAAGCAGGACTAAACTGCTACATTTCACTATACAGGGAAGCTATAGGCAAAGCTTCGCATAAACCTTTCAGGACTGATGCTGTTCAACTTATTGACAAATGTTCTGGAAAATGGGGAACTAATGAGGCACAGTAATTTTTACAAAATTTAGTCACAACAGTAAGAACTTAAGTGGACCGCAGAGTTGCAGTAAATGCCAGTATGCTGACCACCTAAGAGATAAATCCCATGGGTAAAATTCCATTTCTAATAGTGTAAAGCAATATATATGGCAAAAATGTGATGGCAGTTGAGCACATACAGTGATAACTTGTAATTTAGAGTGAATTTAGCTATCTTCAATGGTGAAGCAACAGCAGAGAGACAAAAATTAAATACTAAAAAAAATATAAAAAGATGATTCCACTTGGAAGTGGAATATCAGGAAGTGAAAAAACAAAACCAGGGTATTTTTAAACTGGTTCAGATTTCATGGTGCTGGATAACTGTTAAAAGATATAAAAAGCAGTCAGGATTAGACGGAGAAGGAGGATGGCAGGATCATCATAACAGCAGAACTGCTTAAACACAGGAGACACTAAATAGAATGCAAAGACCCGGTTTGGAAAAGGAATGCCCATGGGAGAACAGGACGGAGAGAGATGAAGTAATGAAGAGTCAGGAGAAGGTGACTGGGGAGCAATCGCTCAGTGTTTGCTGTAGAAGAGCCAAGAGCAGACTGTGTGAAATTATCAGACAGCCAGGAACTACTTTTTCATGTTGTGGAGCTCATTGCCACATGATGCTGTGGGAGCCATATGGAACTGCTCAAATGGAGAGGAGACAGACACAGAGATGAGAGATTGCACTGGTAGGTACTGAACTTTGAGCTTCAAATCTGTCTAAGTGACTGTTGGCTAGAGCTGGGAGAATGCATCTGGGAGAAGTCCTTCTGGACTTGCCTAGGATATTATTCCTTTGAGTATTTGCATCTAGCCTGACCACTTTGCTCTGATACATTACAGCAACTTTTATGGGTTTTTTATCAACATAAATATCAATAAAAATTTGTATTTTACCAGTATCATAAGTAGCCCAGCTTGTTACCTCATTTTATCAGGAAACTTAAGCATATCTGGTTCAATGTAAGCATTTGTGTTGCTTAATGTAGTTCTGTTAAGATGTGCATATACAAATATTAGGCAAAAACTTCACTACTGAGCTGAACCTGATCCTTGGGTCTATGACAGTGGGCACTGATTTTCATATCGTCTCCAATGCCCATGGACATCAGTGCTAATACTCCCATGAATCCCAGTGTGGCTGTGTTATCCACATTTTTAGTCAAAATGTTAAGTAGTCCAAAGAGATTGCTGCAGCAAATGGAAAACATGACTACCATGAAAAGGAAATGGAAAAAAGAAGAGGCAAAGAGGTTTAGAACAGATTTACAAGGAATGTAGCATACACAAGTCATGGGAGACTTTTCAAAGATTTTTGCTGCAATTTAGTCAGCTACAGAAGTAAATACTTTCCAAAAAGGGCAAGATTTTCAAGTCACTCATTACTCAGAATGAAGATTTTTGGGTTTGGGGAGAGCCTTTTTGCTTTTCTTTCTAATTTCCGTAAGAATTTTGCTAATGGGTAAATTTTTCCCTTGCGAAATATCATTGTACACAGGGCTAAATATCTTCAAACTTTTCAAAAGTCAAGGTTTCCGAAGTTGTTACAGTTTTGATGGAAACTACTCTGAAGCCGGGGAAATACAGGGTTGGTTGGCTCTGTCGATAAATAGGTACAAAAAGCTGAGGACAAAGAGCAACTCAGGATTACAGTCAAACAACCCAGTAATCTCCTGTTTTATCTTTGAAGTCAATTTGACCAGAGATTTTAGGAGCCTAAATAGAAGTCACACTGTTATAAGTGCTGGTATGTGTCTGTGTGTCTGTCTTTCCCTGCTTTCACCAGATCCTTCTCTGTACCAGGCAAAAGTTGGAGTTCACAAAATATTGTGTTCCCTCTGCTGTTTTCCCCTTGCAGCAGTCTCTGATTACCATCTCTGACTTAATGAGTATTGATAGAATTAAAAAAAAAATTTAAAACCCTCCTTTGATCTCCTCTTCCACCTGCAAACTCCAAAACTGTTAAAAGTCGTGGTTAGCACACGTTTAAATACTTTGGCATTCAGACTCGATTCCAACCATCCAGGTCCAGTAAAAAACTTGGCAGAGCTGCTGCCTCTCCACTGTGCTTGAGAGCAAGATGTGACATCTTGTGACCAGTTGATTGATGTGAAGGCACTTGTCACATTTATGGCTAATGCAGTACATGATTCTTGGTAGAATCAACCAAGTCCAGTCTGCTCTGCTCCCTTCTCTAAAGCAGATGTGGAAAGGAGCTTGCTGTCCTGAACTTGTCTGCTTGCTAAAATCTCTGATGCCTTTTCTGCTGGTGGAAAAAATCCCAACTAATGGTGTGTATTTGTTCATTCTGCTGTTTTTGTGCATATAGTATATTAGCTATCTGAGCACAGTGTTTTTAATGGCTGTGTGAAATAGTATTTACAAGGGCCACAAATGCTTTGTTGGTTGGACTTCAAGCATAAGGTTTGGTTGGCTCAGTCATCAGTCATGCTACATTTCTATGGCATTGATTCCAAAAACCTGTCATTTAAAATGAATTTCCCTATCATGTAAAATGTTCCTCTTTGAAACAACTATATGATATTTTAAAGAACTCAAAACATTTGGAAGACGATAACATAGATGACCAATCAAAACATTTACACAATGGGGAGTATTTTTAGAGAAGAGAAACACAGAAGAAATTAAATGTCATAAAGTTTAATTGGAAGTGCACAGGTTGAAGATGATCCTGCTTAAATCAATATGCCTTTAAACAGTATTTTCTAAACTTGCCTTGGAATATTTTTTTTTAAAGGTGCATACCTAACATATTTTCTACTTTTGGAACTACATTTTTTTGACAAAATATTCTGCTTCCAAAACACCTGGTAGGATCAGAACTTAGAGAGTGCTTTTAGTGCTTAAGAGAAAACAGACAAAATTTTAATGGAAACTTCATAACTTCCTTGAGACTGTTCCATTTTCACATAAAAATTCTTGGAATAAAAGCTGTTTTTTTCTTTTTAATTGTTCAATGTAATAAAAAGGTGTCATTTTCACAATTGGTACAGGTTCAAAGCAGAACAATATCCTAATATATTGCAGATAGGAAGAATATTTGTTTTGGGAACCTGCATTAGCTCTTGAATCAGCAGGTTACTGCTGCATTCATTTTCTGTACTTCTCAGCTTTCATGCTCTCTTATCCATCTCTTTCTGATATTATATTAAACTCTTGAGTGTATAGAAATTTAGGTTCCCAGGACTCTGAATTAGACTAGAACTCAATTAATCTGACAGACTTTTGAAACTGGGTCTGTAATTCCCAGTTCATTTAGATACGTAATGATCATTTAATCTTCTGTCTGTATTTCTATTTGCTCACTCACTTTTTTATGCAGTAGAAGTCAGTCAATCTTCAGATCAGAAGCATATGGTACCCCTCCAGCAGAAAAACTTTTTCCACTAACATTTTGAAGAGAAATCTAAATAAATAACCCCCAAGGCTGAAAGCAGCCTATTCACCAAACAGTAATTCCACAGGAAAAAGAAATGTTCAGCAAAGTGATCTTTCATTTGAAAATTGGATCCAGACTCTACAAACCGAGAAGGGTGAGCAACTGTGTCATATGCAGTGCAATGCAGTTTGTCTGCAAAGGGTGCTGCCACGAGGTACTAATGTTCTGCTTATGGGGAAGTGCAGTCTGGGCAAAAGTTAAACAGTTTGTTTGTCAGCAAACTGTTGAAGTCATGGTGCCATGAACATTATCCCTCATGAATTATAAACAATGCATATGGACCATTCACCAGCTAGTTCAGAATGATGCAATTCAGGACAGATTCATCTTTCAACACTTTGTTTTGAAAATGTAGATTTCTGTTCTTTGAAGAAAGATGGTAAAACCATTATGTCTGGAAGGAAACAAAAATTAGTTTTTTTGAAAGGTCAGGCACACAGTTCCATGTTTATGTTTTGGTCTAATATTGTAGTTTCTTGGTAAATTAATCATTGCTGCCTTTTTTTTCACAAGGATAAGAATTCACTTCTTCCATGGAGCTAAGTTTAGTAGTAGTAGTAGTATCTTATTGAGGATGGAGGGAGGAAAAGTAGTGTAAGGACTTAATGGCCAGTTGTCCTGTCAAAATGCAGTGTTATAACTCTGCTGCCTCTTCAAGCAGCTATGTGTATTTCAAATCCAAGGGTTCCTTTCTGAAAAGAAAAATCACCGTAAGCTATTAAAACTTTGAAAATCTCTTTTTTCCTGAGTTACACTGAGTTTTTTCCACTTGCACAAGTGCTCTGAACTGAAAGAAAATTTCAGCAGTAAAATAGCTGTAAGTTTGTGATATTTATGTAAGAGCTACATCCATTATCTTTGTGCTCCAGTCTCAGGTGAATTTGTGCTTAAATTGATTTAGAAAGCAATCACTCAGAAAGGGATTTTAGGTGGCAACTAAAGCATTTCTACCTTTAAAACACTTCCAGAATTTTAGCCAAGGACATAATTTTGGGGTGGTATAGTAAAGAGCATGTCTATTGTTTCCCTACTGTAATACCACATCCTAATTTGATATTTTTTATATTATATGAGACTTATATATCTGTACATATGTGTGTATATATACTAAGACCATTTATGATATGTGGATTAAGCAGGAAGTTTATAATTTATTTTCTGGGGTTTTTTTTTACCGATACTCTTGTTGTTAGAACTGCTTTTGCAGTCTCTAGTATCAGGAAAAGGGAAAACATCATAAAAGAAGTTCAAGAAATTTTTGTAAATACCCAAACCCTTCAGTTCTTTTTAGGGAAAAAAAAAACCAAACCCTTAAAGAAATTAGATCTCTTGAAAACTAAATTATTTATGATTTTGAATTTAATTATTCAGTTTTATTCACTGCTCAAAGAATAGCAAATTTCCTTTTCTAAATAGTTTTGAAGGTAAGGTTGGAGTTTGGAATTAAAGTAAAATTATTATAAAAGAGGTTGCTTTAAAAAATGGTATAATGTGCTTTCATGTGTATTGTTTTCCAAAGTTTAAATTTAGTCAGTTCACAAACAGAATGAGGATTACTCTATCTCTTGGAGATTAAACCTTTCCTGGGATCAGGCTGTGCACTTTTTCTGGTTCACTCATTACCAATAATAATAATAATTTTGTGATTGCCTTTTGGTCAAGAACTTTGCTGTTGATGCACATGCTAGAGGAGATTAAAATTATTTATCTGGATTAAGTTTAATAGGTGTGATAAATGAGGGGAAATGTTTACTGTGTTAAGAAAATTTAGAAAACAGCTGATTTTAGATGAATCTGATGGCACCATTTAACATATTCCTTACTTCAGCAACCTGATTTTGGGTGGAAAGACTAGTTAAGGCATTTGTAGCACAAAACTAGTGTTTCTTTGATTAAAGAAGTATTGTTGAAGCATAAACTAATTTCAACTTGAAGGGACTGCTTTGACTCAGGTCCCCCCCAAAAATAACCACAGTAATAATAAATGTAACATTGATCTCATATAGTTGTACAAGAAATCTGAATACTGTAGTACAACCTGACTAATTGGTACTGCTTGTCATTTTCCTGTGGAAATTAGTGGGAAATTACCAATTTCCACCAATAGCAAAGCTGGCCTTGCAAGTAACTTTATATTTTTTAAATTCCTATCACTTCAAACTACAGTGGCACAAAACAAACCTGCATTAATTCTTTCCTCTTATAAGTGTGCATCCTGGCATATCTGACATCTAGAAGTAGTTAGGAATTCCAGCCAGCCTTCTATGTCTGTTCTTGTAAAATTGTATGTCAGTTGAAACTGCCTTACAAATGTATGTTGTCTTTGTCTTACTCCTCAGCTTCAGTCACATTTTAAAACATGGCTATACTGCTTGTTTGCTTGTATAGAAAGATCTGTTAGCTGGTGTTTCTGTCTTGTGTTTATCATGAAAACTCACTGGAAAACTCAGTTGGTTACATAGAATTATTTCTAAACCACTTCCTACTTGGTAAGGTAAGAATGGGATTGATAAAACAAAGAAATGTTCATTTGATGTGTGGTTTTGTGACTCACTGGATAAAACTGTTTATGCTGTGTGACTCCAGTAAGTTTTCAAACAACATCAAGGAGATATTTATTGGCACCGCTGTTTTTGTGGCACTGAGAGAAGAATAAATAAGTGTAAAGGAACAGCTGTTTGAAGTTCTTCTAGGAGAATTTAAATCCCATATTGTCCAACAATGTGAATGAGTCTGCATTTGAATGCTAAACCAGAAAGGTTTATAGTGCATATGGTACCTATTTGAATTTTTTAAACGTCTAATTTCTGCTGTGGAAATGGAGGCCAGCTTGAGTTATTTATTGTGGGATGCAGAAGGAAATCACGACCCTTTGCAGGGACATGTTAGAATCCCTGCACCATTCAGCCAGTTTTCTCCTGTCACACCTACTTAAATTTTCAAAGAGAAGCTTTAACGTATTGAGTGTGCTCTGGATCTTACTAGTTCCGAGCACTTATGACAGCTTTCAGAGATTGCTGGTGGCTCCCAGTAGATTGTAATTCTAGAAACAGGAGCCTGATGCTAAGCATCACCACCTGTTCTCCATTATTTTCCTTCAGAAGAAAACAATGCAAGTATAAGATTACATACTAATGGAACCCATTTTCACTAAATAGGTACATTTGGTCACATGTTATTTGGTGGCCCATAAAAGAAAAAGAAGGAAAATAGTAAGCTGTTTTCAAAAGGGAGAAGCAAATAAAACTTACGAGTTTCCTAACCAGGATAGCTAAACTGAATTCTTCCACAGCAGGTATACCAATATGCAATATGTAAGTACATACAGATTGCTTGTTGGAATGGCTGTGTTTTCAATTTGATTTGTTGACATATCCTAAAAGGCTTTGGACTTCATTCATCTCTTTGTAAATCCACTATAGAACTAGATTTGAACCTTTTTGGCATTTGCACTGAATTCCTATTGCTACTTTGCTTAAAACAATACAGGTCTCATCTCTAACCAAAGTTTCTCTACTGCCCCTCAGTAGAAAAAATTGTAAGCAGATATAGCATGGTTATAATGATACTTGCAAATTATGTGGTATCTGTTATATTCTGTTATCATTTTCCATACACCAGCATGGTCCCATGTTATATCTCTGCTATATGCTCCTGAGACATATATCTAGATAAGTGAAGGAATGTTTAAATGAACTCATCACTGCTTTTATTACAGGTGTTAGCATGTGCATGTAGGCTGCACATTTTTCAAGCATGGAAGCATGTGTATGTCTCCCTCCCTCGGAATCCTGAGCACTCCAGCATTCACATAGAACCTGTGATGGCCTGGCCTGCTCGGGGTACTCACCAGTCCTGGACTGAGGTGCAGGCCAGCCTCTAAATTGTACCTATATATCTACTTCTTAGCACTTCTTGTTGCTGTTTTTCCTTTTGCTAATACCTTATTCCCAAGACCATTCTAAAAAAAGCAGCTTTTTTTTAAAAGAAGTTTTTCCTGCTTGTGACACTTGGTGATTCTTCTCCAAGAGTCCATGTCAGACTGTTGGTAGCCTGTAAGTAGTTCTGCTTCTTGTAAACTCTTCAGTAAAAAGTGGTGGGTTTTTTGAGATGACATGCTTTTTGAGGCATTTTAGTTCCTGATTTTTGAAAACAAGGTTCAGCAGTTAATTGAATGGCAGCAAATGAAGGGTGACTTTACCCACTTCTTGCACCTTTGGAGAGATGAGGTGTTATTAGCAGTGTTTCTTTGCTGTGATCATGCTTGGGAGACAAACCCCTCAGTCAGTAACACCATCAGAATGAATGGGGCCGTGTGTGTAGGATGCTTTATAGCTACTTTAAGTCATTTCTGGAGTAGGTTTGGTGGCTGTATGAGGCAGCCTAAATGGAAGGACTGTCTCAGCTCTAATTACCAATGGAGAAAGACTTAGGATCAAGCCTTTGATCTGGTTGATTCTCTCAGATGTGTTTACCCTGTAGTATTGGACTGGAGTCTTAACTGAAGCTGAGGTTTTGCTCAGAGGAAGCAGAAGTAGATTTATGGAGTGCTCTATGGCTGCTTTTTCTGAATGAAGTACTGGTCTAATGACTTATTTTCATGCACTTGATTTGTCTTCAAATCAGATTATTTAAGCTTTGTAGGAGTTTCATTTCAGATGTACAAAATGGATTTTGGTGGACATTGTCAGACCATGACATTACTCAGTATACAGAGGAGTGGATGTGGTGTTTCAGAAAAAACGACAGACATGGTCTTGGCTTTTCTGTGCTCAAAACAAAGCATTTCTATGCCTCATTTCAAAAGTTTGTCCAAGTTGCTCTAAGTAACTGGAAGTGAATGCTTCCAACTAACACAAAATCTACATTTCGTAATTTTTCTCCTGGTATGTATTGATGACTTGCTCTTCAAATCTTTTCTCATGAGCTAAGTCTGTAATGAGTAAATCTATTGTGAAGCTTAGTAAAACCATGGGATCACTGTGAGGACTATTCATGTTAGGGAGAGATAGCAAGATCATGGCTTTTTAGCCTTTTGATTTACCAAATAACTTTAAACCTTCATTCTTATTTTGGCTGGGAAAGCCCCTTTGTTGGCCAGACACAAAATTTCCATTTGTTTACATCAGGTTTTTTCTCACAGAGCAGATAACAGCAGTGATGGATTCAACATCTAAAAGGTCTCTGGCAGGATGGGAGCCTGCACCCAGCCTGCTGAGCACTGTACAAATAGCTTTGCTGTTACTCATGCAGCTTGCTAATAAAAACAGTGATCTGGGAGAGTCATGGACAGAGTTCTGCCTAATGGAGTCTCATTTAAGCTGCGGTTTGCTGCTTTTCTTTTGAACTTCTCAAAAGTCCTTCTTGAGTTACACTTGATAGGAATGATAAGGATACTACTGCAAGTTCCTCAGCAAATCTGTAACACACAGAGCGTTTTTCCATTTAGATGTGTGTGTATTTACATGAAAGTTGGGTCTAAGATGGAGTCTCGTTTCCAGACTAGATGTACTTTGACTTGAAGACCTAAGATCATAAACTTTGATTTTTGGTGTATTGTAAACAACTGTGGCTTAGCCATCAGTGAAAAACAGCTGACACTGAAAAGAAATGAGGAAAGAAAGTCAGCAAATGTTTGTATAAATAGCTGAAAGTGGTGCTGGGGAGGATCCAGGCATTTGTATTTTTTTCTTAGCATGCTCTCCGTACTGGCCATCACTCTACAAATGGCTGGGTCTTAGTGCTGTGACAGATTGTTTCACTGCTGCTAGTGCTGATATTTGTCAGTGCCTTCCATCTCCCTTCACTGAGTTTTATAATGAAGGCTTAAAACTGCAGCAGAGAAATAGGTCAGTGATTGCAAGGGTGTGTGTGTAGACCTTTGTCCTCTGTTTAAAGAAAAATGGGCTAACTGCACTAAGATGTGCTTCTTCCTTTATTTTGCCAGGTCTCATGTTCAAGCATGGTAAGTCTTGTTAATACAAGATAAGGAAAAATAAGAAAATACTTGGAAAGGGATGTTTTGGAGCAGAATGATTATGTTCTCTCAGAACGTGTTAGAAAAATATCAAAATAGCAACGTAGTTGTATTTTATGTTCAAGAAATATTCTGACTTATACAGAGGCCTAACTGATGGACAGTATACTTAGGACATGTTTTACTGAGGGACTTCTCAGTATCTGTGCTTATGCTCTTTCACATAGTCAGTCTATAGGCTTCAGCATGATTGCATTGGTTTAACTGAGGAAAATATTTTTTTGAATTGAATAAACCTGGCTAAATATACTTACATTAGATAATAACTATGTAAGTACGCTATGTGCTATCTAAGGCTTGAGCTAAGTATTGAGTAATTCATACACCCTATTGTTGCAGCTGAAGATAGCCTGACACCCTCAAACCAAGAATTTTGACTGGTCATTTATTTATAGTGATGTAAACGTATGTTTTTCCTTTATGACATAGTTTACCTCTCTAAAATATGTTATCTCCTGGTTTTTAACCCTTTAAGATAAGCAATGTCTTGCCTTCAGGCCAGGTCCTGAAAGGGACGTGCTTAAGGGAGGTTTTGTTGGTTAAAATGATAACAGTGCACCAAAACAATCAGTTCCGGGTTTTCAGGCAGCAAGTAGCAGCAAGACTGCACCCCAGGGCCTCAGTTTAGAGAGCTCCTCTTAGTAGGCAAAGTGCTGATTGCCCCTATCTCATATGAACCTTTGAATTGTTTTCAATGAAAATCCACTAGATTTAGTAAACACTCTAACTTTTAAAGACTGGTGCTCAGTTACTTTATGATTTTCCTACTTGGGAAAAACTTCTTAGGACAATGGGAATTGTGCCCGTTTTGAGAATGAGTGGTCTGTGGGAAAGTGGTCATTTTCTGTTTGGATTTTCTCCCTGTGTTTTTTCACAAAACATGCAAACACTCAGGTGAATTTAGTCACTTTGGTATGCAAGGAGCTGCCCGGTGGGTTTTGCAGCTCTTTCAGCAGAGCAGGTGTGTAACCACCACTGATGTAACAGTTGGTTCAGTGCAGGTGGAGAGAGATCCTCAAGGCCAAGTGCTCGTCAGAGCTAAAGACATGACCCACAGGGCACCTTGCCAAGCAAATGTGTTGTCTAGTTGTTTTAATTCCAATGTATTCAGAGGAGTCCTGTCTCCTGGAGAGTTAGAGGAACAGGAAACTGAAAGGGAATTGCTTGACTTGGGAAATACCCTTCTCATGACTAAGGAAAACCACCCAGTGTTCATTACTTTTCTGTGATGAAGTACTTTTAATTCATGTCAGTCTAGTCTGCTTTTCTGCCTCCTTGACATGTAATAGGAAAATAATCTGTTGCCCAAGAGATGAATCATGTTTTGTGTACAGTAAACTGTTACAAATATATTATCAGAAGCATAAACATGTAAATAATGTCAAGCATCTGAGTAACTTCCCTACTGCTAGTAAACTACCCAAGACTTAGTTACAAATATTTTTATCTGTCTAATTCAAATTCTTTTTTTTGCCTCTGGCGTGTCATGTGAAGTATAGGAAAACAATAAATCCTTTCTCCATATCTTCTAGGAAACACTCTAGCAGGAAACCTTCCTTTGTGATAATCACATAGCCATGGTCAATATTTGGTTTCAACATGAAGTTTAGGGAGAACTCTGAACATAGCCATGCTCTAAAAGATTTTTGCCAGTTGTTAAATAGACTAAGTTTGTCTGTAAAATATGCTTTACAAAATCGAGATGTTTCTATAAAGTATGCTTCCATGGCTATCACTCAAAAGTAGGACACATTTTTTCCTACTTGGCTGGTAAATGTGGTCATCTTGATTTGTGTCTCTTTATAAAGGAGATAATTGTTACAGTCACTATCACTTATATTTAGCATGTCTGAAAGGAAGGGTACAAATTCAGAAAAAAAGAAATAATCATGCAGTTAAATTAATTATTTCTGTACTGTGCACTTCTTATGTGGCCTTGGCACAGCAAGCCATTTAAACCCCACTACCTTGGGCCCATCTGCTTGAAAGAAAGAAGAAAGAAAATAGAAAAGGCAGACAAAACCAATGAAGTAAAACACTTAAAATCTTCTCTGCCCTTGTTGGTTTTGCTATGTAGGCTATCTAGCAGGTAAAGAACTGATCATGTAGAATTCTAAGGAAGCACAGGACCTAGACACTGCCTCTGGGCAAGGTTACAATGCCAACAAGAGGAACTCATATATAGATTGACTCTGTGTTTGCACTCCAGGGCACTTAAATGTGAAAAATGCCTGCTAACGAAGCACGCAGTACCCTAGGAAATTTAGCTCATGCAGAATAGAAGTTGTCAAGAAGGTGGTACAATATTACCATAGTTCCTGCTTCTTTGCCTTTCCTAACACGAATCAGATATGCACTGAAGTTTTCACTATAATAAAGATGCGAGAACTAAAAAGTAGTATCAGGTTGCTGCATCTGGCTTAGCTTTAGAAGTGGAAATGTAGTAACGGTAATGGGATAAACGAAAGGGCCACCCACTATAAAATGTGGGTGACCAGTATAAGGAAAAAGCACCCCCCCGGCCGCGGCTTTTAATGCGTATTTATTCCAAAGGCTGTTACAAAGAAATTGTTCTCAGTCTGATGTAGTGCCAAACATAGGGGATTAAACTTTTTAATGACTTTTTGTTGACCAGCATCCAAGACATCTAGGAACAAAGCAGAGATTCTGTAACTCCACATAAAGAATATTATTTTCAGACAAGAAGAGAGTGCTTGAAAACATAAGTTCAGAAGATAGGGTAAAAGGTAGCAGGGAAGATGATAAATGCAAGTCTCAGTGGCAGAACCATTTATTTTGAGAGAACAGATTTATAGCTAATTCCATGTTAAATGCCAGAATTCTAGGTAATTGCATGCTGACAATGACTAGAATAGGACAGTGTCCATTTTGGCTTGATTCAGAAATTGTGTAGGATTATTCTTTCTTTTCTTTTCTTTTCTTTTCTTTTCTTTTCTTTTCTTTTCTTTCCCCTCTCTTTCTTCTTCCATTTCTATCAGATTAAGTCAGGCTTTTTTCCTACAAATTTGGTGTTTTCTGAAATCCTACCATTCTGTCTCTTTTGTGTCGTGGTCCCTAGCACTGAAGGAAGTCTTGCTTGAAAATGCAAAGGGGCCCATAAGATCGAGAAGAGGGTGTAGTCAGAGTACAGTGTCTGGAATGAAAGATAGTCCCCCAGTGACTATTCCAGACTGAAACCAAGAGCAGTCTCCACTAACTCAGGGACTCCAGACATAAATGTAGTCTGAAGCCACCCTGTTCTTGCCTCTTGGACTACATGTGCTCATTCTCTCTTCTGAGAATTGGGGGTCTGGGTTTGTTTGAATTAATAGTGAAGTCATTACACTATGTAAATATGTTAGTCTTCATCTGGTTTTACTCACAAGCTATTCTTGCCTTGCTGTGCTGTTCCCGTTTTCTTGTTTGTGCAAAATTAACCAGGAGCATTTTAAAAGAAAAGGGGGGAAAAGGGTGAATAGTGTTGAAACCTTGATTGCTACGTTATTTACCACAGGCTGAAGTTTGGTAGGCAGCTCCAACTTAATCATATAATAAGAGTACAATGGCATTTTTAATGAAGCTTTTAGGGATCCTTTCTCTTTCTCATCTTTGGCCTTCTTTGAGTAAACTGTGATAATTTGCCTTAATAGCCTAGTATTGCAAGTTTTCATTTTGCTCTTACTGAGGAGTCAGCTGAGCAGCAATATGAGTGTAAGCACTTCAGGGAGGTTGCCTGTGCCCTCAGGGGGCTGTGACCAAGTGTTTTCCCAGGACAGCTGATTATTTGCAGGTAGTCCCATTGCATAAGCACTGCTGGCTCCTCATCCAAGCACAACTGCTCGTAGAATGAGTCAGAATGAGGAGCTGCACTCTCATATTGTAATTCTTCCTGTTGCTATGAAAAGGAAAGCCCCAAGCTGCATTATTGACTTGTCCTGTTTCTCAGTCTCACTCATGCAGACCAATTGTAAAAACTGAAGAAATATTAACTTTTTTTGGTTTTTTTAATTTTTCCTTAAAACTCGTGGACTTCTGTGGCAATGCCTCTGAATCACCTGTGGTACAAGAGACTGGAAAGTGGGAGGTGGTGCACGTGCCCCAAAGTTGTTTGTTTGTTCTGACATTAAAGCTGGACTGATGGATTTTTGATGTCTGATTTCATTCTCTGTAGCTGCTTTGGCATTCTCAGTTCCCCTCGCAGTGGAGCAGTCACAGCCGTCACATTGCAGAGGGCTCACGTAAAACAGGAAAAGAGGGAAGGTGTTTGGAATATCAGATGACAGTGGTGGTTTCTGATGCATAGAGAAAGAATTGGGGATTGAAAGAGGCATATGAGCCAGGTGTTCTCACATAAATGACCATAAGGGAAGGAGACAATAATACTGACATTTGGTAATGATGTTAGGTTGTGGTCAGCAGTCTTCTGCTGAGGTGGAGACTGCAGTTCATCCTTCTCAGACATATGGCATCTGGCTGTCTCTCCAGCTGCCACAAAATCATGTTTGCAGGGCTGTCCTTTTAAATATGAGAACCAGAGAAAGTGCATTTTGAAAAATGGTGTCTTAAATGCTTCGTATTCTGCAATGCAAACTGTATTCTGTAAGGAATACCAAAAAGTCATTTCCAGGGTGAGGATTGCAGATGCTGAACAAATGTTTATAACCTGAAAACACTCTCCAGGCAGTGTAGCAGACAAAGAAGAGTTTCTGCACTGACTTCAGTAAGACAGGTTTTCCCCCTTGTTTTTCTAGATTTTATGAATGTTTGAAAGCAAAGGCAGTTTACTCGCTTAGCAGGAATACTAGAGAAGGTAAAGCTGTCATCTCATTTTTCTTGCTTTGTATATATGCTTACAGAGATGGCTCCAAATTAAAGCTCCACCTTGAAAGTGTGCCATGATTTGTGGATGTTCAGACCCAGGTGTTAAACAGTAACTTGCTGCCTGTTCCCAGCAATGTTATTCTACACCCAACCACATCATCTGTTTATTTCCCTTTGGTTTAGTGCCTGGTACTTCAGGAGCCATAGGGTCTGCTAGCTGTTTTCATCTGGGTAGTATTCTTAGTATTCCAACTGCTCATCCATCGCAGTAAACATATTTATCAAAAAGCCAGAAGAGTCTCATGCTGAAATGGATGATAAATAGCCAATTAGAGACAAAACTAAAAAGCAAAACCATCAGAAAAGGGGTGGGGAAAAGGCAGAGATAAAAGAGCAAGAACAGTCTGTTGAAAAGACTGGACATAGAACAAAGCACATGTTAACAAACCTTCATTTTTTGAGCAGCCTTTGGTGGTGCATTTGAAAATGACGTAAAATCAAGACCTGGAGGTTTCCTGTCACACTGATTTAGTACTACACTGTTGACTTCAAAGATTACGTAATATTGTTTTGATGCTCTGTTGTGATGCTGCTGCTGGTAGTTCACCAGACAATATGAATCATACACATTGTGAGACAGAGTCTGTAACATTTGGGGTCAAACTGACTGTTCCCCAAATTTTTGTACCTTCTATAGCCATGTCTTCTGTAAGGTCCCAGTTCTACAGAGCAGGAAGCTGCCTTCAAAATCAAGTAGAGTAGGTGGCTCATTATTTAGCTGATGCACTTGTAGTCTTTCAGATTACCTTCCTCCATATGTCCTTCTGAAGCCAAGGCCAGCTTTAAACAGACACTACGCCCTCCCAGTAGGACACAAAATGTAGGTAGTTCTGTAACAGGTGTAGAATTATGAACTGTAGAATAACAGGTTGGAATGATCTAGATAGTCTAGATCTAAAATGCTTGTTGAAATCCATGATGTGGGCTGGGAGATCCATAGGGTAACAGTGTGAGTGAGATCTCATTCAGGAAAAATCTTTGGAGGTTATTTTTCTGTCTGCACTGGGAGAGTCACCGCTCACACTGACTAGTGCTGTGTGAAATAGGGCAACACAGCTCCCCTGTTCATTTGGAGGTGTTTGTCTCCACCAGACGCAGCTACACACTCCCCCTAAGCACAGCTCCATGCACAACTGTCTAGGGCTTGCAGAACAGGATGTTGTTTTCCATGGCATTATTGTTTGGTCAAGGAAAACTTATGAGACTGTCCCTGTGAGTTCTGCCTGTTGGTACAGAGGGACCTCAGTGAGGTTTGTTTCCTGGTTAAGATCGGAATTTTCTTTGGCTCTAGGAAATCATGAGGGCTGAACTACTGCATGCTGTAGAATTGTTCTTCCCCTGGTGGTCTAGCAGTGGATTGAGAATTCCTTTGAAACATGAATATTTATTGTTTAATAATGCAGGCTTCTGGGACCATTATCCACACAGTTTGAAGGAAGGATCTTTGGAAGCTGCAGTACATGTATCCATGATGTAGCACTCTGTGAATCAGACCTCATGTTAGAGCAGTGTTGTTTTAAATTGAAGAGTTAAAAATAAATTATCTCTAGAAGAAAGTGCCTATGATTAGAGGCTGAAGATGGTGCTTTTCTCTTTAGGTCCGGCAGAGAAATGGGTCAGAGATATATTATTTTAATGAGAAGGAGGTTTGGTGAGAAAAATTGAATCATTAAACTTGCTATGGCAACCGAAAGAAGTAAATCTGTTTCATTGCAACTACTGTAAGTTTTTCTTTCAGGAACGGTCTGTGCCACAGCAGTCACTGAGAATTGAGTTTCTGGTTTCTCAGTCTGAGACAGGATCCATGTCTGGAGCTGTCTGAGAGCACAGCATGATTTCCTCTGTGGGATAAATTAACCATGGCTTTGTGCTTGCACACAGTGAGATCCCTCACTATCATCTATGCCTATGTTGAGCTAAGAATAGAAAAAAGCAACATCAGCAGTGCTGTGGGAAAACTACATCGCTCCAGATGACTGCTGATAAGCTCTTTTCTTGTTTGGGATTAACAATAAAATAGTAGTAAATAATGGTCATTTCTCATCCACATCTTAACCTACACATCTGCTTAGCAGCTAGGAGAAAGTTAGGCTGAAGTCTGTCAGAGGTGGATTTTTCTGGATACACCTGAGAAGCCATCAGTAAGTAGTTTAATTGCCTTGCAGGGAAAAAAAAGACAACCCACAAGGAGCAGGGAGTTTGCTTTGTTAGTTGGTTACTAAAAAGATTTGAATTCCCCTCTTACCCCCTCCATTCTGCTTTATCACATTCATGTGGTTCAGAATAAAGAGCTCTTATTTGCATTGTTACTAAGGTTTGTATCCTGTGAAATTATGTTAGGATTTCTCTCAGACTTCATAGAGAGGTTCTTCACTCTGTCTCCAAAGAGGCGAGTGGGACAAATCCCACATGTGATGTATTCATTTAGCTCTATAGGCCACATGTTGCATACAACTGTCCCACCAATGCTGGTCTGTTAAAAGCCAAAACAAATCTGAGATCCCAACTCAGAATCAGGCCCAACTGGGGAGCCAAACAATGACTTGCATTCTTTGTAGTTAGTCTTGACAGCGGGCTATTTGGTTAAAGCATATGTTTGCATTTCCTAATTTATTGGCATGCTTTTAATTTGGATTACTAATTCTTCAGAGAAAGAGAAAAGAAAAAGAAAACATGGCACCCCTGTGGCTATTTCATATGTTTGCTCCATGGGGATCAAGTCCTTGCTCTGAAAGATAGTTCTGTCCTGTCCAAAGCAGGATGGGAAGGAGAGACTCTCACCATGATTGAGCCAGTTAGTTGCTTCATTGTGCCTGATGGCTTTGGAATATTAAGCAATATGCCCAAGACTAAAGGGCAAACAAGCTCTTTTGTTCATCTCTCAAGTGGAGGTTGGAAACTCTGTCCTCTTGCCTATAGTTCAGGACAGTTTTGATCATCTAGCCGGCATACTGGCTGCAGAGAGGCCAGCTTCCATGTCCTTCACAGTCATTATTTTAAAATTTACAGAAATATGATTAATTGAAATAGAGAAAATAACCTTTTTTCCTTAAGTAACAAGTGAGTAATAGAGTGAGTTGCAGTACCAATTCATTTGTGGTAAGCTGTCTCATGGGCACTGTGTGAATATAAAAGATTGTGTAGATGTGATGTAGAAGAGATTTTGGCAGCAGCAGAAGACATGTCTGTAGTATGTGGTAGCATAGCCTAGTGGCACGGGTACTTGCACAGGATATGAATAAATAGGGATAGTACGTACAAGACCGAGTAAGAGCCTAAATTTGTTTTCTAACATACGGGTACCTGGGAAGCAAGGCCATTCCTGGGATAATGTACGTGTCCATTTCCTTGTCTCACCTTTGCAATATAGCTACTGCCTCTTGGCCAAGTGAGAGAGGATGACAAAGGGCTGACCTGGTAGCTCTGGAGAGCTCTCACTTTCTGGCTGTACAACTGGTCGAGGCTTTTCCCCTCTTCTTCAGTTCAGTCCCCACTATCATCAGGGGATGATTGTGTGGACCAAATCCGGCAGAGTGTCCAGTACGGTAAGTGCAGTGATACTGTCATTTTTGTGATGCATGAGACTTCATCTGTCTTACTGAGTGCTGCTTGGCATCTGCAGTGAAAGGCTAATGGACAACTTCCATGCTGTTTCTTCTGCTGGGAGTGGTAGTAGCCATGGTTTTCTGCCAGGACTGACTCTGCACTTGGACTTTATGACGTGTTTAAAAAAAAAGTTAACTGCTTCTGGGGGAATCACTACTGATATCTGTTCCATCAGAACACATATTTAGGCACAGCTCCTCTCAGCGTTGAAGGTGAGTGTGAAGCCAGCGGTGTCTAGGACTGCTTGTGCTGGATAAGTGATGACACAGCCTAGGTAAATTTCACTGACATAGTTAGCTAGTATGGCAGGGAGTACTTCAGCATAAAAACAAATGAGACCTCATAATACGAACAAATGAGAGCCTGGTGACCAAGACCTGGCTGGGAATATTGTCTTCAACTATTTGCTGGAAGCCATGCTGAAATTCAAGACCTTATCTCCCAAAGCTCAGTAAAGTATATTTGCCATCAGTCTCCCCACCCTTCAGCACATTACAGCATCTGTCTTACTCTTCCCCTGGAGTGTTTCTCCATTACTTTTTATAGTGCCAGACAGAGAGACTCAAACTGTTTGACTTCTTAGCACAGCAGTCTCACCACTTAGTATTGCTACAGCTTGCAGTGAAACTCTGTCGTGCCTATAAAATACGTGTGATAGCAAATGACTCCAGAAAAAATATCAAGAAAATGTCATTGCACTGAGAAGAGGGGCTAAGAGGTCCTCTGTCAAAAGGGGAAGACAAAGGTAAACACAAACCTCACTGCTCAAATCATGGGAACGACATTACCCACTTAGTCACAAAATCTAGACAGTCAGTTCCTTACTCAGCCTTCCTGGGAAGTCAATAAAAAAAGGAAGATCTACAGTAGCCTGGAAGGACTTGTTCAACTATAAAAATCCCCAACTTTTCTCCTCTATTGTCTGCATAATTTCCCTTGAGTACTTCTATCATGCACTCATGGAATTTTGAATATAAATTCAGGAAGGGAAGGAATATTCTCTCTCTTCAAGAGAAAAGTTCAACATTTCTGTGTTGTTGTGACCTTACTGGTAAAGGTTAGTCGTGGTGGACTGATGCAGGTGACATTTTGGCACAGCACAAGCAGCACCCATTTCAATACCTAGCCTGAATCCTCCAACATTGCAAAAATCCCTTTGCTGTAAATTTTTGGACAAGCAATCAACAGTGTCTTTTATACAAGGATACAAAAATAATTGGAATGGCTGAGGAAAAAACATGTCAGTAAACAATGCTCCTAATCAGACAACACATTCTGAAAATGTGACTCATTATCACAGGCAAATCTAGTTTATGTCATCCTACGGGTGACTTGATTGCCTGTAACTGGGATAAAAAAATAAGATTGTTTAAATGCAGCTTCAGGGAGTGCTACATATTTTATCTCAGTTTCATCTGGTTTCCCATGATATCAAAGCTATGTTTAGTGGATAGAGATTTACAACCAGAAAATGATACGTATAGCTGAAGAATGTGAAGGGATGATGTGCCTTATAGAATTAGTTATCATTGCTGGGGAAGTAGAGCTGGTTTACAGCTTGCTTCTTCCCTCTGCATCTGGGACTGATCTGTGTCTTTGTGTTGTATATAGGAAATGTTCTCCACAATTCTCTGAACGTAAAGACTCTGTACCAGGCGCTGTGGTGTAGGAGATTTTGAAAACCTTGACTTATGCATAGACAATAGTTAACATGCACATTTTTAAAAGTGTGTTTTCTTTACCCTGTATTTTAAGAAAGAAATATGCCTAGATTGACTCAACTGACAACAAAGGAATAATTATGGATGCATTTCCCTCCTGCTAGCAAAGGCTATGTACACAATATATTATTTTGTTTTATTTTTCTCTTTTAATAATGAATGCTACTCAGCAATAGAAATTACTTTCCTGAGAGCAAGAATTATTCCAATGAATGTCTAGTGACTAGGAAACAGACACAAGGCTATATAGGCATTTTTGTTTCAAGGTCCCTGTGATTGATAGCCAGGCTATAAATGCGTGGTGGTTTTGGCAGATTGAAACAGTTGATGGCATCAGGCATTTGCAAGATGGTTTTATATATGACTGGTTCACTGGACTTGCTAGGTGTTGTCTGAGCTACATGTAACAGAATTTTTTTTTTATGTGCTGCGTTCATTTGCCTAAGGTAGGTTAGTTTTGGCTTATTGTAATTCAAAAGTATTATTTTTATTTAGGAATGGGCTCTAGATTAGGAAGAAAGGCTGGGTTGTGTTGATTTCCCTAGCAGTTTTTGAAGTTGTCTTTTATTACTCTTACCATTCTCAAGGACAGAGCTTAGAACTGACAATTAGATGCATATCTTGAAATTTCCATGTCACTCAGCTTAAAAGCCAAAAGTAAAGCAATCACTAGATAGGGTATCTGAGAGCATTCATTAGCACCATTCAGGATCAGGGAACTCTTTTTTTTTTTGAAAAGCTATTTGAGGAACCAAAATAAAACTGCAAGTAGGCTTCTTGCTGACAAGTTGCAGGTGTATACCACATGCCCATATTGGAAAAAAGATGTGGTTATGAAGGTCTTGATGACAGACAAGGGTCTAAAATGCCTTCATCTCCAGGTTTTAGCCAGTCCATCTGTTTTTTATTTGCATTTTCTCCAGCTAGCAGAGTTAATATTATCTAAACCCAGTATAACCATGCACAAGTCTATATAAAATCACTTTATTTTGCATTGGAAGATCCTTAGGTTAGTAAGGTATCATTTAAATCAGGGACGTCTTACTTTTACGGTAACTGTATAATAAATTTTAAGTCAGTTTTATTTATTTATTTGTGGAAAAATGAGGGAAAGGAGTGATGAGATTGAGGGAAAAGCACTTTAGCTCTGCTTCGCAAGAATAAGTAGAATCGCTTATGCCTTAAGAGTACCAAAAAGGTGAGTGTTTGCATTTTTCTGTTATTAGTACTCCTAGCTTACAAGATCTGTCCTTCTTTGATGTTCATCCTCTTGAGGAAATGTTCGCTCTTAAGGCTAAAAGACTTCCACATCCTTCAGATTACTCCAAACAGCTGCACCCTGGAAAAATTCTCAAAGCCACATATTCAGAGGGCAGAAGTAATGAGACAACAGCACTTGGGAAATATCCAGCCAGCACTTCTGGTACTGTGAAGTAAATTTTGACAAAGAAAACAACTCATGAAGTAACATGAAAAACGGCTTAGTTTCCCCTCCAACTACTGACATTAGAGAAATTTGTTTGGTTTATTAGAAGACCTCTTGTTTCTTATGTGATTCTCAACAGAATGGTATGAAGATAGATAAATAAGAGTTTCTCCATATAAAGGAACAATTTTCAAAGTGAATTGTCAAAGGCCTCGCAGTTTTTCTTTTCTGAGAGCAATATAAGTCTTGATTTAAAATATGATTACAGAAAAGTAATCATTCTACACTGCAATGATGATGTTGACCTTTTTGTTTGGGGTGAACAATTTATTGAAAAATCATTTTGAAAAGCAGCAGTTTTATTTCTTTGAAATACTGGAGAAAATTAATTGAGGAAGTGTACACATAATTTTCCAGGAAGTGCACAGAATTTATTGTCATCTATTTTATCTCAACAAATTCCTCAAGTATAATTTTGAGGAATGGGGAAAAAAAAATCTGTAATTAATTTAATAGGCAGTAAAATTAGATTCAGAAAGATAGCATAGTTGTAGCTGTGTGGGAGTCAGCAGAAAGCATCCTGGAATGTGGCAGTTATGTGTTATTACGTCTCCTTCAAGCAGCTTGTCTTTTCCTTTTGTAGGAACAAACTTTATCGGAGAATGCAGTGCTTTTGCATCCTTTTTTAAAAAGGCTGTTTTCCTGTGAGTTAATGCTGGCTCTGATGAATATAGAAGAATTGTATACCCATGTATCTGCTTGCAGGGAATTATATGTGCAAGATATTTTGTGCTCTATAATATATTCCATGCTGCATACCATAGGGTGTTGTTTAGCAGGTGGCAAGTTTAAGGAGTATTCTAAGACAGTAAGTGAACTAAAGATTATCAAAGTGAAATGGTGACCAGTGATATTTGTTCACTTCCAAGGAGTCCCACTGGTGTGGGCCAGGGACAAGTGGTGCAGTTGCAAAGACATTTGAATGACTGCAATGCAGATAGTCACTGTGACGACACTAAGCTTATTATCAACCAGTGTGTTTGACAGCTGTCAAAGGAAAAATGTCTCCTTGGAGTTTCAAATGAAATGTTGCCTATTGGAGGGTGTGTTTCAGTATTTTTACGGCTTTCATGACCCTGTTGATTCTTCATTGTGGAGTTTTAAGCTCTTGTCTATGAATCCGATCCCTGAATCCACAAAAATATGAGATCTCTTGTGCCCACATACATTTGAGATAAGGAAAGATTAAATTACGAGTGAGCAGGTTGTATCTCTCTTATTCTTTAAGCAATGGCCAGCAGTTGTGTGAGCTTAAAAATTGATCTATGGCTGCAGTGGAGCCTCCTTAGGTGCATCTCCTAGCCCCATGAATTGTTACCTCAGGTATCGTTTTATTTTGGAGGTTTTGGTGATAGTTTGTTTTCTTGTTTTTTTGTTTGCTTGTTTTGTTGGGTGTTTTTAATGGGCTGCATCCGTTCCTTGTACAAAAGAGTGCCTCACTGTAAACCTTTCTGTTCCCCACTAGGCCTATCCTTGTACTAACGACAAGGAATGCGAGGTTGGGCGGTACTGCCACAGCCCTCACCAAGCCACGTCTGCGTGCATGATGTGCCGGAGAAAGAAGAAGCGCTGCCACCGGGATGGGATGTGCTGTCCCGGGAACCGCTGCAACAATGGTATGGCTGCCAGCTCTGGGCTTTTCTGCAGAAAATCAGCCTTTTGACATCATCTGTTTCTGTGTGTGTGCCCAGCAAGTGTTTTTTCCTGGGTGATGGCACTTCTATTTCTAAACCAAGAAAATTTAGTCGTCTACTTCATGCCAATCTGCCTAATTTTCTTGAATAGTATTTCTATGTTTAGGGGTCAGGTACTACCAGTCTTTTTTCATATTTTGTGGTGGGAAAACACAAAAACACTGCTGCTGCTGCCTAAAATTACAGCTCTATATTCAATGTGGTTTGATCCACTGGAAGACTGCACAGAAGTCATATTTTAAGGAAGCAAAGGAGACTTCATGAATCCTGAATCTACTCTGGCTGGGGAGGGTTATAACTATACTGTTTGCATTCCCATACTTTCCTCTGGAGGCTGGAGAGACATGTCTGTAAGGAGGTCTCCAGGGGCTCAGACCAGAAAGCCAGAGTGATAGAGAGAGCATCTGACAGTGAGTGAAGCAGAGCTGTTGTGAAGCTAAGTGCCAGGAACCAGAAGTGAACGTGTGATTGGAGCTGAGCGTCACTGAGGTCAAACCCCAGTGCTTTCATCATCCTGACCTGGTCAGTGCATGTCTCTCAGCTGCTTTTCCTCTTATGCAGATCTTTGAGTGACTGTCTTTTCCTTGCAGGTATTTGCATTCCAGTAACTGAAAGCATCCTTACTCCTCACATCCCTGCTCTAGAAGGGCCACGCAACAAGAAGAATGGTCATTATGCAAGCAAGGATTTGGGATGGCACAACCTGGGGAGGCCCCGATCCAAGCTGTCACACATAAAAGGTAAGATCACACTTGGGCTGGACTGCTCTGTTCCTTCATGTCATGAATCATATTATTGCTGTTCAGATACAGTGGTGGAAACCAGAAATAGGCAGTAATTTCACAGGGAGTGAATGTCTATTGTGAGAATTCACAGCATGACTCAGAAAGTGATGTAATGTCAACCGACATTCCTGTGATTGAAACAGCATCTGCTTTCTTCTCTGTATCAGATGTGGACTGACAATCATGTTATCAGTTGTGCAAGACTGAAGACATCCTCCTCTTGTAATAGCCATGTAATTGAACACTTGTAATTGTGCTTACAATCCTGTAGCAGAATTTCTCCTTACTAAGTCTTGTGTTTACATCCTTCAAATAGCCACAGGTGGAAATATCACCTCTCCTTTTTCTGAGTTTCATTTGCATAAGTCTGCACTGAATCTGTACTTTCATGTTTTCCCATGAGATAAAATAATTTGGTTGCTCTTTTTAGGACATGAAGGAGATCCCTGCCTACGGTCATCAGACTGTATTGAGGGACACTGCTGTGCTCGCCATTTCTGGACCAAAATTTGCAAGCCTGTGTTGCATCAGGGGGAAGTGTGCACCAAACAGCGCAAGAAAGGGTCCCATGGACTGGAGATTTTCCAACGATGTGACTGTGCCAAGGGTTTGTCTTGCAAAGTATGGAAAGATGCAACCTCCTCTTCTAAATCAAGACTTCATGTGTGCCAGAAAATCTGAACAAGGATTGGGAAATAGTAAAAGTGACTGTGGCTTTATGTGTTTGATGCATTATGGCATGGTGGAAAAAGGGGACTGCAAATGAAAGTGGAATGGCTAAAGTAACAGTTAGAGTAGGAGTAGAAGTCACACCAAATGCATTTCTTTTTGAGCTGGTGGTAAACACAAGTGTAGCTGGGGTTCGCCTACCGCCCAGTTCTCCTGTAAATAATTCTACAGTTTGTGGGAAATGCTAGTATGCAAGCAAGTAGAGTGGAAATGAATGTCACCTTACCTTGCTGTGTTGTCCCATGATGTTTCAGGGGTTCAGTGTTAGGGCTACAGTGGGTCTCCAGCGTGGTAAGGATTTGCCACAGAAATTGTATACATTGTACTCCTATAGGAAGCAGTGCATGCCAGGAAGACTCATCTGTCAACACATTATTGGCCACATTGCAGGTGTAAGAAATGAAATAAAGTTACTGTGAATGTCCACATGCCCTTGTTATTCAGGGCTGACACTTCAGCAAAGAAAGCACTCCTGCAGGACAAGAGTGCTATGTTTTGCGGGCCCTTATGAAGAAGGTGAAAACTGGCTATCTCAAAATTTCAAAATAGCAGCAGTTTATCTAAGAGGAGGCATTTAAAGAGGTTTTGTTTCCTATACATGGGTAAATTGAAATGCTTTATGTAGTTCAATGTCATAGTAAGGCACTTAATCACTTGTATTTGCCTCGTTTACTGCTAATATACATTGGGTAGAACAGATGAAGCAAGTATGTGTGCATGCTGAATCCAGAATTATATACAGGCAGTTCCTCATTAGTCCTAAATATACTCTCCTTGCCTAAGCGTTCTTGCATTATAGACATTTCCAAAAGAAATAGCAGAGTGTTGAAGTGCTTAATATGAAAAGCTTTGAAGTTGCTTCTCTGTTGCTGTAATAATAGAGGATATAGACATTTGTTGAGGTGTTTCGAGCATACTGCTACAAGCTCAAATTTTTACATTTTATGGGACTCTGCAGCAGTATAATGGATTTGTTCTCAAGACAGCAAAGAAAAAGGAGTTGGATCTTTTGAGCACCTCGTCTCCTGCAGAAGAGGATGTAAGAAGATGGTATGATCACAAATGACTTGTTAAACATCATGTGATGCCACAACATACCAGCCACCAGCACATATTTGGCCTGAAATTGAAGTCCTCTCACTCTGGAGTGTTCTGCCAGCAATGATGGAAATACACAGACTGTGGAAACAGCTGCCAACCCTTCATTGTTTGTGTCCTGGTTAAAAAAAGGACAACCTCTGTTCCCTGACTTGTCTCCCAGGTCTTTTCAAACTTCTAAAATTTTACTTGTTTGCAAATATTCTTTTGTATAAACTTTGGTAAAGAGACTGATATTACTTTAAAGAAGTCTGATTCTATAACTGACCTACTGCTAAGTTGTAATTACCCATTTATAATTACCCATTTTCATGTTCTGTAATACAAGAGACTTTTCTGTTTATTCAGTTCTGAACAACATGGGCAGACCAGTATGTAGTTTAACTCTGAAGACCATGCCACCATTACCTGACACCTTTTTCCACCAATGGGATGCTTTAAAGCTTTAGCTTAGCTACACCACTTGACTCAGCCTTCCTAATTAGAGCACAGACCTCAGCTACATTGCCCTTATGTTTTGCAAAAGTCTGAAGATAGAGTATTTCACACACCTCTTTCCCTACTGGAGTTAGTTTTTATTGACCTAGAGGGACTGCTCAGAGACAGGAGCTTCTGTTTTATAATAGTCTGAGTTCTGTCTTGGAGTCCTATCATCACAACTCTGCTTACTCCAGTGTTTTCCAAAGTCACTGGAACAGGAATAAGGCTCAGAAATTTCAAGATACTAAAAAAGTCCAGGAACCAATTTTGCAAGTTTTATTTACACTGACACAGCACATGCTCAGCAGAGGAACTCAAGTGGTCTCATTGTCACTATATAAAAGAAATTGATACCCAGCATGAAGAGGGTGGTTGCAGAAATGGGGTCTCAGCAATTTTTAGCTCTTCTTATCATCGGCCTACCCACCATCTTGCTCTTGCAAAACACAGTTACTTGGGATAATTTATTTACAGGAAATGTTTAATGAGATGTATTTTCTTATAGAGATATTTCTTACACAAAGCTTTGTAGCAAAATATATTTGCAGCCTGTTGACTTTAATGTAGAAAAATGTATAATAAGATTAAATATATTAAATTTCCTTTCACATTTCTCCCCAAATATTTTATCCATATTCTTTTCCTTACCTGCTGCTTAAGAAGAATAGTTTTTTTTTCCAGAAAGCCATGCAAATCAATTGAAAAAAAATTGTGTATCTTAGCTATGCAAGTAAATACATCTGATTCTACTTGTGTCTCTTTGTAGGCTGACTTTTGGTAAAAAACATGAAGGTCATCTTAAAATCCCCATACATCATTTCTAAAAGCTGCTTTAATTGACAACTACCTGTATGCTTCTCTTGGGTCAGTTTACACCTAAACACTCAAGAACACATTTTGAAAATAATGCACCTGATTGTGTAATGTAAGATCAGCCAGGTTAAATAGGAAAGGTGTCCAGACACAGTTCCTGGGCAGTGATACATACCAGAGGGACATACCAGATGGATAAGGGTGGTATTCAAATTACATAGTGTTTTGTGAGAGGCTACAGCATGCAAATACACTCCTGCAAAATCTATAACTAGCAATTCTGAAATGGCAAGTTACAGCATTCAGCTCTAATACCATGAAACAATCCATGTGACACAACTGAGAATACTGTTAATAAAACCAGCCAAGTTTTGATCCCAGGAAAACTCCTGCAGAGCACAATTAAATATTGCAAAATTATGGCTGTGGTTATTGAGCAATGGTCTTGATATCCCTGTTACTTGTTTCTGGTAACCCTTTGCTCCAACAGATGTACATTTGGAGGACGGAATGGTCTCCAACTCACACGAGTGATGGTATAAAATGAAAAGGTTTAGCTACTGTCATTTGCAATATTTGGTTGGTGGGCCTTTGAAAATTCCAACACTTTTAACATCAACATAATAAAGTTGTGAGCATTTTGAGAGCCCAATGACTTCAACAGAGGCTGCCAAAGCCTTCGGAGATTTAATCTGGGAACAAAAACAATAGGCACAGGCAGTTCCTTGCACACCACAAATACTGAGCCACATAGCTGAACCGAGTAGCATGCAAGCAGTTTCGTAAGACTGAACTTTGGTTGTTTAGAAGCCAGTCAGTCAATGTTTTGTGGAAATATACATCAGTTTGAGAATAAAAGAACAGCTAAATCTGGGGATAATTGCTCTCACTCACTGTGTCACTCATCACGGGAATTAAGAATGACTTTGGTTCAGTAACATTTCAGAAATCTGCTGTTATGACACAAGTACACAAGATGTTATTGCTGAACAATTCAAGTAATTTTCCTATTAGCCTAGAATAGCCTCAGCAGTGCAACAGCTCTTTGGAAATACTTATTAACTTTCCTAAAACTAATGGATTTTTACTCTATAACAACGTATATTTGATTTACAGTATAAATGTGGGTGTATATCTATTACTGTATTATTTGCTTAGTCTCATGTTGTTTGCAACCTATAGTATTTATGATTTTAAACATTTTTTAATGAAAACAATTAAAATAGATTTATCTGCTTACTTCTATAACACTTTCAGCAACATACATCCAGCACCTGACACCTAAGCCAAAATTCACCAGAATTTAAGCCATCTTTTGCATATTCTGACTTTCCAGCTCATTGTCTAAGCAACAGCAAAAAAGCCCTCACCAAACACCTTCTTAGGCAGAGGCTGAGAAGAGACATTCCTAAACTATTCCTTGTCACCAGCCTTCTCTGCTTTCACTTTAGAGCTCTGCATCATCACCCCCACTAGCAAAAGTAAGAGCTATCAAAATTTGTGTCTTTCACCCCTTCCAGTTTCCTTTCCTTCTAGGAAAGCCATTTAAGAAAGAGATCCTGAAGGCCAAAACCAGTGGAAACTCACATAAAAGAGGCTCTAAGATCAGGCTTTTAGGAGCTTTGAGATCTATCCTCTAATTTTCAAAGACTTAAGAGAATTATGTAATATTGAGACCACATTTGCAAAAAATAAAGAAACCTTGTTCTTTGGATTGTCAGTCATGTGTTCTGAAAATAGCTGCCCACAGTGGGGGAGAAAAAACAAACTCTTCCTCCTCATCCAGGCAGCCTTACCTGTAGTGCCTGACAAAGGGAAAGCAGTTGTTTTGGATTTCTTTTGCTCTGGGCACAGTGCACACAAAGGCATCATTAATTTTGTTTTTAAATCACATTAGTAATAAAGTTATGGTTTCTTACCTTGATCACCAGTCTGAGGTATGGTCTCTCTCCTTTGCTGCATGAGACAGGAGCAAAGAAACAGAGTTAGCTTCTGTGCTCCGTCATTTAAATCCTAGTGTTTCACTGACATAGAGACTTTCAGCTCAAGTGCCTTATCAGCAATACAGTTTTTCAGATGCTCACCACTACCAAAGAGTGTTTACAGTACAACACAGACCCTATATCCATTCTTACCATTTGTTTAGGTTCAACTTTACATGGCTTCTATCAGTTACTGAAAAGCCCCAGATGTCTGCTGCAGCCCCCCCCAACTGCTCTGCCAGCTTTACACAGCCCTGCTGGTGGCAGCAATGCAGGAGGTAAGGGGAAAGCACAGAAAAAGCTGGAGGTAGCAAGGGTGGGAGCCAGCCCAAAGCTTGAAACAGTGGGTACAGGGCACAAGCTGCCTCAAAACGTAGTTAAAAGCTATTTGCAAACACCATGACCATTAATGGTATCCCACACAGTAATTAAGAGCAGGGGAAGGGCAAATGCACTCTGTTTGTTCCTGAGCCACGACCCCACGACACTGACCCAAAGAGGGGAGGCATGTTTTAGTGACTCAGGTCCCTCAAAAGCTGAAGTGTTGAGCCTATTTCCCCTGGAAGTAGTATGCCTCTCACCTTGGTCCTCTGTGTATCCAAATCCTGGTTATTCCAGAGGTTTTGGATTCAGGCGTATTCTTTGGATAACACTGCTATAGCTCAGAGCCTGCCTGTGCCTAGGGATCCCACTGAACGTCTGTGCAGAAGGAAGCAAGAGGCAAAAGCAGGAGATGGCTGCTCTTTACAGAACTCCAGCTGGTCCTGGAGCTGTTATTTTGACCACCACTGATGGGACTGACCCTGATGGATATATAGCACTGGATAGAGCTCGTTGCAAATTTGTTTATTCTGGCAGCTCCCTGGTTTTTTTTGGAATTGCTTATTGTTATAGCATGAGTGTCAATTACTTATTTACAAATGTCTGGTACCAATAAACCCTGCTTTTTACAGTACCGGCTTGCAGCTTGATTTAGAAGTGGTTTGCTGCCTGCCAACTTCCTGAAGCAGAGGAAATAATCTTTTAGGGGAAACTAAGATTTTAATAAGCACAGGGGTGGGTTTTGTTTAATTTTTTTTTCTTTCCTTTTTAGGAAAAAATATTTAGAAAAAGAGAAGAAAATATCATTAACACACAAAGACTTCTTGACACAAATTGTTGTTTTAGGGACCTTGGCAAAGCTTTTACTGTAATTCTCCACTGCTGTTATCAAAGTTGGCCAAAGAGTAGTTAACAAATCAGAAATGTATACCAGTGTGGTTGCTATGGTATGGTTGTTCCCACTTTCTATTCCTCAGAAGCTATTTATTTCTGAGAGTATCTTATTCAGCAATATTCACTCCAACTTGCAAACTTTTTTTTTTTAGATCAAGTATTAAGCATTTAATAATTCAGTACAATTTTAATTCTAGCGCCCACAAGTATTGTTTCTTTCCTTAGTGACAGTAATTTTTAATGGAGCCATTGAAGTATATAGATACATTGAAAGTAATGAATGACACAGGTCTGGAAGAAATTTGCCAGGAATTTTGGAATGCAGCACACTAATGAATCCAGTGACCACCAAAAGCTTTAGAACAATCCACCTCAAAGTTATTTGGGCAATGTCTTTTTCTTAATATCTGAGAAGAGGGTGAAAACTGCCCTTGTCAATGCAGCACACTGCTAGCTGGTAATATTTAAAGTTTGGAGACCTATTGGATTCAGTTATAAAAACTTTTTAATTACTTGAAAGCTAGTGCTCTTTATCCTGGAGTTTCCTTCCAACCTGTGTGGAGATCAATGATTATGGAGGGAACAGTCTGCAGGTTGTAGATGGTCTCCAATAGAAATTCATCAGGATAGCTGTAAATAACTCTGAAGCAAGAGGCCTTCCCTCTGCTACCACACCTTCCAGTGAGAACTCAAAATGCGTCAAAACCTATGAATTCATCAGATTAATTTTCATTTCTTTGCATCTCTGGATTTTTAGTTTTGGCAGACTGAGATGTAAAAATGCCAAAATACAATTCTCATACTGTCTCCAGCCTGACAACAATTAGAATCTCACAATAATAAGTGCCATTGCAGAACTTGTTTCCATGAAATTTGCAACTCAAAACATAAGTCCAAAATGTCCAGAAGCTTTGAAGCAGAATACAGAATTCCTTGTGTTTGTTCAAGTACCAACTCTGAAACATGTTGAGATTCCCATGTTGAAAGCTCTTGTAGAAATGTATCCTAATATGATTGCAATTGGATATCATATCGTGCAATGCGCAAAGTACATACTCAAAAAGCAGAAAAATTCAAATGAAGAAATTTTCTTTCCAAAGTTTGATGCTGAAAACTAAAAGTTACCCAGGACAGAGTGCAATCATTTAGCACTCAGCTTGTATTGTACAGGGACTATACTAATGATCCAAACTATAAATAGGGAAGTGTGTTAGTACAACTCACCTGAATGCTGGAGCGACACTGGGACTGCAATATTGTCATCACAGCAGACATTGCACTGCTGTACACCTTTCAGCATTTACAGCAACAGGATTTCACCCATGTGAAAATTACTTATTGAAAATACGTAGTTGTAAACAGGCAATTCCCATCATGGTGCCAGAAACCTGTCCATACAATTTGTGCATTGACAGTCATTACCGTTAGTGGCAGTCTCTCTAATTAGGCAAATGGGAAGACACTTGTATGAAGAAATGTTGCTTTGCATGCATTCACTTTAACCAAAGATGGAATTGCTTAAGTTGTGTCTTACCTATAAAAAGGGTCAACTTCCCTAGTGTTGCCTTTCCCATCTGGACAAAGAGGTTCATTTATACATGACCAAACACAGCTCCTCAGCTGTGTTATCAGAGTAATTTTACGTGTCGTAGAAAAAACACAGGAAATTAGTTTTCATCTATGAGTTCGAATCTAGTTTTATTTTTTATTATTGATTCACATATCTGAATTTTTTAAAAAGATAAACTCTAATAATTTCCAGACTGTTTCAAGGTTATTTCACCTCTAACCCAATTTCAGAATGTAAATCAAAGTAATGGCATGGAATGTAGAAGAAAGCAGAACTGAATGATCATTTCTAATTTCTACTGTGCACTAAAAAAATCAAGTAGAAAAATTGTCAGGGAAATGTGAGATGAAGCCTGCAACAGCTTGAAATAAATGCTAGAATTCCTGTTTATTTCAGTACCTTCTAGGTGTTTCCTTAAATACATCTCTGATATACAAATACTTTGAGTATATAGAGACTGATTTAGCAACGATCCAATAGGCAGAAAGTCCTACAGAAGCCAGTTGCAGCAGCTGAGGTGCAGCACTTCGGTAATGTTTCCAAGTGTCCTTGTGTCACAGGTCACCTTGCCTGAAAAATAAAAGCAAACCCAGCAAAAACTCAATGAAGAACTGAAAAGACTTCAGAGATCAGTGTAACAACATTATAGGAACAGAAAACAGTTGCAGGAAAAGATTCATGGAGGGGAATAAGGAGGTTTGGTTCAAGGGTTGAGGGTTTATTGACTGTCTTAGAAAGAAAATTACTGTGAAGATAATGATGGAGTGCTATAAAGTAATGAGAGGTTGAGAAAAGGTAACCTGACACAAAAATTCTTCATGTTAGAAAGAAGCAGTAGGTCATCAGAATACTCCTGTGCATAATGAGCTACTGTATTTTACCTACTTAGCCCATTTAAACAGTCAAAACCACTGTCCTAAAGCACAGCTCACACGTGGTATCAAATAATATATCCCTCAAAGTCATTTCACTTTGAAATCACTGAGATAGAAGGTGGGTTGTTTCATATTTAAATACATTTGTTTTTACTGTTTGGATGAAAAAGGCACCTCTAGCCGTTCATATTTCAATGAGGCTTTTACATCTAGGAAAATGGGTGAGACTGAGACATGCACAGAAACTGCTAAGCTGAACAACAGCTCAAATCAGCTTCATTGACACTTAAATTAGTAACTGTGGAGACACTTAAATGCCATAGCTTAAAGCTCATCAGAACTAAAACTGGTGGCAAAATCTATGGAAAAGTTTTCATTTATTCTTTTACTGCTTCCATTTGAGGATAGAAAGCAGGTTTTTATCAGGGATTTTTATTTTTGGACAGCTCTAGATAAAAATTCCTTTTGAGTACTCTGTCCAGCTCTGGGGCCTCAACATTAGAAGCACATGGACCTGTTGGAGCAAGTCCAGAGGAGACCATGAAGATGCTCAGAGAGTTGGGACACCTCTTCTCTGCAGACAGGCTGGGAGAGCTGGAATTGTTTAGCCTGAAAAAGAGAAGGCTCTGGGGAGACCTTACAGCAACTTCCAGTACCTAAAGGGGGCCTACAAGAGAGCTGGAGTGGGGTTTTTCTCAAGGGCATGTAGTGATAGGACAAGGGAGAACGGCTTTAAACTGAAAGAGGGCAGGTTTAGTTTAGATATTAGGAAGGAAGTCCTTATTATGAGGGTGCTGAGGCACTGGAACAGGTTGCCCAGAGAAGCTGTGGATGCCCCATTCCTGGAGGTGTTCAAGACCAGGTTGGAGGGAGCTTTGAACAACCTGGATTCATGGAAGTATCCCCGCCTGTGGCAGGGGATTTGGAACAAGATGATCTTTAAAGTCCTTTCCAAGCCAAGGAATTATTTTATTTTATACTTAACCAAATGTTCAATATTGGTTTTGCATCTTTTTTGCAAAAAAACCCCCAAAACAACCCAACACTACAACATTGACACTTAGAAAATTTCCTTAGGTGATAGCAAGAAATTTAGACTCCATCCTTCCCTTTCTAAGCCACAGGAATTGTTTCCTGTTCTTAGCAGGGAAATATTGGCAATGAGAAATGGATTATAACTTCCCTTCTGTGTGATATAAGGATTGGAAAGCACATTTTCTCTAGAAAAAGTAGCTTTGATTATTCCTGGGAACTTTACTGAAAAAGTTTACTAGAAAACTTTTGTATTATGTATTAACACAACAACAATAGCAATAACAACGATAATAATAATAACAACAATAATAATACGTTTCTAGTTTCCTAGAAAAGTTTACTACATTTTAAAATCTGTTATTTAAAAAATGTGTAGGACTTAATAAGGGATTTAGTCAAAGAGAAGACCTGGCACAGGATCCCTTTCAGCAAATTTTAACTGTCTGAAGGTTAAGAGGCATGACAAGATTATACAGACGAGAGACACTGAAAAAATAATTCACCTGCCCCATGTCAGAGAGGCTGCTCCTGTAGATGACTGTCTGCTGCTTGCCTGTTTCTCCACTGAGTAGAGGGAGAGCTTCAACACTGAGTTCATACCAGACCTGTAGCTTTCAGATGAGTGAGTGTCTTGGAGTGACTTTATGATGTGTATCCCCTATCGCTCCTCCATGCTCAGAAATTAATTTTGTGCCTTTCTGTGCCTTTAAACTGAGCCTGAGAGAGGGGGGGAGGAAAAAAACCGAGTGAACTTTTCAAAGCAGTTGTTCAAGGACACAGATATACACTCTGCTTCTGCAGCAGCAAGAGTGGAGGAAGCACCCTGCTTGCTTTTCAGCCAGCTTTCGGCTCCTTTTCTCTGGAGGGAGACAGAGAGTTGTACTTTGTTTTTCTGGGACTTCGGTTTTTCCCTTCTTCTTTTCTGGACTGTTTCAACATCAGAATGCATCGGGAGAATTTTCCACTGAGGCCCCAGAAGTGGGTCCACGACCCAGCTCTGAGGAGGAGGAGAGAGACCACACCTACAGAAGGACTCTAAAATCTTCCCAGGTTTCTCTCCACAGTGAGAGGTTTTATTATTTAGTATTATTATCCTTTTCCTGTGTGTTTGTTAAATAAATAGTTTTTATCTCTTTCATTTTCCTCCAAGGATAATGTCATTTTTCCTGAACCTGGTGGGGGAGGGGTGGTTGTAACCTGCCTTCTATCAGAGGATATTTTCCTCCAAATTCGTCCAAACTGGCACAGTAAGGAACAGAGGCTGTGAGTTGTACCCTTGGTGCACAGGAGGGAGAGGTTTAAGCAGTGTGTGCACAGCAGGAAGAGTGGGTCAAGTACTGCCTAAGATCAATATTTGAAGATCTATCACTATCGATACTTTAACCTTCCCATATCTCATGCTAGCATGGTGCAGTTTCTGCACCCACCTAATGAATATTTTATAAACTGCCTCTCATTGCATCTGGTTCTTGTTCTGTTTCTTCAAACCTCTAACAGAGTACAGTGCTGCCTTGACCCTTGAGGGACATCTATCATGCCTTCCTGAGCATCCCTCCCTCCTTCTGGCTCTAGTGGCCTGCCTGATGATGCCCCTCTCATTAAATAATCATTAAATTTTCAGCCAGAGTTTTGAGTCTCATTAACCCTTTGTTTCTGGAAGAGATTCCCTGTAGACAACCAGGACACCCACAAGCATCTTTGACAGCAGCTGAACCACCGGCATGGCCCTGTTGTTTTGTTTTACATATTCCCCCACCAGTCTGCAGCCACCTCTCTGAAGTCTAAACCCTTTGGTGCTGGGACTGAATTTTTCTTCTGTATTTGTACAGCACTTAGCACAAGAGCATCCAAATTCACAGCTAAAGGTCTATTATAATTCCTATTTTTACTACCATGTATGATTGGAAACACAAATTTCAGATGGAATTATTCTGTTAATAATTCCTAAAGTCAAATGAATACACAGCATTGTCCTGCCTCACACTACAACAGTTTTCAAGTTGTGGTCCATGAAACCCCCATGTTCAGAGACCTTAAACTGGGAAGTATGCCTGTTGTCAGTAAGCTGGAAAAAAATTAGGAGTTTTCAAATCAAAAAAGGCTAGAACAGTACTGTTTAAAAAAAAAAAAAAGAAAAGGAAATCCTCCTACTCTGCATAAAGTGAGCCTGCTACAGGCTCTGGGAAGCTGTTCCACCTCTTCAGTGAGAAAGTGAATCAAATTGGGGGTATCCTGGAAGACACACTGCAAACACAAGCCAGCTGACGGCAGTTCCTCAGTGTCTTCTCCCAGGGAGGTAGAACGGCTGGTTCTGCATCTGAACATTTCCATCCACAACAAAACTACTTCAATGTACCTTGCCATCACACTTGGTATCATGCTAACTGCAGAAACTCTTACTATCTGCTGTTCCCATCCCATGAAAAACATGACTTCACTATACTGGGATTACAAACTACTCCTAAAACAATGTGGTAATTTAAATTCCATTTCCCATATGGACAAGGCAAACAAGCTGTAGATGGACCTTCCAGCTATTCTTTCTTTTTAATAACTGATGCATGATGGTCATATGCTAAACTCATTCGTCAATCTTATTTTTTTATCTTTTGCCTGGAAAATACAGCAACTTAACCCTGGACGGATGGAAGGGAGATTTCAGGGCTGTGAATTAAAAACAGCCTGCTTGGAGAAGTGAGGACAGGTGCCGGCTTTGGCCAGCTAAGCAGGTGGAGGAATTGATTGAGAGAAGGAAGGGTCCAGACAGAACCACTAACTAGGAGGGTGATAAGAACAGGGCACTTTGTGGAGCCAATTCCAAACCCCGTAACCTTTCACCAGAAGCACCCTGGTCCGAGTGCAGCCATGACCAAGGGACTCCACCTTGTCCTGATGATGTGCTGGTAAAAGGCTCTGCACACCCAGTGCTCGGTGGTCTTGGACCTATTCCCAGAGAAGTCAAGTTCTCAGCTTCAGTCCAACTGGCAGTCTCAGTTTTGCTATAACGAGACCCAAGGTGGCAATAAGCTGGAGAGGTGCATTCCTTCTTTCCTCCTGACAAGTGCCTCTCAAAGGAGCTGCTCGCATGCTGGGTATGGCCATGTGAGCTGAGCCATCAGCTCGAGCCACGCCAGGCTGAGAAGGGTGACACAATCCAGCCATCACAGAGCACATGAGGAGGGGTCTCCTCAGGAAAGGAAGAGGCCATGTGCACCTGCAGTTTTATGAAAAAAAAGCCTTAAGGACCACTATATATATATATTCTCTATAATTAAAAAAAAAAATTCAACCTCTTTTAAATATTTTCAAACACTGACATCATGTTTCTAAGAAAAAAAAGTATAGCTCTACTTGTATTAGTTTTGTCCCTCAGAGACCTTTTTGTTGATTTCAAACACATCTGAGCTAGGAAAACAAAGCACAAATTTAAAAAATCTGTATTTAGAGACACAAATTGGGAAATAATATTTTGGAAATGGTCTTGATTGGTGAAAGGAAAAACAGCCACTCTAACACAATATGTAAAAATGGTTTTTGAATATACTAGACAATAAACAGGGTGAAGAAAGATATCTACACTACTTAGCTGTTCTAAAGGAAAGCATGTTCTTAGCCAGAGTTTAAAAATACAGATCCAACTGTCTAATATATGCATTTTGAGCTTAATAAAAAAGGATTAAGCTTTTAAATTATTTTTATCTTATATAACAAATTTCAAGGGCTAGATTTCTACTGTGTTTTTTTCCTGTATATGCAGTAAGTTGAAGTAATCTTCTCGTCTTTGAATGAGATCACATTTAAAATGGTTATAATGATTTAATTGAATGTACAATTCTAGAAAAACAAAAAAAAATCCAGTATTTGTTTCTACAAGGTAAGTGTTCTACAAGGCAGAGACAAAACACTTAATTTAGGGATATGTATTCGTAAGTCCTAAGATACCAGTCGTGAAATGGGGGGCATTTTTGATTTGTCATTTGTCTAAGATATCTGATGATGTCGAATTAAGTGCGACTTTCAGAAACATTAACCACTTAGTAATTCTCCTGGCTTTTAAGTTGAATTTTTCAATAATTTCCATTAAATATTTTTTCTTATGACTGCTGTAATGGTTACATTGCTCTTGCAACCCTTGCACCTGTCATATCATTAGCAGACACACCTTCAGAATTGCAACTTCAATTTAAATCCTATTGATAAACTTCTAATAACCTGGATATAAAAAGAGTCTATTTAATTTTGTAACACTTATAAACCCTGCATACCATGCCATCCTTCTTACTCAAGTGCAAGACACACTCTGCATGCTTAAAAGCCTTTCTGACTCAGGCTGGGAGAGCAGCTTCTCAAGGGCTCAGTCTGGAGGCAAGGAGAGGGTGGGAGTCCTGGTGCCCCACCTGTGCCCCACCTGTTCCCCACTCCACAGTCACCGTGCCAGGGGCTTGGACACCCCCTGTCAAGGGCAATGTGTTCCCCACAGACGGGATCTCCTCTGACTCAAGCCACAGAAGCTTTGCAAAAGAAAACTGCGTGGAGTCAACAACCAGGCACTGCCACCAGCAGAGAAGCCGTAGAAAAAGCTAAAGCAGGAACTGAAAATATTCTCTCTACTCTGACTCGACTTAAGCTGTCCTTGATAACAGATGCTTGATCCAAGCTTGTTCCAATCTCATCTCAGTCCCTTCACCTCTGTAGTGCTCCACAGCCACCCTTCTTATCTTCTCTTTCCCTATTGTTTACTACAGATTTCCCCTTTTCCTAGTCTTTCTAATCCCTAAACAATATTCTTCTCCAAAAAGCGAGAATTAACATGCCACTTACCATCACAACATTAATAGCTGTGCATTACCACTCTCCCTTCCCATTTTGTCTATTCCTATACTACTCTTCAAGGCAGGAAGATTGCCTCTTACCTACCCTTTGTATAGTGTCCAGCAAACTGTGTCTGGCTTTGGTTGGTCTGTCATAAGTAATGCAATCAGGAAAACCTCTGCAAGAAGAAAAGCAAGGAAACTTCCTCACCTGGATTTTTGACTGTGATATTTTCTCAAGCGGTACTCTGGCAGAAAGTACCATGGTCTCACTAAGTAGAAAACTACATTTTTATTCATTTGACTTAAATGGGAGAGTTGTCTCTACTCACAGCACAGGCTATAATTCTTCACTCATGGCCCAATAAAATGCTTCGGTTTCTGAAGTTTACCACCTTTTCTCTTTGAATTTCTCTTTGCCACTCTGATAGTACAGCTACAATACTTTGCTTCCTGAAAACCTAAAAATTAAAACACAACCCAGACTTCCATTTGTCCCGAACTCCTGCATGTTGTTTTCTTGAATGTTTTTAAACAGAATAATTACACCAAGACCCAGATAATCTATGTAACATAATGAGAAATCAGACAGTATGACAAGAGTGCAGCATTCAGGAAACCTGTGAAACTTGTTTCAACAAAGCCATAAAATAAACTGCCAGCAGTGTTTGCCAGGTTTTCTAATGTTCTTACCCATCAGCTTTCTCAACAGGCACTTACGGCTCTTCAGAGCTTCCTTGTGCTCCCACCATCATTCCTGTGCACGGTCCTGCGCAGCGGTGACTGAGACACCCCTGTGGGCACGTCTCAGTGCAGATCCATTGCTCAGCCACACTGCTTTCCCCAAGCCATGACTGAAATGTGCAGCAGAGATCATCTGACTCCTCAGCCTTCTGCCTTCTTGACTTGCCCTTCCCTGAACCATCTCTCTTACCCTCCTATGGACACTGTCCCTTTGTTATTACCTGCAATAGCCACAAGCCCTGTGGGCTTTATGCTCTTGGCCAGGCTTCAAGTTCCAACACTTCCCTTGCTTCTCACCCTCCACACACTAATCAGGGGTTCCCTAGTGGGGTCTGGGATGTAGATGCCTGTTTAACTTCTGTGCTCAGCATTTCAAAACCATTAGTCAGGGCCTGGACTGTGGCCATCAGAATACGATGACTGTAAGGTAAACAGTAACTCCCATATTTTCCTCACCCCCTGCATCTGGAAGACAAATAATGAGTCCCAAAGTGTATTGTTTATTCTCATCCCATATTAATTTTAGTTATAATGGTCAGCTAATAGCCATTTCCTGGCTATTAGGTGGAGCACAACAAAGTACCAGAAAGCAAGGAGGTGGATACACTGAGATGGGAGGATGGCTGACTTGTGCCTTCTCACAATTCACCATATTCTGAACTTTATCTCCAGTTAGCAATCCTGGTCATTGTCACTCTAACGAGCTACCTGTGACAGTCTGTATTACCTGCAAAACAAATGCTCGATCCAGACCAACCTGTGGTCAGAGCAAGCTTCTCTGAGTTAAACCCCATGAAATCCCCAGGTGATCATGCCTCTAGCTGCATTGCTATAAATAACATCCACGCTGTGAAGTAGCCCAACTGTTAAAGTCATCTGCAAGCATCGTGCCTTCAGCTCCTCACTGTTAATTCGTTCAGGCTCCCCTCTTCTTCATTTTAGGTAATGTCAGGTTGCTTCTCCCTTGGGTGAGATAATACTTTGCTTACTAATTCCCAGCTTGTGGGAAGGACAGAAGACAATGGGAGCTTTTAGAAGACAGAGACAGAGAAAACTTGAAGACAATCTGCAGTTCTCCTGTCAGTCTCAGGCTTGAGACAATTGGGGTCTATTGTGTAGGTTACGGGTTCCGGGGTTCAGTCGGGACCGGGCGGACGTAGACGGATGGAGATCTCTATAGGCAGGTCTTGGGACACAGTCGGTTTATTGTAAAGGGCGTGGGTATTGGGGCACTGCTCAGAGCTGCTAGACTCAGCTCTGAGCAGGCCCAAGAGAGTAAGCAGGTGAGAGAGAGAGAGAGGGTGTAAGAGCAAGAGTGGAAGTAAGAGTAGAAGTGGAAGAGAGGAATAGAGAAGAGAGAATCAGAATGTCTGAAGTCCTGGTTACAATACAATAAATCATCTTCTGTACTGAATATTCTAATTGTCACTAACCAATCTAATACAAGATACAAATCCTATAGCATTTACATACAGCCTATAAGAGTTCTTATATTACCATAGAGTGTTACATCTTAACTTCTAAAAACTACTCTTTGGACCCCTTCTGCTGAGCTAGTAGGGTCTGCTCTGACCCTTGGACCTGTTTGCAAGCAGAGGGTATTGTTTCATCAAGAGGGGATTACTTCAGTGGCCATACCATTGTTTTCTAGTTGTTCAGTAACTAAGACCTGGTATTTCAAAAGTGGCTTTCATTTCGATGTTGCCTGTAGTTTTCATATTCCCAAAATCTTTTGTCAGGCAATCATATTTCCAAGGTTTTCCTGTTTCATCCTCCCCAACACTATTGGTTTGCTTAAATGTTCTTTTGGCAACAGCCCTTTCCTAAAATGTCCTTCATATTTCTCTGATCATTTACCATATCACTTCTTCACATATGACTTCTACATGTGCAAGTCACAATGTTTTTCTTCATTTTAACTTGCCCCTTTGATTACCAGTATTAACTGTTATTGAAGATAAGCTTATTAAATGTGCTCACATTTGTACTATATAAATTGCATAAAACATACTACATTTTAATAAACTATGCTAAAATATAGACTATTCAAATTACGTAATTCTTAATAAATATCCAAAACAAAGTTTTAGGGTCTCTTGTACTCACATCTGTTCACCTAACAGACTCACCCACTGTCTTTATCATAGTAATAAACCCTGATCCTCAACAAGTGCCAGTGAGACTTACGTGCATGCAAATTAATTGCTTTTCATCAATATAATGCCTAATCAAGTCCTGCTACACATTAATGGTGGTCTTCATCACAAAAAAAATCAGTGAACATGTGAAAATGGAAACAGATGTTTTCCTAACTATCATAATCAAGAAGACCAATTTACAGAGTAGAAATAATTATTTGCATGGTCAACAATGATGTAACAGATTGTGTATCTTCTGCTATATGTTATAAACAAATGCCTCATTTTTTGCCTTAGGATAAAGGATAAGACTCTTACGCAAATGGGTTGGGGAAAGAGCGGTGAAGGAATTGTATAATAGCATTCTTTTTTTTAGTTTTATGCTTACATTGTTTTCAATACTGCAGTCTTTGCCATTTACTGGTAAAGAAAAAAAAAGAAAGAAAAACGTTATAAAGGATGAAATGGTATTTTTGATACAATCTATTGCTATTAGAAAGGTTATAAATCATAAAAGCCCTGGATCTTGATTTGTGCCCATACAACATGCAAAAAATTGGCTTTGAATGCAATGGAAATCAATCTTGTCTTGGAATAATATTTCTTTATATTCTATGTGTTCATTTGAATAATGATTTGATACTTGAGGGTATCAATTTTTTATGGAAAGATCAAAGAAACAAAAATTAAAAGCAGCAGATAACTGTAACTATAGCTAATATTTCAACAAGAGGGAAGATAAAGACTTATGCCTCAAGACTCTATGGTCTAAACTATGGTCACATCTCACTCACTAGATAAAACATGCAATCTCTTCCTGTTCCCAAAGAAGTAGGAACATAAGACCACAGACAAAAACAGTTTCACTGGGAAAGGTTTGCACAGAAAAAAGTTGTTCCAAAGAGAGGGTGGAATGACACAAAGAGAGATCCTCGGTGCTTGACAAATGGAAAGTGGGATGGAGTAGTAAAGATGTTAAGCTATGACAGAGAGAAAACAATAAAATCAGAAAGAAGTTACTGGCAGTCAGCAGGGAGGAGCGAGTAAGTGCTCTCTGGGGATGTGCACCTCAAGCCCCTAGAAGTTAACAGGAGATTAAATCCATCTTTGTGTAACTGAAGTATAGACTGAAGTCAAATAATTTTGCCCTTGGCTTCAGTGCTGTCAGGATTTCCACTTACTTCAATGCATCATAAGCATAAGAATACATTTAGCCTTGGTGCTAAACTGCTCAGTCCACACGAGGAAATGTCATCCAGAATCAAACCTGATACTGAGCTACACTGATTTATGACATGTGTAGATCCACAGGTTTCAGAAACAAACCTTCAGCTCAGAAATAGTGAGGAATGTGTGTAATTCCTGTAAAGCATCTAAATCAAGCACTTACACGAGGAAGCTGGGCTCCTGACAGCACTGGGGGGAGGCTAAGTCCTTAATTCAGGTGGTCTGAATCATCACCTGGCAGATCCCCTCCGCTCTGCAGGAAGCACCAGCACTGAGGCTGGGCAGCCCCTCTGCCATGTCCTTGGAATGCCCTTTGTCCAGATACGGAGGTAGCAGAACATTGCACAGATCCTCAGGTTTTACTGAATGCTTTACTTTTCCTCTGAAGATTACTTTCTCACTCTCACACAATAAAGTTTAAACGTATTAATGAAGAAACCTCCATAAGTTAATATGAACGGAATTGCAGTCAGCTCTCAATTATACAGTTCGAGTGTTACATAGCTTGTGCACGGAGCACAGAGCAGCTCTGGCACGAGCGTTTCACTGGATTTGCTTCCCTAAGGAGCAGATTCACTCTCTCTCTCTACTCCCCACAAACGGATGTAGTAATGAAATAAGCTATCCCAGGCCAGAAAATGCAGATGTGCTGCTCTGCGTGCTATTGACACCCAGTGCCGCGTCCAGTGAGAATGAAGCCAGAAATGTCCACCACACCCAAGCCATCTCTGAAGAATCAGACACGTATGCCCTTCCTCCACCAGATAAAAAAAACTAAGAATCACAGGTTTTATTAGCTGCTTTCTCCTTTTTTTTCCCTTTCTTCTCTGAATGAAGACCCCACTGAACATTGTTTCTAAAAAAAAACTTCTTCTCAGAGATACTTTACATTTTTTCCAAGAAACACGCTTGGGCTACTGCATGATCCATCTTCTGTTTTGCACACTGCTCATCTTAGAGTAAAGCAAAAACCAATAACAATTGTGGGGAAAAGAATGCTAGGGGAATAATAGGGGAAGAAGTGATTTTCAAAAAGTAAAATAAACAATTCCTCGAAGTGCAAGTCTTGCCGCTCCTCTTTGCTCCCTCTCCCTCCCTACCTGCTTCTATCTCATGCACAAACACTGTACTTTGGATAAGTTACAAAGTTTTGCACAGAATAAAGAGCAGTTATTCTTACTGACAGTACTATATGAAGCCAGTAACTAGGAGTAACTGGGGCCATGTCTTATGGGAAAAAGGTCAGCAGAATTCCAAAGTATTTTTTCTGTCAGCACTAAGCAATCTGTAGGGAGTCAAAATTTATCATTATACTGGACTCATGCTTGAACCTATCAACTTTTTCTTCCAGGAACTTTGGTCCATATATAAATATAGACTAAATATATTCTTACATGCTGAAATGCTTGGCTTTTGTTTTTGCCACAGGCATTCAAATATAGTTATAAAACAATGAACATGAGGAAGTATATATGGACAAATCAGAAAGAGTGCATAAGACATAAATCTATGGTCTAAGGAAAGAATTTTCTTTTTTAACAATGTGTAACAGATTATGAACCTGATTTTACTGAGAAATTGTATTTACATGTTTCACATTTGCATGCAGTATTATAAAATTAACCTAAGTTTCTTCATAAAATAAATATAATCTTTTAACCTTATGATTCTGTGAAAACATATTTTATGGAGACACACAGGACAAAAAAAATCAAAATTCAGTGTATAATTGCACATGGTCAAAAACCTACAAATTACATACAGGGCTTCATTGCTAATAAAATAATGTGACAATAATGCTAGCCCGTGCTCCCCCCCCACAGAAGAGCAGCAGAAAAGACAAATCCGAACTTTCACCAAAACACCCAGAAAACCACCACAACAACCCTGTGCTGGGCTAGAGTTAATTTTCTTCACAGTGGCTGGTATGGGGCTGCATTTTGGATTTGGGCTGAACACAGCACACAACATAAAGATGTTTTTGTCATTGCTGAGCAGGGCTTACTCAGAGCCAAGGCCTTTTTGTACTGCCACGCTGGCAAGGGGACTGGGGGTGCATGGGAGGCTGGGAGGAGACACAGCCAGGACACGTGACCCAGATTGACCAAGGGGATACTTCAGACCATGGGACATCATGCTCAGAATGTAACATGGGCGGAAGAAATAGAAAGGGAGGGGCGTTTGGAATGATGGCGTTTGTCTTCCCAAGTAACCGCTGCAAGGGATGGGGCCCTGCTCTCCTGGAGGTGGCTGAACACCTGCCTGCCCATGGGAAGCGCTGAATGAATTCCTTATTTTGCTTTGCTTGTGTGTGTGGCTTTTGATTTCCCTATGAAACTGTCTTTATCTCAACCCACAAGTTTATGACCTTTTACCCTTCCAATTCTCTCCTGATCCCACTGGTGGGGGGGTGAGTGAGTGGCTGTGTGGGGCTTGGCTGCTGGCTGGGGTTAAACCACAACAAACCCATACATTCCCATGGCATAAGGTAACCAGTTCCCCTGTGTACAACTTCCCCTCAAATTTACTCCCTAATTCCATTTTCCCCCAGAATGATAAATCTTCAGCCTAGAGAAGAGGAGACTGGGGGGAGACCTAATTTTGGTTTTTAATGTCCTCACAAGGGGAGACAGGCATTTATATCTTCACTATTGTGACCAGTGACAGAACATGAGGGAATGGCCTGAAGCTGAGTCAAGGGAGGTTTAGTTTGCATATCTGGAAGAGTTCTTCACCCAGAGGGTGGATGGGCACTGGAAGAGGCTCCCCAGGGAAGAGGTCACAGCACAGCCTGTCTGAGTTCAAGAAGTTTAGACAATGCTCCCAAGCACAAGGTGTGACTCCTGGGGTGTCCTGTGCCGGGCCAGGAGTTGGACTTGATGATCCTCATGGGTCACTTCCACCTCAGCTTATTCTGTGATTCTATGACTGAGTTGCTGGAAAACACGGAAACTCACAGATAGCTAGTACATCCTCTTCCATTTTAAAACCAAGTCAATAGCCACAAACTTTCTCAAGTTCTCAAGCACTTGTTCTAAGCCACGGGCCAGTCATGTACTTTGAGTTCGGCATCAGTCCAGAAAAGCACTTAGGCTTGCACTTAACTTTAAGCACATGAGCAGTCCCATGGATTTCAGTGGGACTTCCCAGAGGTTTGATATTAAGCAAGGGCAAAAGTGACTTACCTGGACCAGTGCCATAACCTGGAAAGCCTGTACTGCTGAGACTGAATAATTTCATGCATGAAGAGCTTGTCCCATTTTGTGGGAATGGATACTTAAAGATAATGCTAATAATCACAAGAACCTCTTCTATTTCAGGTACAGGAGGGAATGGAATATTTTGTTGGACAGAAGAGAAAACAAGCATCTATCCAAACTGGTACAACGACCACTACCAGGTGTTGTGTCTGTGTTTCCTAGGACAACGAAAATAATATTATTGTGTTTCCACAGCAACACAAATGTATATGCCATGATGCAAAATACATTCACAGTATGCAAAGGAAAAAAGTGTCTTATATATAGTAACATAACAGATCCCTATCCAGTTCACGTACAGTTTTTCCTCCCAGTAGCCTGCATAAAATAAAATCAATCTAGAATTTACATTTTTCTGTTCCTGTGCTGTGCACTGACACAGATCTACTTCGCATCCATGAAGCAACCCATATTTTTTTTCAGTTTTGAGCCCAGTAGGTGCTTTACAATTTATAGTTAATCGTGGGCATCAGCCAGAAGCTGCCTTCTTCCTCTGTTTCCAGGTGTAGATTGGAAATGCTTTTCTGACCCATTCATTATATTTTATTTGATAAATGTGGAACACTATAGAATGGACAAATACATAGCACTATGGGCAAAAAATGAAGCTTAAAACTGTAGGCATGGTGATGATTGCCTGGGTCTTGGCTGCCAGACTCAGCCCCAGAGAATTCAGTACTGCTCAGGTACAGACCAGCACTGTGATTCACACACAAGCAACCAGCAAGGTCCGAGGAGTGCAGTACCCACGAGGTATGCCAAGCTTCCTCCCTACACCAGAATCAACCCCCCGTGGGGTGCAATAGATTCCAGGTTGGAGTTGTTGGTCTCATTAGCACAACCTTACAGGGAAGATTTACCTGCACAAAGGCTATGCAATGCAGTAACTCCTAAACACATCAGGTACACAGAGGTTGCTGTTCATATCCCATGTGCCATAGGCACACACATTTCAGGATGACTCTGACAGACGTACAAAATCATTATCCATCACCTATGAAAAACCACAACCAGAACTGTCACTCAATCCTTAGCAGAAGGTGCCAGTAAATGAAAGGTATGGAGATGGAAGAAGTGATTTTCTCTACAAGATGATCTTTCTGATGGTGCACGATGACTCACTGTTACCCTAAAATCTGTGAAGAAAAAAGAGAAATTGTTCTCAGTACTACCAGTCTACCCACTGATGAACCTGTGCACCTCTAGGATTTTATCAAGTGTGAATGGCATATAACTGAACCGAATTTATTTCTGCTTTCAAAAAGTCATAGCCAGCATCTTCTAGAGTCAATTCCTCATAGCTCTGTTCCTGATTTTACTACGAAATGTCAGCCTCAGGTTACTGCAAAACCGAAACAGAACTTTGGGACAACGTAGAAAAGGTTGGCTGGCTGAACTATTTGTGAAATATAATTATTTCATTTTTGATGAGAAAAGAGTGATCAGGGTCACAGATACAAGTATTTACAAGTGCAAACTATTATCCTAAGCACTCGAGGATTTAGCTAGGGAAAAATACATTTACTGGAATGAACACTGACAAGTAAAATATTTAATCCCTAAAGTTTTACTTCCCCCTAACATAAAATAATATTACTTTGAATGGTCCATAAATAACATTAATGGAGAGATTTTGAACGGTAAATCTCTAATGATATACGAGAGAAGACTTAAATAGGTTTAACTGGGCTCTTTCTCAAACTTGGCAACTGTGTTACAAATGGTTTTAGGTTTTTTTAAGCAGCATTATAATCTGTTATCTGTTTGGATCAAATCCTAAAAAAGCTTTTTGTTCCAAATTTGCAAACACCACCAATGGAGAAGCAACTAGAGGAAAAGCATTTTTAGTGCCCTACCAAGTTCATGGAAAACATCACTTTAGTTCTCTATGGTGTGATGGGAGCTCTCTACAGATGCCAATGAGTGGTTGTGCAAAGCCTCAGTTGTGCTTCAACATCGTGTATGTAAAGGGGGGCTTCGTAGCAAAGTTCTGTAGCAACAGAGCTGCTACCTGAGCCCACAGCCAGAGCTCAATTGGGTTAAATGCTGCTTTTTAAAAATAAGTGTTCCAATACACCGTTACTTGAAAATAGTGTGAGATAGTTAATGGTTATTGATCTCATTTTTGTAAGTTAAATAAGAGAAGCAGAGAGATGGAGAAGGGTTTGTCCAAATTAGCATAGGAATGCTTTCCTTCCCTCCCTCAGCTGAGGCCCTTGTAGTCCTCAACTCTGCGCCTCAAGCAAAACTAGTAACACCGGGACATAAACCACAGGTCAAAATTTAAGGTCATGTGAATTGACAATATTCCCCCCACATGATAATTTTAAGCAAAATAAAAATTCCATCAATGGTGAGTCATCAACAGAGGTTCAGTCTAAGATCAGAAACAGGACTAAAACTGTGGCTGGAGTAGGAAACAGCCCAAAGCACTGTCTTAGGAAGCGTGCAATGAATTTATGTGGAAAACACTTCAGCCGCACACGGCCACAGAAAAATTGTGCGTTAATCTGTAACCCTCTCTGGTTCACATGCTGAACAATTTTGAATGCAATAAAATAAGAGTTAAATTTACTGAACTGATGATATATGTATGCCACAGCCTACCCCTCTGAAAATATAAAACTGTATCTAATACAATTGAGACAAACAACTCTGAAAAAGCTTGTTGCATATAAATAACAAATCTAAATCCCTCTAACTAGCAACCATTTAAGTATCTACAAGAAGAGAATTGCTCAAGAGTAAATTATAAAGGGAGATTTATTTTTTATTTTTATTTTGATTTTGTTATGTGTCACAAAAAATATTAAAATTATTAAATTTGTATTTAGCATGCATTATCTTGGTTAAAATGCCATATAGAGGATTTTACTAAGCCAACATTAAGATACCTTAATTTCAGCATTAGTAAGAAGCACTATTAAAAAATTCAATGAGATTTCTACTCTGCTGTAAAATTTCTGATCTACCTAAAGGTTACACTTTACAATATTTCTACACTGTGAATACAAATTATGAAAAAATATCCACTTGCAGAAATTCCTCCTCTCCCCCTTCCTATAATTTACACTTTCAGGGTAACTTTCTTCATCTTTATCAGCTTTTGTACCTAAATATTTTTTTCCAAAAGGCTTCATCATTATGACTCCCTAAATTGTGCATTAATCGCCTACAGATCACATTTTCAGTGAGATATGGAAATAAAAGGATTTTTGACTACTTAAAATTATAGTCAATTGAAGTATGTGGTTTTAGTGCAAATAAGTATGAGTATTACATTAAGCAAAAATTATGCCTTTCAAAATTCAAGGAAAGAGATATATCTTTAAAATTTAAATGGTACATTTGCACAATCAGGATTTCTATACAAATCAAAACTCCTGGCCAAGGTACTCTGTAACAACAACAAAAATAGTCAGCTCAAATGAGACCAACTTGTACTTTTACTTTCTCTACCTCAGTCAGTAGTATTTACTCCTTTTTTTTTTTTCTGTGTAATTAATTATCCAGGTAAACTAAACTCTCTCATCAATGAAATCAGCTCTAGAAAAATCAAAATATTATTCAGTGGAACTTTTTCTCCCTTTTTTTTTTTTGTATAAAAGTAGGAATTCCTCCTCTGAATAGACTTACCTGGGTACGTAGTCAGCAAGAAAAAAGAATTCAAAGCCAGTGGCTGAACACGCTTTTTGCAAACAGGCCATCACTGCTGTTTATTTTTTTCACATCATGAAATGAAACTCGCAAGGCTTGTTTTTCTCTAATGGCCACATAGAATAGAGTACCTTCAGTACCATATTTTTTTCCTTATATTTAAGTGCAGTATGGAAGAAAAACAATACTGAGGCTGAATTCCATCTGTTAGTGATCATGTAAGTTCATATTCATATGTTATCTTCACTACATGAGGTTTCATCAGTTGCTGTGCTTCATATAGTAAGGACAATAATTACTAAGAGAGTTTTAATACCCCTTCCAAAATCAAAAAGCCCTTTCAAAAGCCAAATCAGATGTATTAGAAATAATGTGTGCTACAAATCTTTCATCAAAAAAAAAGAACTTTTACATAAGTTTTCTTACAACTTCTCGATCTACTTTTCACTCTTGTATTTTCTGTGCTTTCGCCAAAATTCCTCCATTGATCTTGCAGCATGTAATGATTGCTCTGCTTTTGGATAAGGAAAAACATTCAGTATTTTTAGAAAATTTAGGTGTCTAAACCAAAAATGCAGGTGCATGTCCAATCACTCAAGTTAAAAACATATCTGCAAAGCCACTCAAGTGAAAGAGAGGGAGTTATGTATGGTAATACTGAGTGGAGTATTTGAGAGGGAATTAAAGAGAATGAGACTGCATCTTTTAGACAGGGTGTGAAGAATGCAGGCAGGAAAAGACAGAAGGCAGCATGCTATGTTAAATGAAAGACTTGGAGAGCTACAGAAAAAAAAGTCACCTGCCATATTTCTCCTTCAACTGAGGAAACTATGCATCCTGTATTTGTTTAGGGTCATCAGTTTTGCTTCAAAGGTCCATCTATTAGGCAAATATTCTCTCCTACTTAGAAGAACTTGTATTTTTTACTAACTCAAAAGCAATGATTTTCTAAAATTCATGTCCCCTAATATACATGCTTATGTTCTGACATTTTCATCTTCTGTCTCTTTGGTGGAAAATATGGATACTTTGTTCAGCTGTTCGAGGCAGTGACCTTAAAGCTAAATACAATACGCTTATTTTTGTTACAATTTCAATTAAGGTATTTAAGCAGAAAGAAGCTATAAAAAAATAGCTATACCCAAATGCTACCATTACAGCCTTTTTGAACCACGCTAAGTTATTACCCCACAAGTCCCCTGAATTGTTTGCAAAACTCCTTGAAATAATAATTGATATGATTGAAGCAGTACCAAGCCCTTTAGTAGAACAATTAATGTCTTAGATATAACTCTGCAAAAAATCCAACCAAAAACCAAAAACCAAACCAAACCTATTGTTTCATGTGCAATTTTTAATCAAATTTGTAAGACATTGCCATAATCCAACTCTTAAGACCTCTCTTTATTGAAAGCCACAATGAAGCAACTTTTCGTGGGATATAAAAAATTGTTCTACCAGAGGAAAAATATCAAAATATAGCTTTCATTTTCATCTAGTTCAAAGTCACTGCTCAGAGTTTGCTGAAGGTTCGATTTTGCAACACCTTGAGCTTGATTCAGTTGGTGCCAAATTCCATGGAGCTGTACCTCTTCCTTCAGTTAACTATTGGATCATATCCCATCACAAGACAAAATATTCCCTGTGATTAACACTTGGGAAACACAGCACTCTCAGTGCCACAAAACATTTTTAGAAAGGATTGAAATGCTTTCAAGATGTAAGAAGTAAAATTAAAAAATGAAGTTTCAAAGAGGACAAAGTTACTTTTAATCAAATACATCATACAGATAAAACCTTTTTTTTATGTATTTGTTTTGATTAATCAGAAATACTGATCTGTTATTCCAGAAGATTAAAGTTTCCTTACATCTAACTATGGCAATAAATCATCTGTATTTTTAACACATTTAAAAGTGTTGAGTTCCCTGTGCCTCGGTCACAGAAGTTCAGAATTTTCCTACATTTAAATTAAGATCTTTGTCGTTTCCAGATTCTTCAGGAATCTTTTCTCATAGGTCAGATTAAGATGTTTCTAGTGTGCCAGAATCATCTTCTTTTTCTGTTTGTTTGTTTGAATGAGGACTCCTGTAGGAATTCTGTGAAATGTCAGCATAAAAATACCTTTATTTCTGTCCTTTGACTGGAGTAGGGCAGCTTGAAAATTCCTGATTTCAACCACAACTAGCACTTCTCGTCCTGCAGGGATTCCTGCAGTTCCTGTATTCCTGCTTTTGCTTCATTTTTAAGCTGTTACAGATACCTTTTTATGAACTGATATATCTTCACAACTACTTTACAGGCATCTTGTGCTTCAGAATATTTTGCGGATTGTATCTTCATCTTTCACTCAAGCTCAGAAGTTTATCACATCTCCTTTCATATCTCTTTGTTTAGTTTCCCAAATGTATTTTTGGACTATTTAACAGGAAAAAAACCCAAACACCACACCTCACAATGGCCAGAGTGTGACCTAATTCACACCATATAGATCATTGATAATCATACCAAAAACCCCCATATAAATTCAATTAGATAAAAATGGACTCTCTTCATATACTTTGAAATAGTTACTCTATTTGTTTTTCTAAGGCTTGACTGTTAGCTGATGGTTCAAATCATACTTTGCTGCTGCCTTGTCTTTCAAGAAACCCTCCTTTACTTGCTCCCCCCCCCCTCTATTTTCATTCTTCTGTCAGCCTATGAAGAACACTATAATTAAACACTATAATTATTGATACCTTCTGAGTGGGCTGATGAAGCAAAGCCTGGAGCTCACACTGTGTGGGAGAAGCAGGGCTGATAAGCCCAAATTGAGGAGCCACATTCAATGGAAGTGTCTGCTCGACCTGCTGGTTTTTGATATTGGTCAAAATATCAAATATTACAGCATAAGTGATGTACTTTACTTCAAATAAGAACTTTTTTTTTCTCATGGCTCAGAACCGAAGACTTCACATCTGGTCTGAAACAGTGATTAAAAAAAGAGAAAAGAAAGAAGAAAGGAAAAAAGAGAAGAGGAAAAATGTGGAAGCCAGGGAAAGAAAGAAGGAAAGAGGAAAACAAAAAGAATTGAGAAAAAGAAAAAAATAAAAGAAAAATGGAAAGAAAGGAAAAAAGGGAAACAAGAGAAAACAAAGTTGGGGGGCGGGGGGTAAAAAAAAAGGAGAGGTTCACAGCATGCAGACCTGTTTCCTAGTCTGAAGCAGTTCTGGGTTTGGACTGAGTCACAGTTGCTCCAGGAGTGTTTCTCTCCCTGTTTAATCACCATACCTCAGATAACCACTTGCATTCAAGGGAATGAATCTCCCTTTGCAAAGCTATAAGAATCTTTCCAATTACACCAACAGGATCCCGGTCAGCACCTTTATGAGGATAACTATGAGAATTGCTAAAAACTTCCTAAATTCTATCTCTCAATGAAAATACGCTAAATTAAGGTACATTTGCTGCCTTGCAAAAGACTTGCTCAAACTTGTGTAAATCAGCACAGTCCTTGGCTCACACAATTTTAATAAGACCCATGTGTACTAAACCAGATTATATGACACATGTTAAGGTTCATGTTTGATATAAAATTAAGTATGTGGATGATTTATGGAAAAGAGTTCACCTTCCTTTCCCCCACGTGAGGTTTAAAGACTAATCTTCAACCAGATCTTCCAACACTTTCTGCATTTAGGCCTTTCCCACTTGAAACCTTCAATGTTGTTTTTATTATCACAAGAGACCGATACCCAGCCTAGCATCTGTTATTATTCCCGTACCTTCTCTCCCTGGGAGAATGCTTGAACCTAGCATATATCACTGTGATTACTGGATGCTGCTAAATTCCTAGAAAAAGAGCAGCATTGCTTTCCTTGTAGAAGGATTTGATTGCACTATTACTCTGTGCACTAATGTGCTGCTTGGCTATAAAGGGAATTGCTGAGTAGTTTCTTTAAAAAAAATCCAACATACCAATAAAAAAAGTTCTATAAAATAAATGAACACTCACCATTAGCTCTTACCCACAAGGATCAGCATGACAGATGTATTGATAATGACAGACATTTGGCTGGAATAACTTTGGGAGGCAAAAATGTGAGTTAACGCCTCTCTCTCTCCAACAAGATGCTGTCCTTTAGCATCTGCTATCAAAAGCAGACAGGTGATGCTGTAGGTCATTCACCCCCTCTTGTCATTTCCACTGGCAGAGAAGCTTCACAGGTCACCAGGGATATTAAAAAAAATTATCTCCTCAGACTGAAACACGAATCCACTACTTCAGCAGATAACCCTTGGGCTGTCAGTTCTACTCTTTCCAGGCAATCAGTGCCATGCTTTGAAGTGCACTTAGTCGTTGTGACCCTAAAAACTCATTTCCATTTGTTCTTTTTTTTAGTTGCAGCAGTAATCTAATTCCTGGTGCCTATATTTGGGGCTTCCTACTCACAGCCCTGGCCCCTTTCCCACCCACATACTTCTTATTTTTGCAATGTTTGCCCCAGTGCTTCTTTTTGAAAAAAGAAACAGGTCTGTAGGTATTTAGTCAATGCTGCAATTAAATCTGATTTTGTTTTTATAACATATGCATATTTTTTTCCTACTGTTCACCATTTTTCTTCAGAAGGGAAACTAACCTGGAGAGGACCCTGATGCAAAAATTTCCTTCTTCTTTAGAACATGGTGTAGGTACAGTTGCAAACTCCGATAGGCAATGACCCTATTCAGGGAAAAAAGTTTCAAAACTGTTAATACTTCTCAATATAAATACAGATGTGTTCATATATATAGATGATCTTGTGTGATTAATTTGAATCAATGCATAGACCTGGAATTAATTAACTGTGTGTTCCTTTTAACAGACCCTGTCCTCAGCAACGGATGGCAATCTCTAGTTCTACTTATGGTCTGAGTTATTACAGGCCAAAAAAGATGTTCCTGTCAGATTTACTGCCTGGATAGCCAGGCTGCACTGAAACCTTGGTATTTACACAGGATTTCAGTATATGCATATCATATCCCTCTTTTATAGATGACTCTTCCAAAATAATCTGACAAGGGTTAAGTTCCTTGCATGCTGAGACCACTTGCTGTCCTGTAGGCAAGTATACTTTTATTACTTTCCCTCTACTGTGTACATAGGATTTCTCTTGTCTTCTGCAAAGATTATATATTTGTAGGGTCACAGACTACCTTTTTGTGCTGCATTTTGCTGTACTTCAAGCAATGGGAATACACTGAATGACAAGGGTGAACAGACTAACCAAATTATTAATAAATAGAAAATTCAAATTACTTGACAAAAAACACATAGAAAAACCTCGTGAAAAAGCTGTGACAGCAAAAGACTTTTGTCTGTGTATATGTACATAAACTGCTTCTTTCCTCTGTGCACCTCAGAGATTTCTGTCCTCTGTTCAGTGTCTTTAAATTAATTGGTCAGAGATTGTTTACTCCGTAAGATATCAGTAGTGTTTCTACCTATGGGAATACTTAAGTGGAATCCTGAACCTTTAGGTTTATCTACTCTACAATGTCTATAAATTTGCTGGCTTAAGAAAAATTAGGAACAGCCCAACAACATTTTAGGAACACTTATTATGTGAGTTTTGCTCACGTATCTCCATTAAAAGCAGATGCACATTTAAATATCTTTTCTGGTCCTGACTTTCATTTGACAGCCAAAGCCATTTTAGAGCAATGCTCTGTTAGTGATAGAAATTTTATTCTATATGCTTTACTGATAAGACCTTAAACAGAAGATGACAGTGCATATAACAGGCAATATATCCAAGGAATTACAGATGACATTTTATCTGTTCACAGAATGCTGTGCACATTTCTTTAAACTATCTTTGAGAATCTAGTCGTCATCATCTAAGTATTTTTCAAAATCTTGTTTTAATGAAACACATTTAGAAGCTTGTTTTAATGAAACACATTTTACCTTCTCATACACTGAAATGAAGTAAGGGTTCGCCGTACCGCATGCTCCCCTTTAAGGAATCAAAGGCCCAAGACAGCTTCATCACAAAACCAGTAGAACCACCTGCAGTTCCAGTTGTCTGTCTCATCCCTCTTTCATTTCCTCTGCCTGACAGCAGGCCACTTGATATGCCCCCAAATGAAAAATAAACTGTTTTCATCCTTAGAGATCAAGACTTGATTTTGCCCTCACTCCTATGAACTGGACTTTCGAAGCCCAGTCAGCTAGCCAAAGTTTGCCTTTTGCCCTGATTTGCTTCTAGCAAATGAGATAGCTATAGGAGTTTTAAAATTTTAAAGCATATTCACAGCTATGATGAAGCCATCTATCTCCTTCTGTCATGGTTTAGGAATGGTATTCCCCAGCTTAGTGTTCCCACTGAAACACTCCAAGGCACGCGCCGCTCACTCACTCCCTCCTGCAGTGGGCTGGAGAGGAGAATTGGAGGCACAAAAGGTAAAGATGACAGGTTGAGAAAAGAACAATTTACTGGAAACAGTGATGAAATAAGAAAGCAATCAGTAACAGCAGCAGTGTTAATAACAAAGTGTACAAGAGAGGGGAATGACGCACACACGATTTTGCTCACCGCACGGAGCCCTACAACACCCGATTGCTCGCTTCCCACTAAGCGACTGGAAGGGCCCCTTTCCCCCTCCCCAGAAAACGACACGAGGGGATATAGAATAACCTCCATGTCCTAACCATGCCCCCTACTGGCTACTGAAAAAATTAACCCTGTTCTGGCCAGAACCAGGACACCTGAACCTGTCAGCCATAGAAGAGCTGCTGACCGCGTCCCCTCCATGAAAGGTGTGACGGGGAGGAAGGCGTCTGTCCTTGTCATTTGGGGACCTCACACTTACGCTCTCAACCCGCACACAAATGCAAGGAAGAAAGCATGACAGCAGGCTCTAACTCTGCAAACGCTTTAGCACTTGTCTAACTAAGCAAAGGCAACTCAAGATTTTGCAGGGCCTAGCGGGTTACAGTAAAAATGTGATCACAGTCTACCTACAAGCAGTGTGTAGAGGAGCAAGCCTACCACAGTGTGAACAACATGCAGCTACTTAATTTCTCCCAGCTGATACCCAAAAACACAGCTAGGACTTGGAGGACACATTGTCCCTCCCTTTGTAGACCCTGATTAATCTGAAATGAAGTAACAGTAACATATTTGAAACTTTGTTGTTCCAGTAAAACTCCTTCCTGTTCAATTTGCAATTTATTACACTTGAAGATAAGAAAATTCCAAACAAAAGCAGCAAGAGGATTTAAAAGACAAAAATAATGAAAATATTTCCAAAAAAGCCCAGTGTCAGACATAATTTTTTTGTAAACACTCTTCTAAAAAGATTTTTACAAGCACTTTGTAAAATCCCCACTGCCATGACTTCTATACTAGAATGTCTACAATTAATCGATCTATTAAAAGACAAAACTTAATTAAAAAAACTAAAATTAAAAGAGATACAAGAATGACAAACAAGAATGTTACAGAATGCAGTAAGATACATTTTACATTGCTCAGACAAGACTTGAAAGAAGAGTACACAACAGTATAATCAATTTAATTGGAAACAAGATCAGACACACATGCAGAATTTTTACAGATCCCACCCTCTGCAGAAATTTCCCAGAAAATTATTTCCTTCCGAGGCAGAAACACAGTCTTTGGTAAACTGTATACAGCATGTGTCAGTTTGGTACAGTTCTCTGGTATAATCTTTGTCTCCAGTCTCTAAATACAAAAGATGGATAGATCTAATTTATAAAGGTCACTCTCTTCATTATACCCACTCTTTAAAATATGGACCTATTAATTTTTACAGCAAGAATATTATGGTTCCACCCAACCTTCATTATAAAGTCTTCAGTTTCCCTTATTGCATGTCCAGAAGACCTAATCAAACTCCAGGGAAGAAAGTTATCAAATGATTCCTGCAAAGAATTAAAAAAAACCCCCAAACATCCAAAAGCTCACTGCTGAACACACCAAATGAACTAAATAATGGGAAACACATTTACAATGTCCTTTAATGGTAAGCCTATCCAATTTGTGATTTAAGAGGTCAAACTATTGGTTTTTTTTGCATTCCTGGTAATTTAAGAAGAAACAGGCTGGGAAATGTGTACTCGCAGGCCTTGTAAAACTGCCGTCCTTATTTTGAATAATAGACATCCATTGTAAAAAGCTTACTGGTGGAAAAGCCCCCCTCCATGTTTCCGCACTTTGACTGGAGAGCCCGCTGCCCATGAGGCTCACAAGGAAGATTGAGTGCTTAAAGAGACAAAAGAAATGGGCCACAAAAAATCCTGCCACCCATGTGTCCGGAAAATATGAATTGCTCCAAGAGTTGGGACAACAAGAACTGCTGACACCAGATGGTAACGCTCCCTGCAAGAGCAGTGCACCACCATCTCGTGCTAGGAGTGAGGGTTTTTCTCAAGGGCCCGAGGCTAAGCCTAATAATTGGGCAAGCAAGAGGAAAGAAAGGATGAGATGGAAAGACATCTACAGCTCTCAGCTGGGGCAGTCCCAAAGACTTCCACCCTCATTGCACCAGCACAGCCCACCCACAGAAACCATCAGCCTGGTTTTACCTGGGCTTGTGATTATTTTATAAGAAGTGAGGGCTGTTACATTGATATCAGAGGAATACTCCCTTCTATGTGAAGAAAAAAAAGCAAATTGAAGCAAATTACAACACATCTGTAAAATAAATTAAAATTTTAAAGTGTATGAAAATTTTAAAGTGTATGATATTTCTTTCCCTACTCAAGGTGGACTACAAAAATAACTCAGACAAAAGACAAGCCCACATGCTACATTCTAAAAAGGTAGTTTAGGTAGACTTAAAAAGTCTTGCACAAATCACTGAGCAGTTCTTAGGGAATAGAAGTTGACGGGGGAAATCAAGGAGCAATTAGTAGATTTTACTTACCTTTCCACTCTCAGGTTAGTGCTGATTTTATATATCATTGTCAACAAGCATTTAGTAATTTCACAATTTGGTTACACAGCATTTCTGCTCAATGACTAGTGCTAGCTGGAAAATTTCTAATTAAATTTCATTCAGTTGCAGTCAAATTGGGCTTTGCTCATTTGGGTTTTATATTCCAGCATGAGTAGAATATAATAGGCTGGTGATTAGGACACTAGCTTGAAGTGTGGAACAGTGAATTTCAGTTTCATCCACTGCCTGTGTCGATCCATCTCCAGAAGAAATAATCTGCCTGTAGTTAGCCAGAAGCAGCAGCAGAGAATGGAGCTATGTTCACGGTGTATCTACACAGCTATACATTTTTGGTCAGTCTTATTCTTCAAAAAAATCAAGCCAGGATTCTGTATCCCTCTTTAAGTCATTTGCAGGCCAAGTATCAGGACCATATTTCTGTGATTCCAAAGGAAAAGGAGACTTAATATATTTTCTTCCATCCAGCACTGACCTGGCTGTGTCAAGCACCAGTGGGAAATAAACTGAGGTTACACCAATTATATCCAATTGCAAGGACAGTGAGCAGGAAGCCGAGAGACCCGCTCTTAACCTTCAGCAGTAAGCAGGACTCAGTGTCAATGTATCAGCTGCCCCAGGACAGGCAGAAAGAGAAGAATATTCCATGCCTGCTCAGTAGAGAGCTGGCCATCATTTTGTGCTCTCAGTACACCTGATCTTTTCCACTTCCTCTGACCCCACAAAAATTTACAGTCAAAGCCAGAACTTTAGGTATGATAGCCTTCTGCAAGCTGTGTCTGCAGAAATTAAATTAACAGCAATATATCCTTTGCCTCAAAGGACTGTGCTGAGTCTTCGTTAGTCAAGTTTGTAGAAGGTTTTAGATCACTGGATGGGAGTTCTGCACAAGTGCAAGGCATTACAACATTACATACTGCAAAACTTTGTAGAGCTACAATTTTTGTGGTAGCCTGGGGATTGTCATGGTCAGAATCAACTATGTCACTCTGCAGTTTTGGTTACTAAGTAAAATAAATAGATTAAGCTATTTGGTTTTAGCAAGGTACATTTTGCTAGGTCGTTTTGTTCACCCTTTACTTGCTGTCTCTCTTTCTTCCACTGTCCTCACTCAGGATCAGAGCCTTTCAGGATGGAAGGGACTTTGGGAGGTCATCCACCCAACCCATCCTGACACACAGAGCAGGCCCAAGTCACACTGCATTGCCCAAGGCTTCCTCGAACTTGGTCTCATCCAAGAACGGAAACACATGGCATCTCTGATCCAATGCTTGGCTGTCATAGTAAAAACTCATTTTTCTGTGTCAGATAGAAGCCAGGCCTCTCTCAATTTATGCCCTCTGTCTCTCCTCCTTTTGTCCTGCACCTCCTTAAGGCAGCTGGTGGCATTTCCTCATGGCTTCCCTGTAGGCAGTGGGCTGCCATGGGGTCCTCTGGGCTGCCTCTCTTCCAGGCTGAACAAACCCAGGTCCCTTTGCTGCCACTCTCAGGGCTCCTGCCTCACTGCCCCGGCCATCCTGGTGGCCCTCAGCTGAACTTGCCCTAGTCCATTAACATCTTTCTGTCCTGAAGCCCAAACCAGGACACAGTACTGCAGATGTGGTCTAATGAGTACTAAGTAAAGTTTTCTCATTCAGTCTTCATCTCAAAAGCAATCTAACATTTCCAGCATCTATAGTCCCTAGATTCAAAGGGAAAATTGCAAAGATTAGCTGCAAAAATTCCCACTGAAACAATTTAAAATACTTCAGCCTTTTAATGAACTTAGCCCTGGAGAACTGTTTCAAACTCAATAGGCTGAATTTCTGAAGAAAAATTGTTGGAGTTAACAATTTATATGCACCATGACAGCAATGCCACGAGTGGCAGAACCACTTTTGCAGTGCACTTTCAACCATCTTTGCCAAGTTTACCAGTTAGAATTGCCTCTGCCTCTCCTGATCCTTGAACAGCATTAGTCAGTCACCATTTCTCATATCCTGTCTGATTTATGGTTTTCCTCCAGGGCAAAGACTTCAACAACTGAGTTTGGGTTTGGACCTACAATCTGACATATGTTAAACATTACCAAATTTTCAGGTGTTGTGGGGTATAGGAACTGTGCAAATAATTACTTTTTTGGATCCATGACTGAAGTTATTTTTAATAAGACTTTGTTTGATTTCTCAGCATTTTGGACTATTTGCTTTCATTACACTTGTAATCCATTTCTGGCAACTGCACTTGCCTTCCTGTATATGACAGGAAAACTATGAATGGCTTGATCATACAGAATGATTTATAAATCTGTTAATTAGTACCATGGATCACTTATTTTAATCCTAAGGCTTAGCTGAGCTGTATATTGGCACAGTGAACAAAAGGAACAAACATATCTGAAAATAGTAGTTATGTTATTTATTTAGCTTTAATATAAGCTGAAATGAAACCCTTGTCTCCTTCCTGGACTCAATTTTTGGACTAATCAGGATGGGGCACAGTTGAGAATTGGAAGAAAATGCTTGTACCTAAATGCGATTGATTTCAAATGGTCTTAGGTACCTTTTAAGGTTCAACCTGAGCCGTCTTTCTCAATACCTCAGAGAATCTTTTTAATTACATAGACCCATTTATAAAAGTCATTTAAAATGGCAAGGATAGAAAGGATTTGCAAAAACATGTTGTCACGCTGATACCTCTACACAGCAGCCCCTTTCCCTAGCTGAATTACAAAAGCACATTAAAATTTCCTGCCATTTAAAAATAATCATTAGGAGGAATTAAGACAACATTCCTTCTATCCAGAGACTTTGTCTTCTCCCTGACTTGTCTGGGCTTCAGTACGGCAGTTCGTCTTCTCTGCCAGACTGCTGGGGTGGCAGCAGAGAAAGTGTTTGCTAGCTCTGCTTTCATTATTTATGTCCAATATCTTCTCAAAAGATCACCCTCCTCAGGAGCTTGGTTAGCAGCTGAATCAATCATTTTAGTCAGAGATAAGTGTGTCCTACCTTAATGCATCCTTGAAAACGTTCGGTCTTGAAAATCTTGAATTAAGTTTTAGAAGAACTGAATTAATTTTCCCAAGGGTTTTTTTTTTTTTTTTCTTGAGCAGAGAGGGTGAAAGGCAAAAAATGAGGTAAAGGTTGGCATCTCCAACGCAAAAGTTTAGCAAAGAATCAACCTCTTTTGAAAGGGTCTTCAAAGAGGAACACTTGGCAATGTTTTGCAGAACAGCTTATTTCCTCTACCTATGCAAAATGAAATAGAGATGCAGGAAACTGGCTAGTTAGCCTATTTTCATGGTTGGTTGATTGTTTTTCTTCAGATTCTGCATATTTCCTTCTCCTGAATCCTCAATACCTGTAGTATTTGAAGAAATCAATTTTTCTTTGACACGCTAAATTTCATATGTGGCTGATACTGAAATGTAAGTTTAAAAACCATTTTCTCCTGTGGTTAGTGTCTTGTGAGCAGAAGCTGGCTGTGGACAGCCTATTTGAAAGGCAGGCACATCTATTTACTTCTCTAACATCACTCTAGGAATGTCAAGAGAAGGATTCTTTTGTAGCACTCAAAACTGCCTAATTTATTTCCTAAATGCTGGGAACTAGTGATGGATTTTGATCATCAAAAAGCAATTTGGCATGCCACATAGTGTGTTCAATTGCTTTATTAGGGACACACCTGGAAAGCACATTTTCCTGTAAGATTTAAAAAAAGAAGTGTGATACATAAGGTAATGCTTTATTTAACAGGAGCTTCATAGGCTGTATAATTTTTAAAATTTTAATTACATTTTCTAGAGCAACATGAAGGGAAAGTGTATTGAGAACTCTCTGTATTATCCTCCAAATAAAACAAATTTATCTAACACATTACAAGGTTTTTTTGAAGCTGTGAGTGGTAGCAAAGGGCTACAAACCTTCAAGAGCCACTTATCTAATCTGGCACTTGTACGAACAGAGATTAGACCATCAAGCCAAAGAATGTGTCAATCATGATATTGGAAATATAGCAAGTTTACTTTTTAATCCACTGCACATGGAACCTCTTTACAGTGTGTGTCATATCACTGCTTCTCATCCCAATTATCAAAAATCTTTTCTTTCCCTATTCACTGTAAGCATGAACAATATAAGCACAACTGCAGGTGGTTGCCAAAGAAGTTACTTCATTGTGGATATCAGTTCATAGTCTCAAAATTAATATTTTCTTTGGCTTGCCTTTGGCTTTTTTTAAAATTTTTTTCCCTGAGCATTTAAGACAGAGTAGTACAGAGTCACCTCAAGATAGCATGCAATGCTGGTCATAAACCACAATAGAAAAAAGAAAACCCTATCAGTGATAATTAGGTTTGCCTTGTAAAGCGCTTTCAGGTTTGTTTTTGTTTTGGATCTTGCCCCCTCCTGTCATCTTTGTCCTGATTCAATTCTTTGAGCTCTTATGGTACAGCTGGGTGTTAGCGTCAGCTATTTTAAGAAGCTAAAGCTAAAGAAACCTCCTTGACTGACAGTTGTGAAGTGATTTTAAGGTGAGTAGATTTCATTTGTTTGCTTATATGGTGTGGGAAGATGATAAACATAGTGGGAGTACAACATAAAATATTCTTCTGGGTCTCTCTAACTGGAAAACATTTTTGCTTTCATTTGTGAATTCCATAGTCCATTGGACAGTCACGGTTTTCAGAAATTATTAGCAACATCAACATACTGCTATAATAATTTTGTGGCTTCTGAAAAATACATTGATTTTATTATTTCTAAAACACTTTGACCACCAATTTAACAACTTTGGATGCTCCAGCCGCCTCTTAAACCACCAAAGTAGCATTAAAACTAAAATTCCCTTTCACCCAAAATTTCCTTTAAATAGGTCTAGTCATTGGATACTATTGATATAAATGTCCTCAGAGCAGATGAAACATTGGGTGAAACCACAGCCAGAGCTGGAAAGAAGCAGGTATAGCTACCCACAGCTTATATCAGACACCCAAATAATTTGGCTAAGGTCTTTTGGTCATACTGCTGCTGTGTGCTGACCCAAAGAAAACATCTCTTCCAGGTCATCACCAGAAATACTGTATTTAGTCATTAACCCTTTGCTTATTAGGTGGCATTTCCTGATAAGGAAGTGTTAATGTCTCTCACATTAACACATACAGTGAGCACTCATGAGTGATGGGCAAGGAGAGGGTTAAAATTAGTTTCTTTCTGCATATGGTTCCTGTCTCAGCTGTGAGATCAGTTATAGGTCCCCGGCCAAAGATAACAGCTAAAATATAACAGATGCCGGTACTTCCACAGCCGAGGTGAAGTATTTCCTTTCATCCTCACTGATAATGTCCCAATTCTCCATTCACTGCAAACGTCAAGGGCACGAGCAGGTTATTACAACGTGGAATGAATGGACTGTTTAAATTGAGCCCATGCCTGTGCAGGGTGTGAAGTTTCTCCAGTCCCAAGAGATTAAAACCCTGTGGGGAAGAAAGCAATGCAGTCGCAAAGGCAATGGCTGGATGTTGAAAGCTGGGTCCCCTCTAATAGGGTACTGCTGGGGAAGAGGGTGTTGGCTGTCATCATCCAGGTTTTCCTGGCAAAGCCATTGGTGCAGGGCTACTGTGCAAATTCTTACTTGCTGGGGCTGTCACTGGCCAGTCTGGGCCTGTTGCTTCCTCGGCTCAAACCAAAAGTTTTGGAGTAAGCATCTACCTTGCATGGACATAACCAGTGCATGAGGAACTAAACCAGCTTCTCCAAATTCACACTTCCCTAAATATTGTCTACATTTTATACCACTACCTAGCAGTCATTCGCTCTGAGCATTTTGGCAGTCATTTGAATACATCTTAACCTGTAGGGTTGTGGGGGTTTTTTGTGTTTTAAACACAACCACAAAATGTTGACGCATCTGAAACCTAGTCTGGATGTAACATTTTTCAATGGGAGTTAATGACTTTAGGGGTGTATTAGTCCAGCAGGTAATCAGACTGGCAATCAAGTTGCTCTTCACCAGTATAGCTGAAATAATTTTATAAGATACAGTGCTGGCACTAGCAGCAAATGCTTGTTCTTGTACAAAAAAAACCCCAGTATGTATGCATTAAATGTATTAATGCATCTGGGGAGGTGGGATACAGATAGCTACACAAATTTGGAGAGTGACATTTTTGCTGCTTTCCTGCACAGATGTTTGTATAAGGCCAGTGAGTTCTTCCTTTCCCCTCCCGTGAAAGGAACCAAATAAAAACTGGTAATATTGCTACACTATTAGGGGGAGGGGAAAGGGGGGGGAAGAAAAAAATTGCAAGATGATCCACAGTAAATTAGGATGGAATTGGTATGTATATTTCTGTAGGAACAATATATCCTGGGAATATGTGGTTTCCAGTTATGCTCACGAATACAGCTCCAGAGTGCAATCATACAGAACTGCAATGCCAGGAATCAAGATAACAGGAGAACACTGAGGTAAATCAAAAATCCAGTGAAAACTACTTAAAGAGAAAAGGGAGACCACAAAGAAACAAATAGAAACAAAGAGGTCGTGGTGCCTATTTTCCTTGTATCAATCAAAGGACATATTCAGAAGAAATACACAAATTGTAAACCTAGATTTCAGCTCAAAGTGTCTTCCACTCCAAAATCACCTTGCCAAAAAGCCACAGAGATGCAATGGCGATGCGTAAAATTCTGGATTTCTGAAGACCATCTGGCCATAGGTTTTGTATGCATCTCAAGTTCTGTTTTTGTAAAACATGCATCTTGATTGCTAACCCAAACTAACAGAAAAATTGTACATCCAGATGAACCAAACAAAATAATAAGACCACAAAGAGTCACTTTAAATACGAAGGAACAAATAAGGAAATTCACTCAAATTAAGAAAATATTATATCAAATGTAATCTCCTGCTGGTAGGAGAGGGCTGTATGAGCTATAGCTCAAGGTGGATACTCATCCTCATGCTTTCATTAGGATTACCTGTGCAGCTGCCTACTTTGGTAACTGACACACAAAAACTAACATTGTCAGCGGAGAAATATTCATTTGGCCTTAAAACTCTTGCTGACAGAAGTATATTTTTCCAAGTAATAGACACATTTCTGCAAAAACTATAATCTTTTCCTGGGAAAATACTGACAGGCCACTAGAAAGCATATCAAATTAAAATCTAGAAGTAAAACTATACTGGTAAAATATTATCATTTGTTCATCTATATGTAACTGTACCCTGTGGAAGTTGCCAGCTGCACTCCTATCCAGGCTGCTCTGCATTCTCACAGCAGATCTGTTCTTCTCACCAAGAAGACAAGCTGGGATTTGTTGTAAATACTGTAGTATGAGCAAGAAACCCATTCCATAGAGGAGAAGGAGAGCATGAGACAGCCAAAGTACATTTGTCCACTTGGAACTGGGCATTATTTCAGAAAAGCCTATTAGTCAAAATACAAAATATCCTCAGCTTTGGTACAGTATTTTCTCTTTTGGCAATAAAATGTCAAACTTCATTTTTTTGGACAGTTTGAATTACTTTTTATGGTTCTAGTTTGACATAGTTGGAGGCCATGCTATGTGAGCTGAAGAAAATTTTTATTCAGAAGAGTAAAATTTCACCTTTTTTCCAGGAAAAGATTACCTTTTAAGTTACTCATTAGAAATCAATCCACGGCACAGGAAATCTGCCTGAAAACTTAGAATTTCTTAAAAGCATATCAAAATAAAAGGGGAAGAACAGGAAAGAAATACAACAAATATTAATGCCAAAGGCTAAATAAAATATCAAAAGCAAATAAGGTCAGAAAGAGGTGGATTTTTCCTTCAATATTTAAGCCAGCATCTCAAAAAGAAGTTGTGTTTCTAAAGATGTACTTTAAAAGAAAATCTCTATTTGAACAGCTGTGCTGAGGTTTACCTGAATCTGTAGGGGGAACTAAGCTCTAGAATACAAAGTTGAGCTGCCTTTTTTGAAGAATTGTAGCTAAGATGACCGATAACATAAAATTCGACATTTTTTTTTAATTCCTTATTGGAGCAAGGCAAAATAACACCCTTGCAGCTGTAACAGTGCTGTTATATATGAGATCATGCTATCTGTTATGTGCCATATATAGTTACAGTGCTGCTGCAGGATATTTTGTTGAGTACCCAGATATCAGAAAGGGAACAGTAATCGGTAATTGCTCAGTGACAATGGCATAGCATTTTTCTTTCTAATTTACTGAGGAGAGCTGAGGAAGTTAGACACCTGCAAATCCAGAGCTGGCACCTGCAGCAGTGGGTATTTCAGAGTGGAAGGAATTCTGGACCATCTTGTCAGCCACGCTGAAGAAGTATTGGCTACAGATCAAACACTTGCCCAACAGTTGCATGAGATTATTGAATTTCATTACATCCTTGCAAGCACAAACCGCAGCAATACCCAATGTTTTATCAGTGGCAATCACTGACAGGCAAAATGCAGTGTCTTAAGCACAAAGCATCCATTCCATGTTCCCACAGACACCTCCACTTTTCCCTATGAGTGCCAGATTGTTAGCATTTGGATGTCACAGTTCCATTAGGCTCACTGAACAGATTCAAAAGTGTTCCTTGCTACCTTATGAAAATATCAAGTAAAATCATCTCTTTTCAAAACCTGGGAGAGCAACTGTAGATCTTCTAAATTTATTTTTGATAGAAGTCTGTTATGGCAGACAGAGATAAACTGTCTTCCCCCTCCTTTTTTATGCAACATGTGTTAAAGGTATTATTTCATAAAATATATGTTTATTATGCAGTTATCTCAGCCTGAAGGCTTATGGCTTTCCAGCATGTATAAAACAGTATGTAACTATAATCCATAGAGACTCTGGGTTTATTTAAGTCTCTTGACTCTTAGCAAAAATACTAAAATAGCATAAGTAAATAGGAGGCTGTCTGAATGTAATAATCTTAAAAATAAACAAACACATCTTGTAAGTAAGCACAGATCAGCAACATTGTCTAGTTTAAGTTCCAACTCTTACTGTCCCCATCCAGAAACTGGTAAGAGTTATTCATATAGTTGTAAACTTACTAGTTTCAACCATGCTTTCCAAATAAATCATGTAACCATATAAAGATATTTTAATAGCCAGATGTACTTGGGTTCCTCAATCATCTGAGGTAGGAAGAAACATCTGGCAAGGAACCTGTCCAGAGAAGTACAGTTTGCCTCCCCATAACAAACATAGATACACATATGCACAAGAAGATACCTTCCAGCCTCAAATATGCAGGTCTATCTCTAAACATTACATCTGCTCATGTTTAATGATTCTCTGTGGTTCAATATTTAACTATTTTAGCATTTAGTCATATGGACAAGTGCATGTGCTTTTGTATTCAGCAAACTACCACTAGGAATAAATAATAAAGAATAATATTCTTTACTGATTGTATCTCAACCAAACACTCAGTCAAGGAACCAAAACAAACGTCAGCTTTAGAATCTCACGAGGTAGACGTAGGGGGAACCTACTGCAAAAGCCAAATAGGTTTTCACACTTAACATTTGTACAAGGAGTTTGCATGCTCCCTTTGCTGAGGCTGATGCACACACAGAGTTAAGGGCTGTTTTTGCAAGAATAAATCTATTACATCCAGTTATAGTTCTCTGGGCAAACCATTACTGTTTTCCCATGAAACTGAGAATGTAACAAAAAAATAACGAAGTTTTCAGAAAGTCTGACAGTCTTTTGAGAAGGGCTTTGGCAGCTTGAAAAACACTCTATCACTTCATCATGGGTGAAAAAAAAAAAGAGAAATAAGCACTGATATCTATTTTATCCAAACTAATTTTCACCAATATAGCAAATGATTCCATTCTTCTTCAGAAAATCATCGTTGGGTCTTGAACATTAGCAGTATCACAATGGCATTAACAAGCAAAAACATTATTATATTTGGGACTGACAATTGTTTCTAGTCACAGAGGTGACTTCAGTTTGTGGGTTTATTGCTAGTAGGAGCTAATTTACCAGGTGGTCATTTATTTACAGGAATTTTTATTTTGTTTATTTGAAGTGTGATAGGATCAATATACTTGCAATATTTCCTTTATTTGCATTACATTACACTGACAACAACTCTTTGGACCCTTATAAAAAACGCTTGTTTTTCAAAGAATATGCAATATGATATTTGGCTTACTGCTAAGCTGGTAATTGCAGGCAACTACTAAGAATCCCAGACACACAGTGGAAATAAGTTCTTTTAATTTTTCAGTTGAAGTTTTCTCTGTTACTGAGACTTAACACACTGATATTCTCTGTTAAAATGCTCTGTTAAAAGGCTGAAAGCAAAGACTGTGCCCCTTAATAAACAAAGCAGTAAATTGGGTGGTATGATGACTAGACCAGGTGATTCAAAAGATGCAATGCAAATCTTAATTTTAGAAAGAGTATCAGAGAAGCTAAACCATGAGATTGGAGCCAAGTGATTTTTAGTAGTTATTTTATAGTTCAAGTAATAGTAATAAAGACTTTTTCTTACTGCACAGTAAACTACAGGAAGCTCTTCTAAACATTTTGCATATTTTTCCTCCACTGAACTAATAGTTACTATCATATTGCCAGTGGGTATCCAAATTTAAAAAACTCCATGAAAATCAACTCAAGGAGATAACCAATGTTAGTAAGGGTAAAATTTCAACAATGTAATATAAACAGATTACATGAATGTTTAGGCAATAGCAACAACAAAAATGCAAACTATTCTACTTGAGCACAGTTCTTATCCAAAAATCAGAAAGAACTTTCCCAAATCAGTAAGTATGATCTCACAGATGGTAGTGCAGTCCCTTTAGCTCTTCAACCAAGCTTATAAATGTGTTTCAGACAGCTAGCATGCTTTGTCGTATCTGATCAGGTGATTCTTTTCCCAGACAAAAAAAAAAGCACATAAAATGAAATCCACTGGATTTCACTGAAGAATTTGATATATTGCCATATGGGAAGTTATTAATTCAGCTGCTAAAATTGGAGATTAGCACCAGGACTAGAAAAGAGATAGTAGACATGGGGAAGTACTGAAATTATGAGGCTAAAAAGAGGTTATCAGTGTCATCCCGCAAGAGTTCAGTCTTGGAGATGACTATCTTCATTTAGTGACATTTTCATAATCAGGAATAATTTGGTAGTGAGTCTGCCAGTCACATAAGTGCAGTGGAAGGCTGGAATATCCCATGGGAAAAATCACCGGTGATCTTAGGGATAGATGTGATACCAAAAGAATTAAAAGTTAAAAATAAAATAAAAATCAGAAAACCGGGAACAGAATTACTGGATTTCTCTTGGACAGCTCTACCAATGGAAATGGCAGAGGACAGAATGGCCTGGCTACATTTTCCAAAGACAGGGAGACTCTCACATGTTTATGCCATCTAACCCCGGATATACCTTGAGGATTTTCCAGCAGGGACAAATACTTGTGTTTGGGTAGAAGACACTAGCAAGCCCTCTTTTGGAAGACTATGTACACTTATGGTCAGCCAAGCTCATAAAAAATTTATTTAAACCAGAACAGAGCTACCAGAACAAATAAGAGTGTTAGGATGTTGAAAAACAGGGCAGCTTATTCAGCCTCTTAAAAAAAAAAAAGGGTTTAATGAGACTTCAGCTTCCCTCTGCAAGCAGTCAGAGTGATTAACACTAGCAGGGGAGAAAAGCTTTCCAGGATCCTCTTGCCATAGGCAAATATAAGTGAAAACATTCCTTGCCCAGTGTACATGCCTCTCACTCCATGTAAACACCTCTCCTCCAGTTCCAGCAGGCCGGGGTTGTGTTGGCACACCCAGCCAAAACAGCTGGATGGGTGCAGTGAGGGCCTCACCTATCCACGTAACCTGCAGCCTGCTGATTGCTGAGAAATGCTTTTCAAAGAAATTCAGGGAAAAGGCACACATTCAGAGATCCTCTGCAGAGCAGGCTCCTGAAGAAGCCAGTGCCTTGTACCTCATGTTTACCTGTGTCTTTGTATTTATGGAGGCAGCAATGTGCCATGGACAGGGGCACCTTTTACTAGATCAGGTTGCTCAGAATCCCATCCAACACGATCTTGAACACTTCCAGGGATGTGGCATTCACAGTTTCTCTGGACAACCTGTTCCAATGTCTCACCATCCTTACCATAAAAGAAAATTGACTAAATAGTCATAGTACAGGTGAAAACGGGAAATGTCGTGCTGAGAAGAAAATTGTGCATCTTCAGGAAGCCTACTGGGATCTCCTCATGTTCTGTCAGTCCTTTCCATATCCAGATAGCATGGCTAGGGACAAACCCACAATTCAGCCCTACTTCCATCACTTTTCTGTCATTCCATATCTTTGGCTCGGGGAAGGTTTTCCTGTCAAGTCCTAAGGAAATGTAAGCTTTTCTCCCTTTTTTTTGACCATCACATTCCGCCTTCTTTCATTTCTTTTCAAGGTCACTGTGTTTTAGTCTTACTATACCTGTCTAGCCCAGGTATGTGGAATTTGGTTTTGCAGTCCTGTGTCATACAATACTCTGCTTGGTAGCGAGTTCAGATGCCCAAAGAGATGAAGAAGCAGTTCAATAATATATTTTTTTTCTATATTGCATCCGACCAAACTGTTAATTTTTTCCCCTTATTTTAAAAGACAGAACCATGACTACAAAAAATTATTTTTTGAGACTTTGCCCAAATGAACACATACATGGTTTCAATATAAGCACTGGCAATGTAAGCAGTCATGAGAACAAAGATTTAGTGAGTCAATGGGCACTAATTTCTAAATTAAGTTATTGGGGAATTTGAGGGATGCCAGTGCAGAGTGATGGAAATACACGGCTAAGTAATGCATACTTTGAAGTCACCAATATGTTCATGCATTTTCCTGGTTATCTAAAATAAAATGTGTTTTAAGCCAGATAATATATATAAATGAACTTTAAAATAAAATTCCTCCAGATTGCAGTTCCACAGAGATTAAAAGATTTTTAAATACTAGAACTAAACTTGAATTATAATTGGATCTCTGACTAATAAGGTATTCTAGGTCAGGTGCTTAAAAGTCTAAATACCACCTAGAGGGCAGCAAATACTGAATGGTAGTACTTACATGAAACTGAAAAGCACTGTAATTAAAATCTATTCATCTTTTGTACCACCTGCTCAGAACTAAGTTCAGGTTTTAGATCTAACTGCTGAAGAATACCAAGCTTACATTACTATAACTCTACATCCTGAAAGATGAGAACAAACACCAACATGGTCGTTTCACCAAAAAAAAAAAAAAAAAACCAAATCCCACAATATAATGGTTTTTAAAATGTTGGGTTAGATTTACTACTATATTAATTCACCACGCCTAATCTAGGGAGCACTTTGGGAGCACACAAGACAGCCATGAACCTCTCAGCTATAGCAATGCAAAGAGCTGGTTTCACAACACTGGGCAGTTGCAAGTCAACCATACCATGGTAAAGAATCCAGCCTGACAGCCACTCCTACAGCATGATAATGCCATGCTTAAGCGTGATTTATTCCTATACCAAGAGAAGAAGATTTGCAGCTCCAGGAATTTTTACATAGCCATGCAATAAGGAAGATCACCGAAGAATATATTTAGTCAGGCTAATTAAGATGGAAGAAATGATTCTATAATCATACTCAGCTCACCCAATGATTTTGTGGAGCATCTGGGTACCATTAGGTTGGCTTCTTTTAGTCTGATCATATTGCCAGCCAAGTGGTTTCCCCATAACTTGAATTAATATAGCTCTTTTGCCAGTTAATTGTGTACTAGTTTGAAAACAAACCAGTGGGAGGCACCAAGTCAGAATAACAATTTAATGGAAATTAAAGAAAAGGGAAGAAAAGTAAAAGAAAACACTGGTTCAAACTGACAGAGTCAAGGTACAACCTGACACCCTGTTAGGCAGGGTGGTGGTAGCAGTCTGGTAGAATGGTGGCTGCAGTCCTCTGAAGCAGTGATCCTGTAGTAAAACAGACTGCTCTTCCTCAGGAAGTCCAATGGTGGCTGTGTAGCTCCTGTCCTCTGGAAATCCAGTGGGAAGGGTTGTCTCTGGTGTTCAGAGTCCCAGATTATATCCACGATGGGGATGCTTGGTTCCTCCCTCTGGGTGGAGCATCTCACAATGGGGTAATGAGTCATGAGGCCAAGTGTTGATTAGGCTCATTAACAGAAGATAGTCCGGAGGGAGTTATCTCTGAGTCAGGCGGCAGGACAATGATGGGCCATTAACAGAAAGATAGTCTGGGGGGAGGAGGCAAGGAAACACTGCCCCACCTGGTTTCAACAGGTCCTGAGGATGGTAATAGAATACACTGCAACCCAGGACAATTGTTAAAATCCAGAATCAGAGTATCAAAACATGGTACTTGGTCGACTTTTTTGCTCATTACACAAGCCTGTTACTGACAAAAACATAAAAGTAAATGATGATGAAGTATCATGCCTTTATTATTTTCATTACAACTGGGCCCTGAAGCCCCACCACTAGAGAGGACCCCACTGTGCAAGGCATTCTACAAACAGAATAAAAATGTCTCTGGACAGAAAACAGAGCTCTGAAGAAAACTAGAGAGGGCAGTTAAACAATAATAATTTACATTGGGATGAAGCAGACCCAAAGAGCAAGGCAAGCTAAAGAATGAAGAGTCTCTAGAAGGGGAGACGCTCTACTGAGAGGAGGAGAGGTGGTGTAGAAGAAGACTAAGGGGAACCCAGAAGTGGCACTTAGAAACATTTCTAGTTTTGTCTATTGGTCCTGATTACTCTGCAGTTACTAGTTTTGCTCTAGTGATGTTTCTCTTAGATAAGGCAGAGAGAGTTCCTTGTATTTTGGGGTGAGCAGCCCTGCTCTGTGAGGAGGATTGTAATGGCCTCTTCCAATGCACGTACCTTCCAGTAGGACATAGTAACCAGTGTGACTAACGCCAATCATATGCAATTCATTCCCTCTCTCATCCTGCTGCCAGGGGAACAAGTGAGTGCTCAGGGAATGTTTTGTGTTAGCAGCATTTGGGTTTTCCCACCCTTGCACACAATGCAGAAGACAAAGCCAGCTGAAGAAATCCATTTTTCCTTTGCAGCAGAAATGCAGAGGCTTAAGAAAGTTTTATGGTTTTTATGTTACTGTGAAAGTATATTTGAAGTTCATGCCCTAACATCAATACAAGTGGCTAAAAATTCTGGGTTTGAAAATGGCTTGTTTGTTTAATTGGAAGTCACTAGATTATCTCACTCTCTATCGTTCTGAGAGACCCAGACCTACAGGGACATAACCGTGACAGAAACAAATCAAGCAAAACAGTGAGAAATCAGTATTTTCCGTGTGCGCATGTGTACAAATGATCTAAGAAGACAAAAAAGATCTGAATGCTGTTTCTCATGGAGCCAGAGAAGGAAAGGTGTCATAGAAATGAAACCAGGGCTACAAGCAGACCCTCGAAGCCGGCAGAAACACTGCTGATTGCTTTCAGCAGATGAATAAACCTGGCATCAGTAGGCCAATGCCTGCACTCTCGACAACCCTTGCAGCAGTACAGGGCACAGAGTAATGGCCCAGAAGTCCTTTCTGTTTGCCTGTAGTAAGTGCCTTCCCCCTCAATTCCATGATGAGCACTTACACAGAATCAAAAATGACATCTGGGCATAAAGGCACAGCAGGCAGCCACGGGCTGTGGTGTTTCTCAGTGCCTCAGTAGGTGGGGATACTTGCTCAGGTTACATTTCTTTCACAGTGCAAATGAAAGTTTCACTTTCTCTCTCTCCTAAGTCCACTTAATGGGTTCGTAGCTGCCACATTGCTCCAGCTCCAATGAGCAAGGCGAGACACATATGAAGAGAGGTACCAGCGACACTTTTATTAAACCAGTTGATGCAGCTGAATACCTTATCTTAGCCATTCTTTCATTTCCTGTTGTTTCCCTCTCACCGCCTGTTTTGATTTAAAGCTGTTCATTCAGGCAGGAGTACTTCACGTAGGTAACACAAAGTTTATAAGACACAAAACGTGTGTGCGCGTGCATGCACATGCACACTTGCCCGGTATTCCCACACCATCCATATCTGTAGTCTAGACAAAGCTACAAGAGCCAGAAGTGGGGAACAGGAAAGGGAAATAAAAGGTGAGGATTGCATCAGTGTCACCAGAGCCTAAACTGGGAAAAAAACGTGAAAACTTGCATGTTTCTTAGTGAGCTGGGATATGACCTTCCCTCAACCCTGGTCCACATAGACCCAAAAGATATTAAATCACCTCTGTGGCAGGAGCACAGTAATCAAGTGCCTCAATCCCATAAGAATTAAGTTGATGCACTAATTTGCCTTTGAGCTGCAGAAGGACATACTTTCAACTACAGTGTCTGAGCAGCGGCTGATGCTGTGCCACAAACAGCTGTGATGAATCTACACAAGACGGGGTGCTAGCAGGAGTAAAAAGGCTCCCATAGAATGTTTTAAAATCCTCAGAATCAATTGGACCCCAGTTTCTCTGCTCCTTAAAAAGGGGATAGAGCAACAAACCACACAGGGGTTGCGACGGAGGGCATAGTTTCAGGGCATACTCATGAAATACTTTCAGTATAACCTTGGTTATGGAGAATGAGGTTTTAAAAAAAAAATCACTTATTTTCTATTTATTTCTTTGATTTACCCTGCTGGAAAAATAAAATAGGCAGTACAGTTTCCTAAACCACAGGACTTCACCACAGACCATCTCATCTTTCTGCTGGTATCCAAACACAATACGCATGGGATATACCCCTTCATCTCTTTGGGTGGTAAATTGTTACTCAGTCCATGGAAAATAAAAGGAACAGATGCACAAAACAAAACCATGGTCCTCGGTTTTGCAGGTTGCAAGAGGCAATCCCATCCCCTCAGCAGCACTGCTAACCCTATGGAGCAAATCCTTGCCATGAGGGTGTTGGTGTGAATGACTGACAACTGCACTGCGGTAAATACACATTAACACTTCTGGGTTGAGAGCAGCCAGGTTGACAAGAGCTCCATGGTAACAGATGAGTCAGCTCTGAATGGATCCTAATTGATGCCAGCAATGTGGCTGGACATTTTGCATCAATGTGCTGGCCACCTGCTCCCAGGGCAGCAGAAATGCCCAGCGAGGCATGGGCTGTACATCTTGAGAGGGGAATATTTTTCAGCTGCTAAGTCAGTTCATGGGCTGAATGACTTGAACTAAATGCAGCCATCAGATGTCAGACACCTTTTAGCAGAATACGAACCAGAATATATACCAGAGTATAAATACTGCTGCTATTGTAGAACACATAATCTATTATGTATAGACTTAAGCATGGGAGATAAGGCTTTCTTGAAACCAATTTAAAATCAAACCAACTCATAGCTAAAATCTAACCATTATTCTGAATTTGTTGGTTGCTTTGTTTTTAAACAGAACTTTAGGAACTGCAGTAACTTCAGCTTTTTGGCTGTTGATCATTTAATGGCAGAAGGATTTGGACTAAATTTGACACGGTGCCTTACTGTCTTGTTCAGCCATTTGTAGGGAGAATGCTATTGGTGATAATTTAGACATGTTCCAGATGTGAGAGAAATGTTCACTCATTTTTAAGATTCTTGTGTTATACCAAATACACACAAATAGAATTCATGCCAGAGGGTGCATAATTTATCATTTTCCAGACCAAGAGGCAAGAAAAATGAAAGGCATCCAGCACGGATATCACCAAATATATTGCTGAGATAAAACATAGTTAGTCATTTATGAGACCCCCCCAGTGCCATAAAAAGACGAATGTAGTCTTGATGCTTGCACCTACTGCAAGATTTCTTTTTTATTCTTATGAATTCAATTACTATTTATACTGTAAGTGTTCAGTTAAGGTATTGTCTTTTAAATTGCATTGCCTCTTTGATTGTATTACTAATTTGAAATTCGAGGTCTCTTGTTCATCAGCACTTGTGTGCTCAAACAACTAGTTTCATGTGTACAGAAAGAGTAATATTATGAGCAAATAAAAATATGATAGCAAACATTTATCCTCAGTTAGACAATCCTATTTAACAAAAGATCCAATAATCATACTAAAGAAAGCTGTACAAAAAAAGATTCCTATTTTCATTAACTGAAACATTTACAAAAATATTACAACTATTAATTTCTTCGTTCACCTCACTCCCTACGCTGAATGAAATGCAGTGCTTAAAAATTTCGCTACGGAAGTTTTACAGAGCTTTGCAAATTTCTTCACATACAAATGAAATTTTATATAGATTTCAGTAATGCAGTTTCTACAGACAAAATTGTAGGTTGCTCTCCATAATACTTTCCTCTACATCTCACCAGAATGTTTTTACATTCATCAGTCACTCACAAACAAAAAGCTTCAGATTTGGAATATATTTGAGATGATGATAATTTGAAATAGCCAAGGAAGACAAACCCAAAGAAAATCAATTTCAGAACTTTTCACTTACTGTATATAGATTTTCCCAAAATATTGTATTCAAAACGTAACTGAAAAATAAGTGACAGAGTGGATAGGAGAAGGAACAGAAGGAGAAGGCCACGGATTTTGACCTAAGGGCAGGGAGTGGAGTTAGAGCTTTAACTTATTTTACTTAAGGCTGGTAAGTTTAATTAACCAGGTATGGTTTGAATACACAGGGAATTCATTAGACTAGAACCACAGTTTCATACAGATGGTCATTTCGTGTGTTAATACTGAAAGACTCCCTCATGTGCTGAGCTTAAGACCACATGAAATCCCATGTCAAGTCTGTTTTGCCATGATGGTAATTGGTGAGTGACCTCTCCCTGCCCTTAGCTCATGAACCTTTCCTTGTATTTTCTCTCCCCTGTCCAGTTGAGGAGGGAAGAGATAGAGTGGCTTTGGTGGGCACCTGGCATCCAGCCAGGGTTAATTCATCACAGGGGTTCTACAAAAACTTTAGAAAGAAACAATTTACAAGGGCATGTAGTGGCAGGACAAAGGTGAATGACTTTAAACTGAAAGAAAAGAGGTTTAGATTAGTGAATAGGAAAAAATTCTTCACTTTGAGAGTGGTAAGGCACAGGAGCATGTTTCCAGGGAAGCTGTGGATGCCCCATCCCTGGCTGGAAGTGTTCAAGGCCAGGTTTGATGGCGCTTTGAGCAACCCAGTTGAGTGAAACAAATGTGCCTATAGCCATGGCAGGGGCATTAGAACTAGGTGATCTTTCAAGTCCTTTCCAATCCAAACCATGATTCTCTAATACTAATACCATTGTCAAGGGATTTATCACAAAGTTGCCTATTGTGATGAGGAGCAGAAATTCTCATTACATGAACTTGATTAAATACATTACTTCAGCATCTATTTTTTCAATACGGTGAGAAGCAGTGAGAGGTGCAGAAGGCAAGGCTGGAGCAACATGCAAAACATGCTTTTTTGGATACCCCAGGTGCTATAGGAAGGGTACCCATGAAATCCCTGAAACAGTTGACAACCTTCACCCCACCTGCCTCTACAGACATCCAGCACACCGTAAGGAAAACATGCCATGGACAAAGGTCTCCAGAAAACCAATTCAACATGTTGGCAGCCAGTGGTTTCACAGTTCCAAACTGTATTACAACTAAGTTTTGGGGAGTCTCCAGATCTTCATCTGCTGGCCCCCAAAGAGCTGAAGTTGCCCTTCACAAGAAGGTGATGGTTGCCCACTTGTTTAATGGAGACATCTACATCCCGGATATTCTGATGCTGTTCTAAGATAGCTCACTCAGGGAGACATTCCTTATCTCTTCCCTGCCTTCATAGAACCTTTTCAGAAGAAAATCTGAGATAATTCTCCCTGCTCCTTTCCACCAGATACCAACAGGATATAGCTACTTGTGTTTCTGTCGCTATTTTTCCCAGTTTCTAAAGTATTTTTTGTCTCTTTCTACAGCTTACTAGGCCTAGTCCACACTTCAAATTCATATTCTACTTGAAGTCTTATTAAATGTTAATCTGACAAAGAAATCTCAAATTATGGGTGCCTTTAAATTCAAGGCCTTATTTTAGAATTGCTTAGTTTCACTAAACTGCAAAAATTCAGTCTGAAATGATTCATAATTTAAAAAAATAATTAAAGCCCTGATTGATAATTGCACAGATGTAATCTGAGTGGCAGTACTTACACCAGCACAAAACCAACACACATCCTATCAGAATCCACTTGCACAGACTGCAGTATTTAAACTGCTCATTTTCCCCCACTCCAGACACACTGAACTTATTGTTTTAATAATTAGCATTAAAAAGCCTGAACTTTAAAAAAAAAAACACAATAAGCACACAAGTAACACGATCCACATAAAAGACAAAAAGCATTTGTTCTTTCATTAGATTGACTTTTGCTTAGATGCACTTAAAATACCACATCATAAAATGTATGTGAGGAGACCATTTATTGCACAAACAATTAAAGAGTTTTCTCTTTCTTTATTTATTTGTATAGGACTAGCTACCCCACAAACCACTTGGCCAAACAACCTGTTGGAGTACTTCCAGGATGCATTGAGACATCCACCAAAATATCAAAGGCTGTAATTACACTTTCATCGTATATTCCAACTCATCCAAGAATAGTAAAGAAACATTAAAGACGACAATCTCATCTGAAGCTAATTACTGACAACTAGCTCAATATTGCCTATAGAACTCATCATCTTTGATTTTATTCATTAAAGAGCAGTCTCATCAGTTCCCATGTTTCTCAAAGTATTTCTTGAAAGGGTTATAATTTAGTGGCGATGAATTCCAGGTCCTGGGTTTCTGAAATTTTTATAACTTCACTGTCTTAATAGGTTCTTCATAGTTGGTCCAAGTTTGATCAAAACTGTAATGATGCAATGACTGGTTGAGGGAGAGGAAAAAAAAAAATAAAGAAAGACTACTAAGTTAATAAAAAATTTGGTGGGATTTTGTCCCAGAAAATAAAATAATGATAATAATAAAAAAATCCAATCAAATATATTTTATGATTTCTTCTCCCATTGAAATTTTCAGCATATTTAATAACTTAAAGTTTACTCCCAAAACATTGGTTGTTGAAAACAAAAAGTACTGTTGCTCACATTTTAGATAGGGAGGTGAGGCACTTTGGAAAACTGCAGCAGAACAGGAACTTTTAGCCTGTTCTCCAAACTATCAGATTGGTCTTCAAAATACTGAAAATCCTTTCCTATTGCTGTTCTCAAACAGCAGCTTCAATAACTGCAGGCTAACCACATTCTGGCTGAAGCTGTGCTGGAAACCAGATTGATTAAACCAGTGGAAACATTGCTGGAGACATTTCCTTAACCAACATGGTCAGCTAATATTCAGATTTTGCTCCTCAAGAGAGATGTTGGACAAGCTACTTGAAGGAGAAGTTTTGCTATAAATATTAATCAAATTTTCCATGAAATCAGTATTTTGTTCAAAATACAATAAAATGAAAAAAAAGTTCAATAATACTATAGTGCTTTTAAAAGCCTCACTTTTCCCTTGGTGATTCCTTTGGCTAAAGTATTTCACTTACGCAAAGCACACTTTTTGGTCTAATTAGTGGAACAGGACTCGGGGGGACCACTCTCATCCCCCAGGTGGGAGGAGATCTCAGCAGACCACAGACCTGCTATTGTCTTCTACAGAAAACACAAGGAGAAGGCACTCCAAGAAGCACTGGGTGGCAGCAAGGCATGCTGAAGACAGTCTTGAGAAACTGCTGAAACTGGATTTTCTTTACCATTTGGTCTATATCCTGCTAAACCTCAGTCCTGTGACTGAGACATACCAAACACTGTTTTCTGAAATTTTTTAATACCAGAAACTCTTCTGCGCTGAGATGACCCTCACATCCCTACACTTTCTCATCTGAAGACACACGTAAGCTAACTGAGGCCAGTACCGCGTCTCTTTCCTCATGCCACGCTCACCCCTCACATGTCGAACCAGCTACACACTTCTTCCTCAGTAATCCCCAACACCATGGCTTATGTCACGTTTCAGCTCTCTGTTGTAGGCCAGTAAAATGCACAGTAAATATAGTGCTGGCATTGGTTGTAACCAGGTGTTATCCTTGATTTTGCGCTACGCCATGGTGGAGGTCTCAGTAGGTGTCAGTCTGGGCCTGTCTGGAGCTGTGCCTGAGCTTGTTTAGTTGTAAGTGCAATTATCTAACAACTCTTAAGTGACTTTGGCTTTACCTTTAGCCCTCAGCTTGGTTTTGCTTAACTGCAAGGCATGAGGCTAACTTCCAGGTAGTAATTGGCAATAACAAGTACTGCTTGGAATTCTAAACCAAAAAGCAACATGGAGGGCACAGGACAGAAGCTCAGCCTTGTTGGTTTGGACTCAGGATGACACTGGAGGTAGCAGGGCTATAAGCTACTGGCAACCAATGGTCAGTGACCAGCCAGGAGAGGGATGAGTCCTTGGGAGCTGGGTGAAACTAGCCAGGGATAACCAAGAGAGCAAAGAACAAGTGTCAAACATATGTCAAAAACACCATATAGAGTAAATTCAAATGCAATGTGGAACTACAAACCAGTCAAGAATGAGACAGGTGCAGACCATGCAAAAATGCCTGCAAGCTGATCCTAAAGTGAGCGGGAAAGATTTCTCCCAAGGATGTATTCGTAATACTCAGGATGCAGACAACTCACCAGAAACTTCCCCTTATGCCAAGATTGAACACATTGACCTCCAGACCCAGAGTACGAGTGGTAATTTTAAGTTAAGCAAAAGAAGTACGTAGAACTTCCATGATTCTATACATACTAGAAAAATGTGTGTATGCCTCATTTTATCTGCATTTGCTTTGAAGTGGGTCACTATTATTGTAACTGGAAAAGTAAGAGCCCTTTGACTGTACAATTAAGATTTTAATTATACTAATGAAAATTCATGTCTTTGAATAGAGGGTGAGTTCTTTTTGCCTGTTATAAGATCTTGAATGTGACAAATTTGTGGGAATTCAAGGAACCTGTTGTGTAACTGGGATGCAACAATTTCCTAACAGTAACACGCTCACTGGTTCATCAAATTCAGGGTATTTCTTCCTTGAAGAGGGAGCAAGAATGCTTTGGGAGAGTCAGAGCATTTAATAGACATCAGTACAAAGAACAGGAGTAAAACCATTGACATCAACTTTTTTTCAGCCTTACAGCCTCAGAAATGTTTCCAAAGTGGTGGATTTCAAATCGATACAGAGCACCAACTCACACAGCGCTCCAACCCCAGGCAGATGACACATATCACAGAGCACCAGTAACATATGGTGCTCATCAAATATACTGCTGCCCGCTCATATTGGAAGAGGTTTATGGTTATGTTCTACACGGAGTTATCTTGTCTTAAGGTATCACACAGATGGATCACAGCTATAAGATCTGCACCTAAGAAAAACCACTGGCCTCCTGGCCAGCTTCAGCTGTAATCAATACTAAAAAAATAATGCTGTTTCCAATTCACTGAGCTACAGCAGAAAGGGCTCCATGAATTCCTCAAGGCTACACATCCATATAAATGTCACAGCCTGAAAGGGAGAGGTCAGCCACATCTCCCCACCCATGCCTTTTTTGCATCACCTTTGCTTGGGGCTGAGGCTTTCTGTCCTCCAAGTCTCCTTCAAGCAGGGTGGGCAGTCATCCCACACAGCACCTCTGAAGTTGTTTCAGCAAGAGAATCTGGCCAGGCCTAGCACCTCAAAACTGAGACCCTGCTCAGTAAGTCAAAGAAGGTTTGCCGGGATTTTACACCATGCATCAGGTGCTGCCAATTAAAAAGTCTCAAAATAGTGGAATTCATGCCATCATATGAATAATAATAATAATATAATGTATAATTTAAGAATAAAAACCTGATTTAATAAGTAATTTTGTTGAACAAATGGAAAACACAGATCAACAGTGGAAACTGATATCTAACATGACTTTTAGTTATGATTTTGGAGTAGAAGGTCTAAACTTTGGAGGGGGTTTTTAGAATAAGACTTTATTAACTGAGAATCAAATTCTCTAGAAATCGCTCATTTTTCTTTTACCTTTTGTTTTATTGTTGGACCAAGTCACAGCAAATTTTGCCAAGAAAGGGTAAGATTCTGTATAATATAGCTGCTCTAGGGATAGTAAGAGGTTATATAAATCCTCCCAAAGGAAGGGATTTGGTTTTTTTTGTGGAACTATAAACATAAAGCAAATGGAATTGCTTAAGAGTTGCTATTTGCCCTGTTGGTTCTTGTTCATCTTGTAAACTAAATGCAATAAAAGAACAAAGACTGTTTTCCATTTTTAAGGATTGTTTCTCCATCAGAGCTGCTCAGAAACAGTTTATTTTCCAGTTGGTGAATTCAGATTGAGGAGGTTTCTATCTCTCCTTCCTACACTTGGCACAGCTACTCCATTTTTGAAAAATACAGTATCATGTCAATGCCTTACACTTTACTTTGGTGCAAGGTACTTTGCCTGCTGAGGAAAATAAACAATATGTTTTAGAAAATTTCTAAAGGAAAATTTGAAACCATTCATATACTCCTATATGGAAGCTCTTAAGGAAATATTTTAAGATAGTGAACATGGTGAAGTGATTCAACAACTCATTCCTAATTTACTTGAGCCAGCAAATATTTTTTAAAGGAAACAAAAAAGCTACATGACAAATAATTTAGTAGGAGCTGCTAAGTGCTACTACCAGAAAAAGAAAGTTATTTATTTAGGTACTGGTTTGTGGAACAGGATGGTATTTTAGATAGGGATTAGGGTTCTTTGCAATTAGACTGTGAATATTTCAGACCATTGTAAGAATTTATTTATTTATTTCTACATTTTCTTCTTCTGTGTGTGTGGACAAAGCAAAAGTGAAACTGAGTTAATGAAAATAAATGTATAGTACTTCATTAGTAACCCATGTCAACTCAGAAAAAAAGGGCAGATGTTAATCATGCAGTTCACTCTCCTGGGTTCTCTCCTGGTTTGTTTTTACTGAGTAAATGTATTGATGCAAATGGAGAGTCTTGGGAGAAAGGAGCAAAATGTGCAAGAGTTATCCATCATGAAGAACTGGGAAGAAAACAAAAATTTTTGCTACTTACGAGAATTCTACAGAAAACATATTTTCCTCCCTACAGGTTGAAACACACAGACACACACACTCTCTGTTCCTGAGACGTACACATCAGAGTGAATTTAAAGGAAAATACCCCAAAATTCATCCTCATTGGCATACACTATTTGGTGTCCTTAGGCTATTTTGAAAAAATACTGGTGATAATAATGAGCAAAATTATGCCTGTTAAATGTAGTTCTATACACGGCACTCAGGAAGACTTCTGGCCCTTGCGAGTTCTGCTTTATCCCTTTGTACCCCTTTATTGGGCTCACACATCAATTCACATAACATCATGTACACAGTTAAGCCATCTAAACTGTGTATGCCAAGTGAGAAGTAGGGAGATGTTCACAAGGCACACTACTGGACACAGTATATTCATATGTTTTTTAAAGCTGAAATGTCACACACCTTTCCTAGACATACCTTGAGGAAGGAAAATAATTTTTGATTCAATTAGCTGCAGAAATATCTTGCAACCTCTTTGCAGCAATTTGTTAGGACCTTTCATAAATCAGAACAGTGTTGTTTAGCAGCCAATGAAAACATCTTTCAGAAGACAAAGAAATTAGTCCATACTCACATGCAAAGATGATTAAAATCAAATTCAGACATTAATAATTGATCCCAGGTGTCCCTCTATTCTTTGACCCATAGTTGTCAGTTGTCACTGATGTAGTTAGATGGTTAGAAAACTTTTTCTTTTTTTCCATGGTGATTTGGCAAGGTTCTAAAAGCTTTTAAGAGTCAAATCTAGGAATTCATGCAATAAATATCATTATTGTAGAAGCCACAACAATTAAAAACTTTTTCCAAGAATCTTAAATCATCTTAATCTGGAGCATTAGAGACCATAAAAATAACAACTGTTTGGGGATAACTTTGTCTGTGCTTTTTCTTTGGAAGTTTTGAAACAGATGCTGGAGGTGGGTTGCAAATTCAGCAGTATGTTTTGATCATTCATGTATTAGGCATATGTGCAAACACTCAAGAAGATATGCTTTTTTTTCTTTCCACAAAACACAGGCAGTTTAACAGCTGAAAAATAGTAATGACCAATTTCATCAGCTAAGAAGCACTATGCATGCTCCGTAACAGACTTTCTTAATTCTTGGGCCTCTTGCATTTTAAACAATTTCTCTTCATCTTTTAAAAACCGATCAACCTGATATACACAGAGGCGACTAATACCTACAGTTTAAATTTCAAAAGGCAGTCCCCATCACCATACATGGAAAGGAGGAGAGTGGGAAATTCTGTAAGGAGGCTCTGCTTTTGAGTCAGTAGTGAGTGAGCACTGCTCTCAGTTTGACATTTTTGGTTAATAAAGAGTTATAAACTGGTCACTAAAGCAGCTACTGGACACTGAATGTAAAATACACAAATTAGCAGTCAATTAAGAATTGTCGGAGTCTTTCTTTTGTTACTCACACTTAGATGAAGATTGTTGACATCTAAACACCCATATTAGCATTTATTCTGTTATGCAAACATTCTCATGGAAATAATGTGCTTGCACTCTATATGTCAGGCAGGAACAAGACATACAAATATTGTTTTAAATACTTATTTACTAAGCCAAAACAAAAGTTTTACCAAAACAGAAAACCGGTTTCTGTCAAATGTCATGGTCTAGTAAGATCTGTTTAAATCTGTTCTGGTCTAGTTTAATCTGTTTAAAAGGTATTTGCTCATACGATGTTAAACTTCTACCCTTTGTTCTGCGGTGCAGCTGTAGATAACAACTTTGAGGCAATGTATTTAAACAGTGTCTGCCCATACACCCTGAGCAGGATAATTATGTTTGGTTCTAGATTTGAATTCTCTTTTGAAAGACTACGTTCTGCCACTACGAATCCATTCTTGGCAGAGTTTTTTCAGGGCTCCACAGTAGAACGAAGTGCACCCAAGGCAAGTGTAAGAAGTGATGGCCTGTTGTTTTGAAGAGCTATAGCCTTGCTGCAATCACAAGCCTGAAGTAAATTTACAAGTCAAACGTATGCAAATAGCTTATCTCTTATTTGCTGAGGAGCATTTATCATCATCTGTTTAATTAGCTGGAGAGCTTTTCCCAGCAGGTCTCAACTAAAGAACAAATGTTTAGAACTGAGAACTTCCCTTCAACTCTCCCAAATCCCTGGCTTTTTTTTTTCTTCTGTAACTCTAACCCTAATACACAAATCTACAAAATTTGAAAACTGAAAAAATAAAAGAAAAATTGTGGAGATCACCATGATTTTGTCAAAATTCAATCAACCTGCTTTTCACTTGTGTCTCCTATCCCACCTTTCACCTGTTTGTCTCTTCGGAGAATAGAATGAATGCCTTCCTCCTAATTTTAAGAAAAGCTTAGTGAAATTCACCACACTGGCATGCCATGAGGCATCACCACCAGGATGCCACCATGCTCAGATATAAAGACTTTTGTTACAAGAGAGACAGCTAACCCAGCAAAGAGACTGGGTCCACAGGGTGACCCTTGTGGTGACGCGGGTCTCAGGTTCATTTCGTAGTGCATCATCTATCCGGAGCATCCCCTGAATCTGCAACTTAAAAATAAGAGTTTGTACAAATGAGCCTTAAAATTCTCATTTCCCTTTATAAGGAACTCTTACAGTCTCTCCTGACACACACATACAAAAAAAAAAAAAAGCATGGATGTAGAAAATGTCTTCCAGGGAGAGAAAAATGACAGTCCTCAGCACACAGTGGCACTGTAGTAAGTCTTACCATCGCATTGTGTTTTATCTTGTTACAATGCCAGCTGAGGCAATGCGTAGTCTTTCCCATTTTTCCTAGAATTCTTCACAGGAAACCAGCAACCCACCATGTCTGACAAAAGCAGGCTGGGCCCAGCCAAAAGAGAAGACTAATAATATTCCTAATTAACAGCCAAAGGCCAAAGAACCAATGCTTATAAGCCACAAAAAATAAAGCGTCATAGTTACGTCAAGTGTACTTGATATGCTTAATTAATGCAAAGAGAAAAAGAGAAGTTTTGTTAACAGATGAACTTTTGACATTTCCTTTTGCCCCAAAGGCCACACACTCACAAAAGCACTCCAAAAAACAGCAGCAGAAAAAGACTTCATGTAGGAAGCATTCTGTCACATCAGAGGCCACTGTGGCTTATTTAGAAGAGGGACATCTATGTATTTGCAGAAATACTGGTTGCTCTTGCAGTAAAGGAATAAACTCAAGGTTACATGTGAATTTAAACTCACTGCCTCCTAACAGCAAAGTCAGGACTGTGTTGGCAGCTCCCAGGCTCTTTTGCTTTTCCATATTCAGCTGGAACTTCATACAAAGAGGCAGATTTCCATGATGTAATTAAATCTTGCTGGAAATGAGATTTTTCACATACTTCATCAAGCTTAAAAGCAGAGACATTCAAACAGACTGCATCTTTTTAACTCTTGGATGACATGCAGTCTGTTCGTCTACCAGCTCTCATCATTATCCGTGCAGGAATTCTTTACAATTACCATTACATCAAATTAAATTAAATCCACAATCTCTCTGCTATGATCAAAATAGGTGCAGATGTTGAGATTGTATAAGGCAGGGTCTGCAAAAAATGGGATGGGAGCTGAAGCAAAATCACAACATCACTATCCAATAAACCAGGTTATTAGTAACAAAGAGGTTACCTGCTCTCAAGATACTATCATTTCCATCTAATTTCACATACTCTTGATTATCTTACAAAAGAAAATATCCTAGGTCTCCAAAAACATTTATCACCCCTTTTTGCCTTTGGAAGAATTCACCCAAACAAATATTTCTTTTCAAAAATCATATTCTTCTGAGTAACGTCATCTAAATGAGATCCTTCCTTAGCCTTTATAGCCCTCTCTACTGTTATCTATGAGACTCTCATCACGCTTTTCAGTAACTGAGGACAGTATTTCTCCAGAAGCACCACTAGAGTTCATGTTAACCATTTATGGATGATTTTTATTTTTCAGTACAGAAGAGGCCTGCAATGCGGTATGGAAGTATTTAGCATGCACACAAGAGTTAGGTAAGACTGTTTCACCCTTTTTTTCTTTTTAGTGCCTAATTGTTTTCAAATTCCTGACAGAGTAAATTAGACAGAAAGAAAATGAAGAAAAAAAATTGTACTGGCATTTGGTATTCTGAAGGCCCTGTTCTTAATTTCCTCCATTCTTTCATGTAATAATAGCTTTGGTTAAGCCTCCGGATACATGGTAAATTGGACTGAGTTTGAGTCCTTTCTCTTAATAGCTTTTCTTGTAAAAAGGTCCAATGTGAATGCAGTAGGTCACAGTTATCTACAAGTTTTTTGGAAGGGGGAAATCACAAAGTAAAAATTGATTAAAGTTTGCAAGATTCATAACTTTAGAGAAAAGAAAAAGTTCATTCAGGTCTCTGCTCATCTCCCCTGTGATGCGCAATGATGATTCAAACCCACCAAGGTGTGCACATGGAGCAAAGCAGTGCTGGTTCTCCTGTCCTCTAACTCATTATATTTGGAAGATAATTAGCACTTGAACAGCCATTATTAGGTAGGTGACAGATTACTCTGCATGCTTTTTTAGAACCTGGAGTGGCTTTGCAGGACAGGCTAAGAATGAGGAGCAGCTTCCCACAACCAGCAAGGAGACCACGTAGACAGTAATGTAACTTCTAACCACAGTCAAATCCTGAGAATTCAGTCTGAAAGTTGACTTTTCAGTTGATGACAGGAGTGCAATCTTATTGCGTTTCTAAATAAGTCTCTAAGTGTTTCTAATTTTTATGCGAATATAGACAACATTAGCATACCAAATTTAAAAAAATAAACATATATATTATATACATATCTACAGTAAGTCACAAGAGAACCACAATTCTCACAGGCTCGGGAGCTGTCCCTGCAGGGGACATATCAAAATCTTGCACTGACATAATATGTGTTATTTCCCCCACTTTTAACCTCTATTTTCCTCCTGTAATTACTATTTTCTTACCCACCCCTCTCCTGACTGCCTTAGTAACTCCTTACCTATCTCCTTTACCTTGTCTATAAACGTGGATGCAGTTTTGGTCCATCAAATCACTTGAGTTTTCTTAGTAGCACTGCACCTGCAGATTTGCAGTCTCCTACAGTCTGCTGCTGCTAGAAGTTATCCTCCCACTGGTCAGTCTGTAGGAGAATTCTCCAGCTACTTCCAGTCAACATGAGACAGATTACCAAAGACATACAATTTGAACTAATTAACCTAGCCTAGATCCTTTTTGCTTAACCAGGTGTGGGGTCATCCACATGACCAACCTAGCTGGCAGCTGTGAAAAAGTGAAAACCTCTGGGAGGAAGGATGTGATGAGCAGCCAGTAACCATTGTACTTCCTCTTCCAGCTGCATCCACAGCTCTCCCTCTAAAAAACAGTCCTGATCCTCCTTGCAAAGGGTCATGCTTTCCTCTGCAGACTAAGGGAACATGTAGTCATTACTAGCAGGCTGAAACCTGAGAACAGCAACTCTAGTTTAGCTCTTCCTTATGCTGTCCCAACTACTCTTACCAGTCTCTGAGGACCTCCTCTGGCTACAACTTGGCATTTGTAGGCCATCTATTTTCTCCTCTATTTGTGTACCATCAACACCATTAGATTGCTCCTCTTAATGCTGTGTCCTACCCAAGTTTCCATAACTCTACTCTGATACTCTTCCTCACTGGGTACTCTGGCCCTGTTCCAGCTAAGCAGTGTTGAGTAAATGAGGTAATTTGGGTGTCTTCACACAACAATGTGTGGTCACTCCCTGGGACAACCTCCTTACTCAATTACACTGAGAATAATTTGAAACAAAACTTGTACTGAAGGTTCTTGTAAAATACCAGCTGCTCCAAGGTCCATAATTCAGGCATCCCTGAAGCATTACCATGCCTATGTTGGCTGAAATATCCTCTGCAAATAGGCTCCCAGCAGTTTTCTTCTGTACACTTGCCACATCCTACTGTATGCTTAAGTGCCCTAGTACTGAAATACAGCACACTTGAAAACAGTCATGCCAATTTTTTAATTAAAAGCCCCTTTTTGTTACTTCCAATTAGGTAGGAGAGCAAAAATCTCCTTTTCCCATTTATAGAAACTCCTATTTTTGCCTCTATTTTTACAAGAAATACAGAAACATTGCAAAGTGTGCCCCAAATGTGTCATCATCCAATAAAATTCCACATGTGCAAAAACCAGCCCTAAAATTCTGTACTGAATTCTGTACTGACAAAGTTATAGCCAGCTGGAGGAAACAAAAGGTAGTGAGGTACAAGTTAAGAATACTATTACTAGCTGTTGAAGGAGAGTCCAGGGTATATTTCAGAAGTTCAAAAATTAAATCTCCTGGCCAATATAATAATGGAATTCCCAAACGCATCCAAATGAGTTTTTACTTCATCTTGAGGTAGGCCTGTGACTGTGCCTCTTCAGGTCCTCTACAACACTTTCAACAACATGAGCTTTTTGTTCTGAAAACCAGAAGAGGAAAGACCTGGAATACATCTATGCGACATGAAAGCTGGGAGAAGACCCAAGCAGGGTGAGCTGCACAGGAAAAGAACACAGTCTTTGATGGGTTTTGAACAAGCACAGGTGTGGTGGCAAGAATTCCTAGTAGGATTTATGCATTTGTAGCAAGAAAGACCTTGAGGAACCAAATTTAATTGTCAAAGAGTCTAGAGGAAGACTCTATTCCTCAAAACACATAATTACATAACCATGTATGATTTAGAGATGGTGAAAAAGTACAGCACCTGTCACAGACTTTGCTAAGCCAAAGCCTAAATATGGTTATCCTTTATAACATGTTTCTGACTAATCTTTTTTAATTCTAGGTCCACTGCCAAATGTGAGGACTAACCCTTTTACCAGAAAAATAGACCGAAGTCTTTACCACATTATCATCAGACAGATGTTTACCAGCTGAGGAGAAATCCAGTGCCCTAGAGGGTATTATTCCTGCTGACAGAAAAAGCAGGTAAGGTGTGCTAAAAAATGTGCTCTGAAGTCAAGTGAACATTGTAGTGCCTTAAAGATAAACACTGGTACCAACATGAATTATTTCAGCTAGATGAACAAGATAAGAATTAAATATTTTTCTCCAAGTTTTCTTCCATGTTCAAGGCAACATTGAGAGGTCTTCATAAGGTGCAAACTAGTAAGAATAAGAACATAGACAAAGCATACATTAGCAAGTGGTGCAGCATGGTAGAAACATATCCATAAAGAGAAGCAGCTGGCAAAGAAGATGAGATATCCTCCTCACTGTTGGACATTCAGGGATTTCTGGTCCCCAACAGTCTGGTCCTGTGAGCTGAATGCCCACTAGCAGGTTGGAATGCATTTTTTTGTTTAGTTGCAGCCAAAGGAAATCCTGCTAACATGCTACCAGGCTGCCCCACAGAGTAAAACAATGAACTTTCAATGTGGTTGAGTGGATGATGTGTTCAGAGCTCACTAACATACTAATGGAAATGTTAAACACAGAGGAGCATAAACCTAAGCCTTGTTTAGGGCTTGTAACTCCAGGTCATGAGATTTGCAGCTTTCTTCTTCACTGATTGCTGGCCATCTTGGTAGGCTTATGGATTTCGGTGATAACTTCAGGAGCTCCCTTCACTCTGAAATCTAAGCCATTTTTATTGTGTATCTAATTTTAGGACTTTATATCTGATACTATTTATTTACATGTTTTAAGAAATGTGAAAGTGTAGCTGAGGTGAAGACATGTGGCAAGAGTATTCCAGATGGTCAGAGCTGTAGGGGAAGGAAACTGGATTACACTGGTGTGTTACAGATCCGCTGGGAAGAAATTAAAAAGAGTAAGTTAATGATAAATTACGAATGAAGTATGTGCCATGAATATTAACCACACACACTGTGTACTTTCTGAAACTGTCTGTCTCCGGAAGAATAGTTTTGTAGCTACAAGACAGCATCAGTTTATTTAGGGGACATGAGAACTCTGTAGGGATTAGGAATCTTACAGAACTAAAGAAATTGTCCAGTGTTGTGAAAAACAGAAAATTATTCCTGACTTATACAGCACACTAAATAACAAAGACATTAAAGTTTTATGGCACTCCTAGGGATGGATGGAAGCCCATTTCAATGCAGATTTAATTCTCCCCAGTTATAAAACATCAAGATTTACATGAATCTGGGGAGGGGGGAAAGCCAGGGAGATACAGAAGAAGCATCACATCCCAGTACAACATTAATTAATAAATAACAGAAGTGTCTTGAGACTCCAAAAATATGGGTAGAAATATTATTATCAGTAAGAGATATTTTTGGAAAGGATACCTGTGTGACTTCAGAACAATGATTTTTTTAAGTGTTGGAATGAAACTTCCACATGTCAACCATAAAAATGAAAAATAAGTTGTCACTTTAAGTTTTCTTTCCTAGGCAAGCACCTTATTTCAGACTGTATTGAGGAGCAGGGCTGTAGGGAGTGGAGAATCCTCTTTTTGAACTTTTTGAGAATATACAATAGCAAGCTAAGGTACTTCTTTAGCCTATAGTTCCCCATGCCTTAATAAAGTTTACTCAATAGTATCAGATATGAAGACTCTGCTGGCACAAAAATCTGAAAACACAATGCTCCCAACAGCCTTTCTGAAGGCTCAAGTGTTTGTGGTCAGACATCTCCCAACATAAACATGCAACTTCCCAGATTTCCATTGTTCTGGCATGTGTTCATGGTAAACAGGAGAACACAGCCTTGGAGGTCCTCACTGGCCAAGGAAGAGCAAAGAAGTCACCAGCAACATCTGCCAGTGCCTGGCTCAGGAATAGGCACATTATCTGCTTTTCTTCTTTTTTTTACCAGCACCAAAGACAACACTGGTCAGAGCACAAGGTGTCCAGATTAACTGTTGTGAGCAAGTATAATGAGTCAGGCATGTAAGAATGCAACCAAACCCACATGCTTTCTACTAGGGGCTGGGCTGAGCTGCTGATGGTGAGCATATGCAACAGGTAAGGAGTGCCTGAGATGCAACACAAGGCACAGACCTGGGAGTAGTGGCAGACAGACTCCAGCAGCTGGAGAAATCCATCACTTGCTACAGTGCTTAGACCTTAGTAAGGCAAGAATGAAGTTTAATATGTACATTTTGGCTTTTATTTTTAGAAGACTAACTTGCCTTGCTCTGTATTACATCCTTATTTAAGACATCCAGAAAATTACGCTCCAGCTCTGTGCCTGAGAATGTCACACATAAAACCTACCATAAACTTCTACTCTGCTCTAAAAGTGCCAGCAATTTCACTTTTAAGGCGTAAACTGAACGACATGTTTCTTGATACATGGAATATTACACAAGTTATATATATCATTGGCACAAAGGAAAAAAATACAAAGTATTAACATTTACTTTAAGAATGAAAAGCCTGAACAAATCAGGATGTGTAGTTTACAAGGCTGTCAGTCATGCAAGTAAAGTCCATATAACAAAGGAATATATTGGCAGTAACCCTCATATGCAGTGTTAAAGAAGTAACTTCCCCCTTACTTCTCCTTAAAAGGAAAATCTTAACTAGGTACACAGAAGGACACAAGCTAAGTGGACACAAGCCATGTATTTTATTCCACTTTGCAAACACCTGAAGTTTTTTGTTGAGTTGTTTGGGTTTTTCTTTTTCCCTTGTAACTTAGCTTTGGAAACAGCTAGGCTATTGTGGCATCAGTTTATTCAAAATGTCTGCTTCAGCATGGGAAGATAATGGCTGCTTTCTCTTACTGTCTCTGCTAAAAAATCTTTTACAGATATTTAATATCTGTAAAACTCTTTGAAGCTTGATGAAAATATTGCAGCCCTTTGAAGAAGGATCTCAAATTTAGAAATTAAATGGCACTAATAATAAGGAAGTAATGTCAAAATCGCAAGATAGCATGCTGTGTATCACTTGAATATTATTTTCCCCTGCATACACAGACAAATGGAAGGATGATTATAGAATTTCCTGCTGTAATAACTTAATCTAGCTAGCAGCAGCACTGATTATCCAGTAGCTTCAGTGGTCTTCAGTGCAGGGCTGTGATGACTTGGAAACTGGTGGTGTGGCAAACATGCTCTGATGGTTGGCAAGACCTAGAGCATGTTGCAGCATCCTGAAGTCCCATCCTCATGGTCTTCAGCTTGCTGTAGAGATGAGGAAGAGACTCATTGGAATACCATGTGATATACTTTGTGAGCATCTGCTGTGTAGAGCTACTGTTATACCAGGAAAAAAACAAACAAAAAAACCCCAAACTAAATCAAGGCTAAAAGCAGAGAAGAAAAACAGATTACTTAGACTGGCAGTGTTTTAAAACCACTTGCTCTCTATCAGCCTGAAGCTGGAAAATGACAACCAGCACAAGTTCAGGCAGGTCTAAGTCAGGCAGCAGAGCAGGGGTGAGCAGAGGGGGAGGCTTGGCTGTGCAGCAGCCCAAGATCCCTGCGCTGAGTGTCTGGCTGGGGAACCTGCATCTGCAGCCTCCAGGGATGTAAGTAGCTCACAAGGCCACCCAGAGCTTTTGCTGGATAAAGCTTATGGTGAGCTGTGCTCACTGTCCTGTTTTCCAGGGACATCAGTGCTCAATAACTACTTAAATTTTCACCTGTTCACTTGTCACCTTTCAAAAGAAGTCCTAATGCCACCTAATGCGTATTGGGTAGCAGATACAGAGTGCATGTATCCTGGCAGGGATAAGCTAAGTGAGTTGAAACAAATGAGGTGTTGCAGTCTATGACACAGGAAAGCAGGCAAATGATTAATAGTCCAGTGAAAGATTATCCTCATCTGATATTTCCACACTTGTGTGAAATCCATCCCAGCTGCAATTTAATGTAACAGTTGTCTATTTGGAGTTCCGAACAACTCTGCCTCAACTACTTTTATAGCTGTTTGCATTGGTTTTCCAGTAATCTTTAAGAATTAATATAAAAATACCTTAGAATCCTAAAGGTTTTAAGCTGAAGTGTTCAAAATAGTTTGTTTTCCAAGTCTAGATACCAGAAAATGGTAGCAAAAACCCCTAGCCTGCCAGATGATGAAGTAACCTGCGAAGTCATAGCAAAGAGAAACGTTGCTGAAGTGGCAATGAAGATCCCTCTCTGTAGCTTAAGAAAGCTGCCAATGGCAACAGTGTGAGCATCAATCAGACCAGGGAGAGGAACAAAATGCCTTTCTTAAGTCTAATCACCAAACACCAGAGCTCTTGTAAAGATGGGCCATGTCTCATGTGCAACTTGCTATTCAGTAGATAAATTCTTAAGCATCTTTTTATCTTCTCATTCCTGCAGTGACCAAAGGTTACAGGAAATTTTCTGTCCTATCTCTCTCCATTCATTTCTCCTGGTTTCAGTAAGCCTCTGCAAAAGAATCAGCAGCTCTTACTATAGCAAAACAAAATATTATCTCTAGTTCTATATTCTTATTACAGGGGAAAAGGTAAGAAAATTCACTGTAAAAATTCTTTACCAAAGGGGCTACTGTTGTGGTATACATGCAATAATCAGGGGAAAAACTTGTCATTAACAAGTCATCATAAGAACTCTGAATTCTTGTAAGATCTATTATTCCTTGTTACCAGTTCTTCCATGCCCATCACCTTTGATAGAGCAAGAGGAGTTAATTATTTTCTAATATACAAGGTGGGTGGGAAGAAAAAAAAAAAGACGGAAAAGAGGAGATCCACAGGAGAGTGACAAGATCTGGTGATGTTCAGCTCATACAGAAAGTTTAGAAGGTCAGAGTTTATAGGGACAAATGGTCCCTCTCCTGCAGAAAACCCTGTTCCTACAGAGAGAAATCAGCTGACTGCTCCATCAGTTACCCAGGATGACAGATCAAATCTTCCTTCATTTCCTTCCTCTTTCCATTACACTTCGTGTACCTCCTGATATATTGCTATTGTACGTAAGAACAGGTGTCCTACCTTACAGTAAACTTCCCAAGGAGAAGCGCAAGGAAAACATCTGACAAACCTGAAGACATAATATTTTTGGTACCTTTGGGGGGGAATCTTAGGGGAACACACTTTCAAGCTGTGCCTCCCACCTCTCACTTGAGTGGAAAGACTCAAGGAGAAAAGACTTAAAGACAAGCTTCTCCAGGGAGCTGGAATACTGCACCTGCAGTGAGTGCAGAGAGAATGCTTTATGTCAGTGAAGTTATTAAGACCTTTGCAAACATTCTCATAGCCACAGTCCTGGTAGGATTTTCTTTTTGTTTTTTTCTCTTGGTTGGTTTGCGGAGGTTTTCTCCTCATTTTCCTTTGTCCTTTATCTTTCAGATTGAATGGGCAGTAAAATAATGAGCTTGGTATTCACTGGATTTAAAGATAAACTATTAATAGATAATAGGGGGATGAGGCTTAGATTTAAAGATAATGGAAAGGAGGCTTGGAGTAAATACCATACAGGAAGGGAGGCTCCTTTGAAAGGCATTCCATACTAATAATTTCTCTTGCAGTTAAGGAAATGGTATGATCCTTTCAGTTAACCTCTGAGTATAACCAGCAATCATCACTTCTATCTCCAGTTTATTTGTCTGAACTTTCAGAAACCAAACAATCATAAGAACAGTGATGCTGTACCCTGTCAGAGCTGGGAGCAAGGAATAGTCCCTAGGGTCACTGCTATTCTATCCACATGCTATTTAGTAAACTTGTCTCTCTGGGAGGAACAAAGAACCCTACAATGTCACAACATTTTCATGGAAATTTTGTAGCTTTTTGTTTTCTGAGGTTTTGCATTAACTCTCAACAAAATCAGGTGAAGAAAAGCAAGTAAACAGCTAAACAGAAAAATTATCCATTATTCATAGGTTCTGTGTTACGACTGGGTCAGTCTTCGGTTGTTACTTTCAAAGTGCTTTTTTAAAACACCTTTTTCTGTGCTTCTGACTTTCTTTAAAAAATCCAAATTTGCTCTTCATTGTGGAAATCTACTTTTTCTTAGTCAACAGGATACTCCATTTACCTCAGGTCTTTAAACCATTCCACCCTCAAAGTCAAACAGAACTACCAGGTTTCCAGATCTAATTTCAGCAAACCAGGGGTTTAATATTTTCTGAACAGGGACTTTAACAGGTTGAACACAGCCAAGGAAAGGAAGTTCTATAGACCAATATTTCAGCTAATGCCTTCTTCATAAGGCATCCAGCCAAAACATTCATCTGCAGAATTTCCTTCCTAGTTATAGTGAGATTTACCCCTGAGTGTTTGTAGTGATAGAAAGAGCTTTCAAGAGACCAACTCTCGCTAACAGTCTCAAAGGCAAGGAACAAGAACTACGAACAATATATAATCCACACCACGAGCAGCTGTACCCAGTGTCTTTGCAAGTTTTCTTCATTTCGTCTGGCTGCTCATCTTTCTCAAGCACTTTTCAGGAACCAGCCACCTTTTCTGGGGAATTCTTCCTCTTCTGTTCCTTGTGAAGATACAGGTGGCAATGACGACGTTGCTATTCACTTAGGATTTGGATAGTGAGTGTTCAGTGTTTTATCAAGCTTGAGGAAAATTTATTTAAGTGTACATTTCATCATTTTTTGGATCTTTATTCTGGGAATAATTACCACTCAAAAAAGTGTGTTTCTGACATTTATGTCAGTTATACAAAACTGACATTTATGATACAATTTTCACTTTTCAAAAAAGGGCAGCACTAGAGCCTTACCTTACCAACATAACTTAAATAAATAGCTCCTAAAAGGTATCCTCTGGTTTTGGATGAAATATTTGAATTTTAACAGTTAAGGTTCAGCTTGAGTTTTGCACCAAACTTACACTGAGTCTGTTCTACTGACTCTGGTGGAATTATTCCACCTTTGAGCAAATATTATATCAGTATCAGAACAGGAAAAAATGCTTTTCTTGAGGAATGTGGACAAATATCTAGATATTTTTTCTTTCATATAATTAATGTCTATGTTAATAAACTAATTCCTTATATTAAAAGTTACTCCACCTAGATTAGACCACAGATGGTGTCTCTATCTTAAACAGAGTATGCACTTTGTAAGCAAAGCATGTAATACTGTGGGTAAGGCAGGATTACATTGGAGACACTGCTAATTTAAGTGTCAAATGTTTTTAAGAGTTGAAAGTGTTCACTCATAACTGTTATGAATTCAGCATATGTTATAAGTTACATGCATATAATCTAAAAACCAGATGAATTCTGCATAATGTCTTCTTTCAATTAAGACATTAATTGGCTAACATGTTAAAAAAAAAACCAGGATTAGGATAGGTGAGGCTGCTTTCTGGTTTAAAAAGCAAAAAAATATTTTGAGGAATCAGCCAAAGGGTTCCCTGGTAAAATTGGTAGCTTTAGTGGGAGAAGCAAGGGTATCTGTTTTTTGATGCTTCAAAGGCATTCATAAATTTGCACTTGCATCACATTCTTGATAGCTTATAGTAGCTGAAAATTCAGATGAAAAGTCACAGTATTTCCTTCATGAAGGGGCTGGACAGCAACTGGATATTTTGTCTTAATACCTTTTACTAACTTGATACGCTATCATTTTTACTGTACTGTGTAGACTGTAAAGCAGTCAAAACCCATAAAAAAGAGCAACAAATTTTTAAGGCCTTCATTCTGCACCCATTTCTTACAAAAAGAAGCCAAGTAGCTAAAAAAACAGCTGTACCAATTTCAAATACTTTTAGTTCCCAAGCGAAACAACAACACTACAACCAAACCTACCTCACGTACACAAAAAACCCTACCAAGGCTATACCAGAGATCCCTTCAACCAACCCAAGCAGCTTCTCTGCAGCTGCCAGGGTTCAGCAAAGGCTGTTCAACAATGACATTTGCTGGCAAAAGAAAAACTGGGCAAGAAGAACTGAACAGTGGTGAGTCGTACTTTATGATTTAGATGCTTATAAATTGAATTAAAAGTCTGGAACACCAAATAAAAAGGAGCTGTAAATAAAGGTCATAAATGTTTCACATCAAGATATACACAAAGAAGCAGTAAAACAATGTCACTGCACTCCATCCAAGCATATATTAAAGGAACTCTTAAGTTCTGTCACAGTGCATTCCAAGGTATTTAAACATAGCAAACAAACGAAAAATTATAGAACGTTCTGCCAATACAAGCATATAGGATAAAGACTTCTCATCTAGCGACAAAAACAAAAAAAAAACAAAAAAAAAACAACAAAAAAAAACCACTCTCTTTATTCTTGAAAGCAGTTTGTTCATCGTTTCTGGCCATTTTCAAGTGTTTGCAAATTACTGGTTTCCCCCAAAAGTCAAAGTATAAAAAGTCACAAAAAAGACTGACCCTTGTGTTATTGTTGACTCTATGGAAACCAGCAAATGATGACGTATTCACATAAAGACTTCATCTCTTACAACTTGGGACTCCACAAAGCACCTAAAACGATTACTTTCTGTGGTCTAAGTCTCCCCTGAACGCACACTTCAACAACCTTTAGCAATGAAACATCTCAGAGTTGAGATTATGCTTTCTAGTCCTGCTAAATGCTTTATAAGAATTTGAACTTGAAAAGAGCCAAGTGCCCTTTCCTACTGAGGAGATCACAACGAAAATAAATTACCGGGGAGAAAGAAAATGCCACCAAAACAACACTTGGTCCAATAAGGTTGACACTTGCAGCTTTACAGGAGGGAAAACAAACAGAAGTTAACTTCTCTGTAAGTCTAAAACAGGCAGTAAAACTTACAACCAAAGCCAAGGTCTTCCAATTCTCATTCCACTATCCAAGCCACTTGGTCTCAGTTGCCTTAATTTGATGCCTCAGAGAGGTCAAAGTACGGACTGCCTCTCAATTCAAACTATGCTGGAAAAGAACTGAAGCAAATGTCAACCTCAGCACAAACAATGCAGCCAATTGATGAATGAACTGAGGGGTTTGGACCCGCTTTTAATTGAACAGACCAAAAATCTCTTTCAATGGTCTTTGAATGAAACCTTTAGGGAGAAATCCTGGTTCTGCTGGAGTGAGTGGGAGCTTTGAGTTCCTTAAACAATGAAGCCAACAGTTAAGCAATGAAGCAAACAGTCCAGAGTTCACCGCAGAAAACATTCAGGGCTTCTCACCTCCAAGTTCATCTTTCACATTTAAATTCTACTGAGGATAACTAGAGTAGTCTGCCAATTCCAATTCACAAAAAGGCAAGCAGAGCCAGCCAGACTCCTTCTGTGCAATCTACTGGAGACAGCATCCCAAACTTTCTGTGTCTCACTTCACATCCTCTGAAGTAGCAGACCACCACATCTGACTCACAGGCACAACACAGGAATGACTCCAGTCACGTTAGTGTAGGTGCTCAGACTGCTATGGTAAGGACCACAAATAAACCCTATAAACAGAGAAGAGAAAAAACCTCCACATTTCTCTTGTTTACACAGGAGACACTATCCTGCTCCCCAGGAAGCCAATGATAAAATGCTCACTGACGTCAATGGGACCACATTCAAGCCTCAATTTAGGTTAAAATTGAAAAGTGTTCAAGTAATAGTTTTTGCTTTCCCCTTTACCCTTCATATAAAAGTGAACAACTCCATCCTCACTAAATCATTCGTGTATGTCAGCTTCCCGCCTCTCCCTGCATGGTGGGATCCAAGCAGCCAAGCTTTTTATAGAATCAAATAGACTTGTGTATGATTTTAATTTTATTTGGACCTAGAGAAGAGCAAGACTTGCCAGGGGTGGTTTCTGTCACTACAGGACTCACTCATTTTCTTCATTCCTGTCATATTTGCAAAAGCGGTGGAAACACATTCAAACTAAGACTCCTGTGGGTGTGGCAGAAGATACAGTCCATAAATATTTGTGAGAGCTCCTAGAAGCCTTCCATAGTTTTAAGAACTTTATTCAAAGGCTTTCAAAAAACACTAAGGTACCCATAGATACAAGAAAAGATCTTGTCAGGTCCTCAAAAAAACATAAAGGGACAAGGATACATAATGCCCCATTGATCTCAGAAGCAATTAGGTGCATAACCTCCTTGGTTAGAATTACAGAACTCTCTAAATCCTTCTCTCATGTGTTTGCATCAACACCTATTAATCACACAGAAAATGCGGATCACAGATCTCTGCTCCCATTGACTTTTCCTGAAGCATAACTGGACTCTTAAAAGTTTATGTTGGTGGTGCCAAATGACCCAAAAGTGATGATCTGGAAAGAACTGATGCTGCTGAGATACTGAACACTGACATCAGAGTTGAGCACGAATGCTCACCTTCAACATTCCATTTCAGTTCAACAGTCACAGCTTCAAAAATTTTTTTCCCAAATGCTTCAGTCCCATAGACATTCACCTAGAGATTTCCAACCACTCAGCAAGGTTCCACTGAGTTCCTTGCTGAGTATTTCCTTTGATTTATGAATGTCTTCAAGAGGCAAGAATTGAGAAAAAGCCTGAACATCTTGGAGAAAGTCAGAGAGATATTATAAAAATGCTTACATTTGTTTCAGAATGTGGCAGTTGCTGCTTGTTGACTGAGCAAAAGTCTCAAGGACTACAGTAACTGGAAAAATTAATAAAGGAGCCATACAGGGAGCAAAGCAATTAGGAGAATATTGACCAAATATCCCTTCTTCTTTCTCACACATATGCATGTCAACAGTCAAAGAAAAAAGATGGGTTTTATGCAAGAAAGAAAATCGAGCCTCTCTAACCAGTTCTTTGCATCTTCATCTTTCTGCTTAGTGTGACATGGCTCTTTCAGAAGTCACTTATTGAAAATTTCAGAATTGTTTCAGCTTAATATTGAGACCAAGTTGCCTAAAATAGATGACTTCCTGAGTAGCTGCACACAGTTTTTTAACAGCTTTTTTGCCTCACAGAGATGTTACAGGGGTGGGCTCTTCCCCCTCGCCTTCCCAAATATTTTCTTTATTGTGATCTGAACTTCAGAGAAAGATCCAGGAGGGTAGCTGTGCATCAGTCAGGCCCCACGCTGGCTCTCCTCAGGGGTGGGGAGCAGGCACTCCAAAGCTATCCTGCATGGCAAGTGGGGTCTGTCTTAATTACTAACAGACTGACATAACAGGCACCAATCTGAAGATGATTAAGTCTCCCCTGACATCACTCCAAAAGACACTTACTCACCCTCCTCCAGCTTTCCCCTTCCTTTATAGGTGAAGAAAGGCCACAGCTAACATCGCTGCTTCTGCAGTAAGGCGAAAAATTAGAGGGGAAAGTGATGGCTAACCACATAGCTCCATGGTATAAACTCTGTTAACGAACCTAAAGCGTTCCTAATGTACAGTTAATGGTTTCTGCCCCTGAAACTGCTAACATCTGCTGATTTATCATTTAGCTTACTTACCACCATTTCTAAGCCTTGTCTTCAAGAAAACAGGGCAGATGAGCACTTCGTCCATTCTCTCAGATTAGTACTTACCTTTGGACGCTTTTAGCTTATTGTCTATTAAAATAAAGTGTGCCATGCTTGCCAAGGTTTCCTGTACAGACACACTGCAGAGAGAGAGTGAGAGGGAAGCCTCCAAGCACTGCAGTCTTTGCAGATAGTACAGCTTTGTTCACCATTCAGTGAAATGGATCTGTCTGATATGGGCAGACCATCAGTGAGATGTCTAGGAGGAGACACCTGCTCAGCAGAGAAAACCAGCAAAAGCTGAACAGTGAAAATGCTTTGGCACACTGAATAAATTCTGCACAGTCACATCAAAGAATATTCTCAGGCAACCCAGAGGAAGTCAGCAGAAATTCCAGTAACTTAAAGAGTGGGAGACCACAATATAAGCAGTTGGCATTTACGGAAATTACAAACATAAATCAAATAAGAAAATAACACTTTTAAAAAGAATTTTATTTATTAATAAACCATACTCCCATAATCTAGACCATACACTGGCACAGGCAGAAACTCATCAATTTTCACCTTCTCATTCAGTACAATTTATGGTGTCAAATAAAAAACCCATGAAATTAAGGTGTCTAGTGAGTAGAGCATTTTCTTTAGAGAAATAAATACCAACAGATAAGTCTTAATGAAAATAGTTAAGCAGAAGGCAATGAAGAGATGTCCATAATGTTGTCAGAGAATTGCTGGTTCTCAAACTTTACTGAATATTTTCCAGCAATGTACTTAGCATGTGACCTCTCTGTGGCTCCACAGTTTCCCCAAATGTTTTCATAGCTCATAAAACGTTTAGGAAGTGTTTATAAAAACTGCTTGAGGAAACCGTGCCACAAAGAACTGGAGCTTCACGTCTCAGCAGTGCAGCTTTGATTTAGTTCTCTTCGACGGGATTTCATTTTGCGAATGCCCCACTAACATCTGCATGCAGGTCCTCTTGGGATAGCACCGAGACAGAGTGCAGTTTTATGTATATTATTTGGCCAAGTTCCTCTAGCATGTGATGGTTGACTTGCCTCCCTCATGAAATCACACATGCAAATGTTCCCCATGCATACACTTACTGATGGCCACTTTCAGTGATCTGTGTTGGGAAGAAATATTATGTCATAAACACCATTGCAACATCTGCGACGGATCCTTTTGGAACGCGACACGGAGCACTGAACCCAGAGAGCACTCTCACATCACAAGCCCATGACTGACGGTGCTCGACCTACTGCCCTGCGAGCTCACCCCGGCTTTTTCATGCATGTTCAAACAGCCTGTTTGGAAACACATGGCCAGAGAAGTGTCACAGACAAGCTCTCAGTATACAGCTCTCTAGAGAATGTTTGCAGAGTGAAACAATGAAACACGATCATGCAAGAACAATGAGGTTTAAAACCAACATTCTACTATGCTTAATTAACTAAAACCAACATTCAGAGTGTTCTGGTGGAACACTAGTCTTCAGCCACAGACTCATGACTTCCTGTGTCTTGGATATTAATTAGCAATTATCAGTAGTCTGTGAACGTGCTCAGGAAAAGGAGATTCGCCCCTACTCTTCATTGAATTCCTATGCTGTATCTTTCAAGTCAAATGTCACCAAGCATTCTACTAAATAAGGTAAGAAATCCTTCAGTCATAGCATATTTTTCTAAGTTAAGAAGAAATTTTTGCTGGTAAACAAGTAGTAGACACAGCTCCAGTAGACATATTTTAAATATAGCCATCATTAACCTCTTTTAAGTAGTAAGGGAACATCACATGGCAAACTGATGGCCCTGACAACTTGTCTAAATAGTCACATACTCCACCAAGATCATCTTAAAAGAGTTAGTTGAACAAACAGCACTTCAATCCTATTCATGTACCTATCTCCATACACCTAAAATGCTTACTAAGACAGCTTGTGAAAAAAATATTAATACTATGCAATAAAATGCCACCAATAACTATGGCAAAGATTTTATTCTCTTACTGGTAGAGATTAAATATCCTTGAGCAAGACAAGCCCTATTTGTAATAAAAATAAATTACGGCATAGACATAAAACTTTTAGCACATACTTTTGACAATAGAACTTTTCCAGTTCAAGGCTGTTTTATGACACTAAAATACTGTTATTCAAACCCAGGAATCAGTTATGTGATTTTTGAGTGTCTAGTCAAGCATGCACATTCTCACCCCTGTTAATTAATTATCCACTCCTAAGCAGTAAATAAGAAGCAGTCATTACCCTTGAGGAAAAAGCAGGACGTATGTATCAGGTGTTAGACATAAAAACCAGCTTCCACTGTTTATTTGGCTCCCAGGCTTAGCCCAGGAATTCAAATGAAGCAGTCAGTGTAAAACAGCTACCCCGTTCCCAGCTCCAAGGACCACAGGGCTCTTCAGGAGTTGTTAGACAACAGTGTACTGCATCTTTCTTTAGACTTCAAGTTACAATTAAGGTCAAGTCATTCAGATTTTGACTCCATCTAGGCAGCTATGAGAGGGACAGGGGAAAAATGAGTGCCCCTTCTACACAGTCTTGACATCATTTCAGAGTAATGAGTAAACTGCGCTTGTGACATCAAGAAGAAATTGTAGCATGCCCTGTGAATCTTTTTTTTAAAGTCAGTTCCACTAAAAATTTGTTATTGGCTACTTTTAGTCAACAAAGACCTCTTGTAATGAACACACATACATTCACCACACTACACCAGCTGCTTTACTTCATTTTTCTTTCCCACTAAAAACAAGAAAGCCCGCAATAATGCTCTCACTGCCCTCCACCTTAACAGGATGACCCAATCCAAACATTTCTTATTGTCTTGATGGTTAAACAGAGACAGAAAAGGCACAAGTGCTCAGATCTGAGAAATGAGATGAAATGAAAGAGGTCCGAACTGTGGCAAAGTGTGACCATCATTACTTATGGTAGTTTTTTACTTTCTCTGAACAATCAGCCACATAATGTGCTACTGATTGCTATAGTTTATATATCTGGGAACATCCCACAATTAACTTAACTTCACAGCTATGGCTTTTGTGCTTAAAAGAATGGCCAACATACCCAGTAACAGCTGCAACACTCAAAGTATAGGTTCTAAAAATCAGTTTTTATGTGTGCTTTGCTGCTGTTAAGATTAATCATGATTGAGAAGACTCATTTTGCAAATGTAGAGGAAAAAAAAATATCATTCAACAATGATGAAGGAAGGCTTCAGGATATTATCAAATCCCTGCTTATGAAAATCACTGAGAGAATATAAGAGCTGACAAATTAGTATGCAAAAATGTGTATAGCTCTTGCTCTCCCTTGTCTAAAATCCCTGCTTCACAGCAACCCTGTCTCACAAGCCTTATTTCTTAATGGACAAAAACCAGGCAAGGATCACTTCTGCCTTGTTCAATGTAAGACACTGGAAATTCCCAATAATTTCCAGTAGCTGTAAGCCTATGACACAATTGTTTTAGAGCAAAAGTCAATCTAAAAGTTTTTGGGGAAAAAAAAGACCAACAATCAACCAAAACGTAACCCAAAGAACATGACCTTCATTTAAATATCCCATGCCCTGAAAGTCTGTGCTCATCACCTGTCTTGAGAATGAATGCATTTTTTGCTACTTAGAAGTCGTGTAATCAGATCATAAATGAACACAATCTAATACTAGCACTAAAGAGGATACATCAAAGTCACATTTCCTAGTTCCTCATTCCTTAATTAACAAAATATCTAGTGACATCACTACTTTTCTCCCCTACTATCCACCTCTGTGCTTGGCTGTCACAGAAGCAGACTGAATATTAACAATGCTAGCAATTAGCATTAACATCACCATCACATCACTGTTTATTTGTTTTACTAAGGTCTATAAAGCTAGGAATATATTAACATAAATATCACCTTCAAGGACCTTCCATTCAAACATATGTTTGCTTGAAGTAGTTTCTCTAGATAATTGAAACTTACCTTTGTGCTTCCTCAAAATACAGGTGGCTTTATCACACTGTAAGCTGACCTACAACTGCTGGAAATGATAAGACACAAGAGGTACACTATTTAAATTTACTGTACTCAAGAACGGTAATTCCCTCTTTGCTGAGTTAAGCTGCAGCCCTTCAATCACCATTGACATGCAGGAATGAAGGAGGCAATCAGCAAGAAACATTGTTAGACCTGGAGAGCAATTCACAAGAGGAACTGCTCTGGGAAGGCTCTTTGATGTAAGACATGACGCTTTATGGTCATAGTGAAATTTTTCTTCGCGCTGCTCAAAGCTCTTCACTGCGCTACAGAGTGCTGATATTTAATTTTTTTTCATATGGGAAAACTCAAGTCTATTCAAGAAATCCCTCTTCAGTTACCTTCACAGCACATTTGCTTTATTACTGAGCAGTTAATGTTGCAGACCTACACGTCTACAAAATTAATTCACTGTCTTTCTGTAGCTACGCTAATGGGCTGTAGCTGAATAGTTTTCTTTTAGATGGGAAATGGATTAAAGAATATTTCCTTAAAGCAAATCGAGTTATAAGTAAAAGCTTCTAAATGGATGGTTTTCTTCAGGGGGTTAAAGTAATAAAGTTAAATGACGATGCAGGAATGAATACTTGGGCAGAAGCAACACTGTAGGGTACCACTCACTAATTGACCTCTCTGCAAAGCCAGCAGGATGACCATGAACTCTGCTCCCAGGGGCACATTCAGTTCTGTAGTCCTTTCATTCCATCCCCACCAATGGGGGACCTGCATCACTTAACAACTCCTCCAGAGCACCTACCATTTCCTCCACAAAACTGAACAAAATTAGTTGTTTGTAATGTGCCAAATTCATGAGCTCTGATTGCAAGAAAGGTGTGTGGTGTCTTAACAAAGCCAAGATCATAACACCATCCCTTCACCTTAGCTAACAGAAGGAGTGATGTGCACTTGAGCAGAATTCAAAGAATTTTTATGGGTTTTTTAAAAATGTCATTTCAAAGCTATGACACATTCTGTCATTACCTTGGGAATAGTCTTACAGTTTCTATCCCATAAAAGTACACCACTTCAACTGATGTGGAATGTCTCTAACTGGATGATGGCTGCCCATTGCTTAAAAGGCACCTTACTTGCTTGACGCAGTTATCTTTCTGCCAGCCTTGGAGCACAGACAACCTGGTCTCATGTGGTTTTACTTGTGCATTTGTTTCTCCCTTTATTGCAGATTCCACACCTGAATATGTAATCTTCAATGGTGGTGTGCGTGCTTGGCCAGAACTAAAAAATATTTTATGATCCCGCCTTGCATTTCCCAACACATAGATGAATGCAAAGGATTTACAGAGTACTTCTGACCTCCAGCCCCCAGCAGTATTTCAGCAAGGCAGCTTCTTTTGGAAGAAGTGGGGGAGAAGGGAAAGAGGGAATTCCTGCCTTTTTGTGATGGATCTAGGACCTCAATAATTTGAGGTAAGGTGATTAAATGATGGACAGAAGTGTCCCATGTCTAATACTCTTGAAAAACAAGATCATTTTATCTCAAACATTCTTTCTATGACTTCCCCAATTTTCATTGCTAAATACCAACATGAAAGAATATTTTAAAAATTATCATACTTGTTTCCTAGGCTCAAAGGTACATAAAGAACAAAACCCCATAACATCAGTGACACTAGATGTGCCCCACATATTATCAAATCTAATACACTATCTAGTTTTGCATTGTCTGTTTTCACCAGAACACATTTTGACCACATAATTATTAGCCTTATGGTATTATATTTATTTTAAAACTAATTATAGGACAAGTCTGGTTCCTGTTCATGTTTACAATAGCACCAAACCAGATCAAATCTAACTTCAGTAATTAGTTAGTAATCACACTAACAAAAGCAAAACGCCACTCATATATCCTCTTTCTACATTCCTCACAGCTACTAAAACATATGATCTTTTGGTTACGTCATTGTATAATCAAAGAAACATGAAACCAATTTCAGTATTTTAAACCCTAATAATGTATATTTCTTTTCTGAGGGACTATAGGACAAGACAACTCTCTGCTTACATTTATTTGTATCCCTGTCACTCTATGTGGCAAGCCTGAAAGCAAAGCTTCACAGCATTTTATGACCTGACTCTACATTACACAAAGAAAGCTTAAGTCACCTTTTATGAGTGCTCTGCCTGTAGAGGAGAAATGCTGAGCAATACTGGCTTACCTTTGCTGGAGTAAAAGTCATTAACTCAAACCAAAAGCCAAAAAAAAAGCTAAGAGAAGTTACAAGAACTTTGAGAGAGGCTTCTCTCCAGTAGAAAAAGAAGTTTTCTGATAAGACCATGCCTTGTTCCAAATAACAGAACGGTGCTACACCCGCAGTGATTTACAGCATGAGCTTCAGTGTGAATATGGACAAGAAATCCTAGTCCTGCAGTTACTAGCAAGTTTTCAAACACCTGAGTCCAGAGAGCAAACTTGTTCAGGTACAGCCACAAATTTGAGTGGTACACAAAAGCCAGTGCTTTGAACACCTGATCTCAGCATACTTGTGCATTCCAAACGTAGCAAGTTATTGCTCTCTCACTAATCACTACTACATCTGTATGTTTGCATTATGCCTGAGGGCAGTTATGGGCCCCCAGCAGCATTTTAATAAGATATTATATGTGTATTTTCTGACTTCCATTAAGAAATTTGCCCCACAAGACACTCCCAGGAAATAGCAGAGGAGGGGGCTAAAGCTCCAAAATCCAAGTAAAACAAAACAACCCCATAAGTGCAGCCGACCCTCCGGTTGTCAGTATAATATTAAGGTTATGATAGATTAGATCCCACTCATGATAAAGCACCCAGGATAAAGCTGCACATTGATCACAATCTGGCCACCTTGGAGAACTTTCTGTTAGAACAAAATCCCCTTCAAGAGTCAGAAGGTATGGAAAGCTGATACAATGAAGCAGCTGCATTCATTTCCCACTATCGTTTGGCCATTGTTCCAAATGGCCCAGTTCATTGTTTTCTAGGGTCAGACATATGATATGGCACCAATATGCTCACTAGTGCTCCATGACTCCTGAATATTAGAGTCCTACTGACCCAAAGGAATCTGCAGATTACATTCATGAGACTCCTATTGGCTAGGGAGAATGGTTCTTCTTCATTAAGATGTGCTCACAGTGCCGTCACTTCACTGAATCAAGCATCTAATGTGCCTCATGAAAGAAGAGGAGTAAAGAAATACCAGGGATTTATGTATTAAAGGCTGATTAGATTCTTCTTTTATTTGAATAACTCTAAAAAAGAGACCCTATTAGAAGACATAAGAAACCATTTACTTCCAAAGAAGGGACAGTCCATCAAATGGTTGAAGACAAAATACTATGCAAAAAAAGTGCCGTAGCATTGGTCAGTGCGGATATTCAGTTCCTGCTTATCACCTTATGACAACTGTCTTTGGAGTCAGAAACTGCTCATATTTCGTGTGAGCCAGTAGGGGGAAAACGCAAACCAGACATTTCCGAACTATTCTGGAAGACCATGGTTGTATCACTTCTATCTCCACCCTGAGCTCCCTTGCAACATGTTGAATACATGGCCACATCTGACAATTGACTCGTACCAAGCCTGTCAGCCTCCCCTATGAGGCAGTAGGTGAGCACCAACTGGATGTCCACAAACTGACCACAGCTTTCTCACCTAAACTTGCTAATTTCCATGTGGATGCAAGAATTGTCAGGGAAGCATGGAGGTGATACAGAGCTGATGTTTGGGGATTTTTTGTTCTGGGTTCCTCCTCCTCCCAACAAAAACTTGGTGGTTGGAGTATGAAATTAATTTGGGGCTTTAGCGTAAAGATAGCCATCTTGCTTATTGACCAAAGTGCAGGATGCTTTCTTCGTGTACTCAGAACCACTTGGTTGCAGTGACATGTATAGGAATACATGATAGTTAAGTATTTGTGTTAATTAAATGGGACCTGTCTGATGAGGAACAGTGCTCTCATTGAGAAGAGATAGCAGTGTTTCTAGATATACAATTTATTCACGTGTTTTAGAGTCAGGACAGTCTGTAAGTCACATACTCATGCAGAAAATGGCATGTTTATTATTGAGCTCAACTCAGAGTACCTCCTACTCAAAAAAAAAAATTATTGAGTGAGGGAAATCCCAAGTGGCACAGTTTCAAATTATTGAAGAGAGATCTGTGAATGTTAACAAAATACTAAAACTCATTCTAGGAATCTAACAATTTGTCTGAGAAGACTGAAGTATTTTTAATTTGTTGAGGTTTACTGATTCCACTTTTTTTTTTTTTTTTTAAAGCCCTCTAAATGCTAATGAAGTTATCTGAATTTCCCTAAGGAATTTCAACCACGTTGTTTCTTCCAGGATCATGTTGAGCATATGACACTTCTGAATAGCTTTCACTTATTGAACACCAGCCATGAAGGTAAGCAATTTTTTAACCCTTGCTTTGCACACGGACTGCAAGACACAAAACCCAGCCCATGACTCCCATTGCTTTTCTACCCTGCTCACCTTTCCTCTAGTCCTCACCCTTCCTGAGAAATTTTGCTATATTATTTTATTCATGAAGGAATCAAAGTAAAAACTAAGTGGGTAACCGGACAGTGTACTAGGTAAGATCTTTTCACTTACACTGGTTTCAGGCCCACCCAAGGGTCTGAAGAGAAGGAAACCAGGTGGTCTAACCTAAGTCCCATGGCAGAGATATTCTATATTACCAAAGCAAAATAAGTGATCCCACAGAATCTGAAACATATCTGTTGACTCTTTGCAAAGAAATGAAAGCTGAAATGAATGGAAATTAAATTATCTCCTTCCCCCAGAGGCAGTCATCTTCCCAGGTCAGAGGTACGAAAAGGAAATATGAGAGTTCCCATTTCATGGCCTGCACCATAGCTATGACTATACAGACAATATCTCCGATTTTTCTCTCCCACCCCACCATCGTGACTTGGAGCTTCCAAATATTCCTTATAACAGAACTATTACAATACAGAGGAGGAAAAAATAATATATGCAGATTTAAACAAAGCATTACTTGGGGAAATGTGCTGAAGCTGAAAATTGTGTGGTTTTGTATAAAGGAAGAGCATACTGTCACATAACCTCACTGAAACATACGGCTTGCATTCATTCTCAAAAATGATAAGTAAACATTAGGAAAATAATTATGAAATTTTTCAGAAATTGTTGGTGGGAATTGGAAAAGAAGAGACATGGCAAAAGAAAACAGACTGTCAGATTTGCAACTGCAAGCTAGCTGAGAATAGATACTTTCAGAAACAAGCTTATGTTTCCAAATATTTATAGTAGATAAAAAGCCTAAAGGCATTTAATAAAAAAACCCCCAACAAACCAGGAAGAAACACAGTTTCCTCATTAAGACCAGCATGAAAATTTCTAAGCTTTAAAGAATTCACTAGTCCTGCCTAGGTCTCTTGCAGTGATTTAATCAGAATTCAAGCTTGGCATTAACAAAGATGAGTTCTACCACATGTGTAATCTGTAAACATACATATAAACCAACAAAAGTAACACACAGACATTTTAATGCTTGCAATATTTGAAGAAGTTGATTATTTTTCTCCAACACTGTGACCAAATTACCTTCCAGATGATCAATAATTTGTCTTGAAAATTTACCTTGTTTCTTAAGCAATCAGAAAAGGGCATGACATGAAACATTACCACTTTAATGTGTAGAGTTTTAGATCACTGAAATTGCAGATTTAAATATTTTGGCTTATGATAGGGTAGCTATGAATCCATCAATTAATATTGGGAGTTTTTTCACACTAGCCCCAAAATAGGTACGCAATCAATGAAAAATACCTGCTGAACAGTGGTAACCAATGAATGATCAGTAATACAATCACTTCTGATTGTCTATACATGCCCTTCAACCAGCTTGCTACGTAAAGAAGCGTTTTTATCCCAAAGATATTTATGACTAAGTCATGTGTGTTTTGCTGACTAGAACCAGGCAGATTATCCACATAATATTGACACTAATAATAAGGCAGTGTAAATTGACTGAATTCCTCACCTTTTACAACATTTAAGAAACAACTCTATATTGAAGACATTCAGCTCTGTTACATATAGATGCAGGAGTGAGATCCATTTCCTTCCCTTTTTGTTGCTTAAATCTTGCCACCAATATCAAAAAATGCAGCAGCCTCGGAGGTTTCTGTAGTAGCCCTCGCTGTTCCTGCTCGCACTGCCACAGAGCAGGACTGGCACTCTAGCTCTGTCCTGCCTGCTAATGTATCTGTGTCTTTATGCAGGAAAGAAGTTTAGTTTATTCTCATCCAAGATAATTTCCACTGTGCATGCTGAAACTCTGTTTCTGCTTAGTCCAACACTTGACCATATTGTTAAAAATATGTAAGCACATTTTTGCAGGAACTGAATATTGAAGTCTTCTAAGTCAACAGGAAAGCAAAAATATGGCTATAGTAAAATAAGCACTTTCCGGGGAAAAGACACAGATTTTTCAAAGCTTCCTTCCCTGGACCGTTTATGACATGATTTTGATAGAAGCAGTCAAGTGGAATTTGATTTTATTTTTCCTTTCCCTAAGGAGTTTTGGGGTGAGAAGACAGACGTGCTGCCCATAACAGTGAGCTCAGCTGCAGGACAAGCTGCAGTAGGTTTGTGATCATGTATACAAGCAGAGACTGAGTAACCACATCTGTCTTGTCTTTGGGGTCTTCTACAGAGAGGAGCTGATGACAGCTCAAGCAAATACATGCCATTTCACTATGGACAAATCCCTTTGTGGCACACACTTCTGCTTTTATAAAACTTACAATAACAAAAATACTCTATCCAACAGCAACATGCCAAGATAAAATAAGCAAGTAAGCTGGCTCCTCCCTCTCCAAACAACCCCAAAACATGTCCAACAAGTACCTAGATCCTCCACTGCTGAGCTGTATGGTCATCATGATAGCTGAGCTTATCCATCTTAGCCTGAATTTACTCTCTGGCATGGAATTGTTCATCCCGTGAGACTGGTTTTATGTTCAAAGCATTCTCAGAGCTTTGTTGCCTTTGTGGCACATTTTGTATCCATCAACATCAAGCCACAAAGCTCCATTTTTTCCTTGTTAATTATGCTTATGCTGCTCTGCTCTGGCTTTGTTCATTGCAGAGCTTTGATAAATGAGCTTTCTGCCCCCATCATTCTGAGGACACAGAGAGAATTCCCATCCAGTTCAAAATTAAATGATGAAAATAAGGAAAAGGTTTGGTTTTTATATTAGAAATTGATGAAGTGTGCAAGGGAGGGAGGGTGGGGGAAAAAAAAGGAAAAAAAAAAGGAAAAAACTCCAGAATTAACCAGACTTGACCAGCGGCTCTGACTTCCTGGAGCCACTCAGGTCATCCAGCTCTGGGTATGTCTCCAGTTACAAAACAACTTTTCACTTGATTTTTGCACCAATGGGCTGGGAACCTCAGCCTCAGCAAAAGCCTGATTTTACTGCTCTGCTTAAGGTTAGGCTTAAGATTAGGGTTAGGGTTGAGAAAACCACAAAGCCCAGAGCTCCAGGGACACTGCAACTGCAAAAGACATGCCAAGGGGAGCAGGGCACTGCCCCAACATTGCACCCTCCACACCATGCTCCTTGGCACCTCCCATGTTCTGGGAACCTAGGCCTAGGAAAATGCTGATTTTACTGCTAGTTTAGGGTTAGGCTTGAATAAACCACAGAGCCTAGAGCTCCACGGACACTGCAACTACCAAAGTCTTTGCAGTTTGAAAAGTTGTAAAGCTCCTCTTATTTGGATAACTTTTGAGTGCACCTTGTTTCCTCTGTTTAATAACTGCACAAGTGCTGCATGAAACTATTCAAGTGCCACAAGGCCGCTAGGAGATGTCCTGGGTTTGTGACCAAGTGACCCCTTCACATTTAAAATTAGCTTTCTGCTCAGTTCTGTACTTCAAATATTCAAACATTACAGCTACTCTATATCAGCTCATTTCTACCTCTGTGGAGCTAAACTGAAAAAAGCCCCAAGCTAAATTTTGCACAAAGAGTACAGTGCCCTCTCTTTCCAACACCCATGAAGGAGTAAAACAGAAGGGGTTGGTGGATTAGGGATGAGGGAGGTAGAGAAAGAAAGAACGCCCCAGTCCTAAAAGCACAAGCCCACGACTGCTCGGTTATTAACTAATGACAAGGTCTTTATAAGGGTGGCAGCACCTGCTTCTTATGGAGGCAGAAAACTGCATTCCGGACTGGATCTGACTAGCAAAATTACTGCGGCCTGCAGACTGATTTGATGATAGGAAAGAAGGAACACCATAAAGAAAAGTGATTTCAAATTGCTTTGCATAACCAGGTAAGATTTCTGGCTTAAGCAGGTAGAACATAACAACAAAACATGTTCAAACAGCAGCAGTCACCTGCTCTTTGCCCAGGCCATGTTCAGAACTGGGAATATCATGAGCAGCAACAGCCACATCAGAGCGCAGTAGCACAATACCGTGGCTAAGAGGGAACGGGTTTCTTTCACTTATTATGTTAATTCCCTCTTTTTGTCTGTTTTCTGTCAAACAAAACATCCTTCACTTTTTGCTAATGCATTACAATGAAATGTACCTAGAGGGACATCCAGCTGTGTTTAAGTTCACTTAATTTCCTTGTTCTCAGGAAACTGTGAGTTTCAGGCGTGGTATAAATAAGGAAACAAACCAGACTTGATTCAGAACAAGAATCTTGGTGTTCCCATGAGCTCTCTCCTTTGTTCTTCTCTTGTTTCTCTCTCTGTATCTGATTTTTCCTAAGCTCCCACCAACAGGACGGCACAGTTTTTTATTTTGCTAACTGCAAGTCACTGTTGCTCTGGGTGAAACAAATGAAGTTTTCCTCTGTATTCTGTGTTGCCAAGCACTCTTTCCTGCTGATTCAGACTTGGATATCCATTGCTAACAAGGCAGCAATATCTTGTATGAAATAGATATTTCAGAAATAAACATCAGTTCACAAATTCTGCATTGAAAGAAATACTGTGCAATGCCCCAAGATTAAATGGGTTCATGTGTAGAGGCACAGCACTTAAAATATGATGCAATTTGCTTTGAAATGACTGAGAGGAAGATGCAAATTTCTGGGACAATCACAACTGCTACAAATGTCACTCCTGCCTGACCAGGTCCTACAGGCCCTTCCGTGAATGCACACCTTGGGCAGTGGGGCCTCACACAGGCCTTTTCCAACCTTTCCTTTGAATCAGTCAGCAGTGAAGCAATTTGGATTAAAGGTGGTACAGCCACTGTGTGCCCCTTAAGCACATGCATCAATGCCCTCTGCATACATGGACTTCTCTGACCTTATGTTTCCCATGTCTGACATGTGTTTCCTCTGTTCTCACAAAAAACCCCTCTCGCTCTACATTTTAGTCATTTGCATGAGCCATCCATTTGGGATACTCCCATTTCACATTCACTAGTCGGTTTCCTTAATCCAACAATTTCTCTTTCCATGTTGGCACCACTTGACTGTTCAGCCACTATGAATGAGATTCCTAAATATCTAACATTACAAAAAATTAATTAGTTAGATATGTGTATGAAAAACCAAAACAGACCAAGCTAATAAGCATGGCATCAGCTCAGCAATTACCCAGTTGTACAGCACATCACAGTTTTCTTCATTAGATTAGTAGATGTGCCTACTAGATGCCTATACCAGCTTTGTATGTATTTGCATGCACACAAAAAGGATCTTATTTACTCAGTCCTTAGTTCTCTCACTGGTCTGAAGGAAGCAGGGAACTAAAGCTGAATAACCCTGCCAAGTAGTTACTTGTCCTAATACAAAGGTCTTTGAATTCTTTATTTTTAGAGGCAGCGGATAACTCTGAATAAGTCTTATGCTTATTTTTTAGAGGTAAACAAATATATTGATTTTTCAAAGACTTAATTGGAGCTGCGGTCTTTCATTTGAATTTTGACTTCCTGATAATGGAGAAAACAGTCAATAGAACACTCAACAGTGCCTTACTGAAATCACTTTCATACCACTGCAAAGTATAAAACCAGCTAACCCATCAGTACACTAAACCCAGAAACATGGGAAGCCACATCAAAGTCTGGGTATTTCGGTGTCTTTCCTGATGCTCGTGTCTTGTTTTCATACACTTACCTCAGGAAAAGCCCTGAATTCACCCTATGCCTAAGAAAAGAGAGTGGAAAAAGTTGAAGGCAGGGTTGTTCCAAAATAAAAATAGAGCTTACGATGTGTGGTGACTTGTGTAACGTGCTTTCTGTTTTACTGACATGCAAGCCAGGCACATCTGATATTCAGCTGGCTTTTTTTCACACAAGATAGTGGGATTATATCAAACACACTGTGGCTCACCACAGCAGAAAGGGAGGTGTGCCACATGACTTTCATTTGACCAACATGAATAAACATGTCACTAAAAGCTTTCTTAGGAAACATAGTCTTCTTGAAATAAAAAACATATTTTGAAAGAGAGCCCACAACAGAAGTCATGGAATCTTTGGTCTTTGCGTAACATGGAACGTTTTCTGGGATAACCATCATGGTGCAAGTCCTCAGGACTGCCTGGTTGCTGGCCTTCAAGTAAGAATGCACAAGGGTTTCACATATTCCATGTTTGGCAGCTGTAAAAGGTACCTTGAAACATCAGGGAAACTGAAGTCCAGATACAGTGACTAGCTATTAGCTTTTGTGCTGGCAGTGGCCCAGATTGTGCTCAGTTTCCTCACAGGAGCCATCCAGCTGAGGTCAATGTGATGACTCACAGAGACCAGAGTGCACAGGACTTGGCACAAAGTGTCGCAGAAGTGCAGATGTGGAACTACTCTACAGCCAGAGGCAAACGGGATTCACAAGGCAAGGAAGGTTTTGAAGTTGTTTCTGCTGACCTGTTCATGCACTGAGATCCAACCAGACAACCACAGCTCCCTCACGGTAGAGTTTATTGCTAGTGTGTTATTTATGGTTTCAATAACCTCTATCTGAAGAGCTCACCAGTTCAACGGGACCCACTGACATTTTTCTGAGCACCTACTGCAAGCTAGATCCAACTATTAGGCCTTGAAGAGAGAATGTAATTAAAGATTCAGTTCCCACTAGAACACCTTAACATATTAGCATTTCCCTACACCCACAGTACAGGAAAGTATTTTTCCCAAGACATTATGTGGAACCTCAGATGGTTTTGTTACTCAAGATTAGCCTTCCAATGCTATTCCTGATAAATCATCCCCATACCAGAAATGAGATCTTACAGGTTCTTTTAAGTTTTAATTATTTATTTATTTTAACAAGCCAAGTTGTGGAAACATTGAGCAGCTGTATTAGTTTTCAGTACACATTTTTTCAAATTCATCAGTTTATTCATTTTGAATAGATACTCTCAGATGTCTCAGCTTGTTCGGTAGTATGAAGGACCTAGATAACTCTGTGAAAATCATCTGAACAACTGCAATTTTATGAATTTTCATTCCATTTGGAATATGTCACAGTCGACAAGTTGGAAACTCCACCAGTTTTGACTTGTGGAGTGTTTCTGTGATTTTTCTCTCTGAGGGCATATTTGACTCTCCCCAAAGAGACCAGGAGTTTCAACCTACAGCTCCAGATGGATCACTAGAGGCAAAGATCACCTGCAGTGTAGCTTACTACGTCTGCTACTCCCATGATCATACTCTCTGCTTAAATATTCTTTCCAGGTTCTTCCTTGATGGTGTTTTTTTTTTCAGAACTTCCTTTCAAGGGGGTCTTCCTAACCACAGAAAGGGAAAACATTATAATCTAGAGCTGACTGTGAGTTGCACTATCAGTTCGGGAGAGAGAATAAGAGAAATACAAAGAGGAAAAAAAGAGAATGGGAGGGTGAGAATTTGGCAGAGGCCTGTCAGTGATTTCTACACCATCCAAAGTCTGGATATAAAATATAGAAGAACAACCTGGGAGTCGACTGGGAAAGATGGAATATGGCATATTTTGTATGAGGGGAAAGCCTATTAAACAAAGAAAACCGGGCTGGAAATTAGATCAACCACATGTCTGACATATTCTGACTTAGCATAGAAGCCTTATTTTATTCCATTTGGGATTGTTAAATTTTAGGCATATAGGCATCATATTGTCCTTCCTTTAGCAAGGGTGTTGTTATCAGCATCAAGATTCACAAAATAAAAATATTTTGGGAGATATTTTAGAATTTCCTCACAACTAGATAAATTCAGTGAAATTGATGGGCTTTTTTTTCGCAGTATTTAAGTTCTAAACCATTTTGGGAAAGAGATTGGTTGCTTTGCTGGCTTTGCACATGCATCCTTGAGTTTATTAGTTTGGCCATTAGTTCTTTGCAGTCGTAGTGGCGACATTAGCTGGCTTTTACCATTAAGTCACTGAAACGTCAATGTTTCACTCTAAACCAGTAAATACTGCTTCATCTAAGTGGAAAAAAATATTTTTTTAGCAATCTAAGATGTATATGCTGCTTCAGCAGAAACAAAACCAGGTTCCCAGCTTTTGTGCCTGGCTCTTCTAACAGGCCAGTTCTTATTTTGTTCCTATACATGTAACATCCACAATCAGCTCACACACAACTCTTATACATACATGCACACATAACATCATCTCACCGTCTTGTTCTTTTGCCTTAGAAATGAGAGGTGACACAGGTGAAGGCAGTCCTTTATGGTGTACGTCAAATCCTACCCATGCTCTCAGTGGACAGCCTTTATGTAGAAAAAAGCTGTTTGTCAGCTCAGGTGAAATGTCCCCAGGTTTTCCCATTAGCACCTGGCATTATAAGTAGTAATTTCTTCCCATCCCATCCTACAATGGTGCTGCCCTGCTGTCCTGTCCTTATCCCACTGGGACTGCATTCATATATGGCACAGCCCCTCTGATTGATTCAACGTACAGGAAGGGACTCCTTTGTGTGCTAATCGAAGTTTAAAGGAGACAAGAGTTCATGCATTAAACATGATTGGAAGCATTTCTAATTCACCATTTTAAATGTGGATCACAGGTTTCCCACCTTATCTCAGCTTAACAATAGGTTCAGGTGCACAAAATCAGATGGGGAAAATGCTTACAAGCATATTCTTGAAAAGAGGAGAATCAATAAAATATTCCCTGTCCACCAAAGAAATATCTATACTTGTACTCAGATTTTAAATAGATGTTAGCCTAAATTAATTTTAAATACCAGAGTAAGGAAATAAATTTTTAAAAAATAGCAGAGTACTACCCCTGCCCATTCACAGAGAAATTAGGCATCCCCACCAAGAAATAGCTGGCAGAAATTGCTTAAATCTTAGGGCAAACCTAAATATCTCACTTGCTCTGGAATTTCAGAGGATTTCTCAGATGCATGTTGAATGAGTTCTGTACATGATGAATTATTTGGAGCTTTGCATCAGTGGTTGTAGCCTGATTACAGGATAATAGAATAAAACACTAACACTAGCATCAGACATCTTGTTTGTTTGATGGTTCAGCTCTTTTCTGCAGCTGTAAAACAACTAAAGCGCATCCTACTAGATTTGTTACAGGCCTCCCACCTGCTATGTGAAGTCTGAGGAAGAGCCTTGAGCTAATCCCAAAGAACACTCTCATAATTTAGCCCTGGGCAAAATTTACACTGATCCTTCACACTGCAATCAATCCTTGTTTAATTTTGTAGTCTAAGTCTGACAGCATCTGCCTTCTGTCAGCTACAGAAGGCCATATGTGACACTGGGCACTGGAAAGCAGACAAGTTTTGTGTTTTCATAGGTTACACCATGTACTTTAGGACATCACAACTGAAGAGACAGGTTTGCTTAATGTTAACCAGGGGCAGGATTGCATTCTATTACACCAGAAGTTTAGAGACTTGATTTAAGCCAGTCACTACAAAACTGTCTCTTAACAACTGACTCAACTCCTACAGGAACAGTGCCTCTATTCTAGTGCTAATGACAGCAAAGCATATTTTGAACGTACACAAGAGTCCACCAAAGTGACTCAGTCTTAGACTCTTCTGTTTTAGGCTTTTCTGTGAACCTTGGCTTTCCTCAATCTTTCCCCAATTTGTGACAGAAGGAGAGAGCAAACATTTCTGTCACAATGGCAGGATTATTAGCCATTCAATCATACCTGCCAAGCTGGGAAAGAGTTCATAAAGAAACAAAGCATTTTGGAAGGTCTGCAGGACCAAAGTCTGCACTTTGAGTGAGCATGTTAACAGCATGAGTGGTCTTGTGTCAGCTCTTGGGTGATCCTGCTTAGCATTTGTTCTTCCCTTCATTTCTCTAGGAAAGTGGGGGTTTGGTAAGACACCTTGTCAGCTTTGCAAGCTAGTTCAAAAGTAGGGTAGGGAGAAAATTTCCAGTCAAGTTCAGCGTGATCAGATCAACTCTGCTTCTTGACATCATTACCTCACACAGACAATTCTCCCACCACCATGCAGCTTTAGCTCCAATACCTGGCCAACAATATATGGGCATAATACCCCCTTACGTGAAGTTGCCCTTTCTAGTACAGCCATACTTGTAGCACTTTTTTTTCTGATCCAAAACATGACTCTGTTTGCATGTTTTTATTTGCATGTAAAAAGGCATTATTGCTTCTTGCGCTAACTGCTCTAGCAGCTGGGAAAGGATTTTTTAGCTTGTTTTATGCTTTTTTTTTTCTTCCAGGCACGTCCATTCTCTAAGACAATTTACAAGAACAATCCCTTGTAAATGTTGGCTCTCATATTTATTGTGCTGTCCTAATTGTCACATTCTTTGCAGTATTTCAGGGACCCTGTATACCTTGCCTAGCAGCTACATGCTGTTGCTGACATCAGCATAACTTCCTTGGTGGGAAATGATGCTATTTAGAAATATAAAGCAACAATAATAAATTCAAGGAAAAAAAATGCAAAAATGCTCCATGACCTCCCAGACAAACTGCTGTAATGGTCTGAAAACTGCAGATGTTTTTCCACTAAGTTTTTACAATGTTTGTTTTGAAATGATTCTTTTCTAAATCATGTTGTTTTCCTGTTATAATTTCTGCAAAGCAGATGTGACATCTTGGGCTTAAGGGCTTTAAGCTGGTTTTAATGGCTCAGTCTTTCTGCTATTCATGCAGCACAGAAAGTTCTCCTGCAGTGGAATGGGATTCGCTGTGTATAGAACAAAGAATCACCTGGGAGGAAAGGGGTTGTCTTCACTGTCAGTGATGGGACTTGGCCATTGGATTTAGGGAAAGGGTCCGTCTACTGCCTAGTCCCATATGGCTAGTTCTTAGAAACTGGAAGAACACAATGGGCCATATCAACTGGCCTAACAAGTCTCTATTTCGAGCAGTCTAAGGTCACTTTTATGCACACACACTGGTGCTACAACAAAATTGGGCCTGAGAACAGCAGGAACATGGATTGCATCCTTGGAAGGATTTACAAGATAATTCTTTCTTCTAAAATTAAAAAAATCTGCAGAACAGTTAGGAACTGGACCAAATAGATTACCCTCTTATATAACCAATTTACAGTCAAAGCAGAACTAAAGCTTTTTGCCATTGTATGTCCTCAGGACAACTACAAGAAAAGCTATGAATGTCCAGCTGGTGAGAGTGATCAGCAATCATAAATGCCTTGTCTGCCTGCCAGTTAAGCTGCAAATGGTTTCAATGAAGTGCAGAACAAACTTTTGTAGGTTTTTTCCAGTCTACAGTCTTAGGTTTCACCAAAGTCTACAAAACATGCACTTTTATATCCACAAAACCACGTGATTCTTATGCAGTGCTATAGGAAAAATAAAGATGGTTTTCTCCCTTCTGCATGGCCCTGCTGCCCTCCTCATCCTCAAGGCCCTCTTACAGACTCCCACCTTTCAGAATAGTTATCCCTGGGCAGGGAGTTCTACTTGTGACCTTTTGTGATGAGGATGGGTGTTATTCTAGAATTAGCCAGAGAGGTTGTGGTTAGTACCTAACAGGAAAATTAACAACAATTACCCGCACCTTCCTGCCATCTCCCTACTCATCCATGGCCCTTCAGATTGCACGACAGCACCCTGTAAACCCACCCACAATGAGATCCTTATGCATATCAGCAGCACTCAACCGAATTTTTTACTTGCTTGAGTGATGGAAAATCCCTCATTCACCTACATTCAAGTCAGGAAACTTCTCTCTTTTCTCAGGAACCGGGATCCCTGAACAAGTAATGACCAAATATTTTCTGCTGGTTCTCAGTCATGTCAGATCTTTGTGGAAAGTTAACTTCCATACTTAATGACTCCCTGCAAGTCTACACATCCACTGAAAATTTATGTATTCAAATTATGGTGCTACTAGAAGATGGACAGAAAGAACAAGGTAAATATTTCAAAGCTCAGGAGTGTGATGTGATATCTTTTAGGTGAAAGGCAACAGCCATTTAGTGCCAGTCAGATATTCACTCAAAGGGTGAAATACACTTAAAACCACTCATTAATCATTCCCAGCATGCTGTGAATCTTGAAACAGATGTTCATTGCTGGACAGATCATGTGGTTCAAGTGTCCCTCAAACAGTCAACTACCTTGGCCTCTCAAGAGGCAGCGTTTTGTTTTATAGCATTACCTCAGAGAACTTGGGAAAGTGCAGTGAACTTTAACACACATTAAACACAGCTCCAAAGACAAAGCAACATACCTTATGGAAGCAAAACAAAAGCCAAATAATGATGGATATCTTAGGCCCTCAGGTACTCATCATTAGTAGCATCTTCCCACATCTGAGATAGTCAATAGTGCAGAAACATTAAAAATGAGGATTTCAGAGCTGCCTGGATGATTTAGATATCCATTAATTTTCAAATATACTTGACAGGTCAAATGCTGCCCATAAATTTCCAGTGATGGTTTAAGGGCTGTATAGCTAAGACTGAAAGAAAATTATACTCATAAGTAGACAGTAGGAACTGAAATAAGAAGCTGAGGGTGGCAGGCAATAAACCCAGAATGACTGTTTATTTGATTTCTCAGTATAAAACGAGCTAGACTTTTCCTCTTTTTACACAGGCTGAAAAGGAAGCTGCTCTGTGGAACAGTGAGACCATGCCTACATCAAATCCACTGTTCAACAAAATACTCTTATTGGTGTTACTCTAACGTGAATCTTTGTGTCAGTATTTTATTTCTTTTGCACCTTGAATCAGAGACAAGACAGAAAGCAGTGTAGTCCCACAAGGTATAAATAAGGCAGCTCTATAATCAAACTGAGCCCTCCACCTCCCTAAAGATTGCTCTTTCCAAGCTGTTCAAATATTGAATAACTCCAGAATATAATTACCCCTTGTATTCGATCATGTGCCAAAGTTAAATTAACCAAGCATTGTAATATAATATAGTTCCTTGAACCAGCTAAACTTGCACATTGTTTATCTCTCTGCCACATGTGAAAGGACCACCCAAACAGAATACCAGGTAAAGGTTATTGTCCGCGCTCAGTGAAAAGGAAGGTGCTAGAGAAGAGGCTATAGATGACAGAGTAGTAAGGTGATTTAGTAACACACAAAAGAGTTGGAAGATTTCTGCTTTTTTCCTGATTATAGCCACTGACAGCTGTAGGAAAAGCAGTCACATAACTTGTTTGGCCTTGACTCAGTACTTTCTTTGTAAATTGGAGGCAACCCCATTGAAATGTATCTGTTGCCTAAAGGTTTTTTGAGCCAGACAAGAAATGCAACATTTTATTAAAATAAAACTAGATTTTAATTTCAGAAAACGGTGAGGGTTTTTTTCCTCAGTGTTAAAGATAACAAAAGTAGAACATACTGCTTTCAAACAATCACAGAAAATTCATTTGTCTAAAATGTAGTATTATAATTAGGTTTAAGGTCAAAAAGAAAAACATTCCATTTACTAAATCTGATGCTAGTAAATATTCTCCTACTTTATATGAATTAATAAAGTTTCAAATGAAGAGATGCTATCTGAACCTGGGACTATAACCAGCTACTAAAGATTTTTTCCTTTCCAGATAAACCTCGAACTCTGAGACATGTAAAAGTAAGAAAACACTAGATAATCTGTTGAGACCGAAAAAGTTACATTCATAGATACCTTTTTGGAGAGTGGTTTAAAGACCATGTGGGGAACAGCTGATGAATCTAACAGGATATTTTCTTAATGTGGGTCATATTAAGGACTAGGGTTCTTAAAAAAAAAAAATTGTCAGTGCCCACTAGGCTTAGAATATGGTATTTCCTGTCTGTTTCAGTTCAGATCAGTATCAGAACCCAATTTTCCTGCATTTTCTTCTCCGAAGTCCTTCCACTGCCATTGTCTGGAATATAAGGTAGGACAAAGTATGAAATGGGTTTTCCATACGTGGTGAAAAAGTCATCACCACTATTCAGTTTAAACAAGGAGAGAGACATTATCATTTACTGTTGATAGACAAAGGTGAGCCAGAATCTCCCAGTTTCTGATTCTAGTGCTATATAGCACCATCTTCAGACAGGTCACTCACACAGTCATCCTCAAAAGATGCCTAAGTACCAAATTTTAGTGGATTTAAGGGCTCATATCCCAATCCAGAGAAGCACTGAATAGTATCGTGCCTTTCTGGACCAGGATTTCAACATTTGTGCTTTCCTTTCAGTCTGTAAAACTTGGACAGAAAACTGTAAGAAAACTGTAAGAAAATTCCTACAAGATTGAGAACAGGATTTCCCAAAATCTCATTTAAGTGTCTTAAGTGAGATGCCTAAATACCTTCTGTGCAACTCCAGCCTTAGTTTCTTTTTAAGCTTATAGAGACAGAACTTCAAATGTGGCTCTGACATACCATTAGCTTCTTTCCTGGCCATTCACACCATAGCACCGAAATACACAATTATGAAGCTTTCTAAAGATATTTCAACTATTAGGAAGAGAACAGAGAACCAAATGGTAAAAGAAAATTACGTGAACCAGCAGCAAAAGTCACATCTAGAAGAAGGGGGTGGTGGAGTCTCAACTCGGTTCAAGAACCATAGAACATCTGGGACTTGCACATGTCAGAACTTGCCCATGTCAGCAGATCATGCATTTGAAAAGTTGTAAACTGGTGTGACAAAACTGAGGGAGAAGGGAGGAGAATTCATGTATCATTGTGTATAAACAAACGGTTTCAACACACTGGTACTACCAGGTAAGCCTCAGAAAGATCCTACAAATTCTTATGATTTCAACCTTCTAGAGACAAGAGTAAGATAAAAAATAAGATCCATTTATCAGAACAAGCCTCAACCCATCTGCAAGCCTGAGCACATCCACAGTGGAGAAGACATTTTACCTCAGGTAGGAGCCATACCACTAGGACAGCTGATGAAGGGGTACTGGGCTGTGTTAAAGAAGGGGAAGGATTATCCTACACTTTGCAGGCTTTTAAGCTGCTAAAAGCACTTTATAAATTCCTCTGGCACCAGAAGCTACATAAGGAAAACATAAGTTGCTCTATATGAGTGTAAGAGTTTTTAAAGCTTTCAAGGAAAGCTCAAACTCAGTGCTTATAGTACATTTCCAATAAAAGGAGAGATAAAAAGAGGAAGAGAGATTTTTGTGTGCATCATCCTATACAACAATCCACATTTCAGTCCAGCTGTACCCTCTGAAAGGACTTGCTATACTTACACAGGCTGTTTTTCAAATGCCATGCAACCCAGTTCCAGGTGATGGGATTGTCACTACAATTTTGCATCAGTGCACTAAAGAAAATGCCAAAACCCAAAATTAACAACCAACTAAAAAGAAAAAGGCGCATACCTATCTTTGCCTGCTTACTTTGTGGTAAATGCTTTACTGAAGCATTTTTTAAACCTACTCAATTTTTAAACCTACTTTCTATACAGCCCCTGCTCAGTTCACTGCACAATCCTCAATATGCCATCAGAGCTGACAAATGCGTTTCTGAAGAGAATGAGTTTGTGGGAAAAACATGACAAAAAATCCTCAAAAAACACAAATAAAAACTTTACTAGTTTTTTGGGGTTTCTGCAGAACAGTTCTAATCTGACATTTTGTTTGCCTGCATTTTGTCATACAAAAAAGCCTCAGCTGCTCTCACTGGCTGCATGTAATAAAGAGACGCTGCATTTTGGTCTGTTTAGCCACAGTTACACCAAGATGCTTTCAGCCACTGTAGAATTTAATATCAACGTGCCTCTTGGAAACACAATAACACCATAATTAGGGCTGGCAAATCACTTGCTACTCATTAGCTAAGAGAAACAGAAGCAAATTTAAATTGTATTTAAATTGACTGTGTGCTGTGTATTGAAGGTAAGCCAGCCATTCTCGCCAGTGGGAGACAAAGTCTACAGACATAAATAAATATCCATAAAGATGTTTATTTATGAACAAATGCATGGACTTCAAAACAAAGATACCTCAGAGAACATTGCTGACATGCACTACATATCCTTCTAACTCTGAAATAAATGCTAAATGCTGTGGCCACATGCTATTTTTAATTCTTAAAATACAACATTGACCACAATTAATACATGTGTGTACAGATGTGAATAAAGCTTAAAATTCAAGAAGAAAAGAAAAAAAATTAAGCAGAAAGAAGATGGGTATCCATAAGAGTAAGGGCCCAAAATATTCTTGATCAAGAATTGAAGGTGACCTGAGACAATATGGCTCTTCAAAACAATGGGAAGTGTGTATAAACAGCAGTAACTAAGTAGCAGTGTTACTAACACATCACTCTCAATTGTTTTGATATAAACATATTCTTCTTAAATAGTTATTTGATTTCTACTTGGAAAATATCTCTTTGTGGTACATAATGAGCTTTGAGACAAGGTGTGAATAAAATCGACTTCTAAACTGGAATATCTTCATTAATCACACAGAAAAAAAATTAAAATGCAAGTAGGTCACCCTTCACTCTTACAAATTCCTCCAGCTGTCATCCAAACAGCACATAATCAGGAGTGGTGTGTTTCAGAAAACTAGACTCCAAGAGGGACGACATTCAAACATTCAGGAAACTGGCCAAGGCTTGCAAATATGGGATTGATTTCTTGCTCTCACAAGGATTTCCAGTGTATCTTGGCTTACATTACCAAAGGGATTCCAAAAATCTAAAAATCAAACTTGGTAACAAATTTAGCATCAAATAGTCATCAAAGAGTAGTTGCTTGACTTGGAAGCACCAAAGACCATCAGCATGTATTCTTTCTAGCTTCCAATTAACAAAACAAGAAACTCTCTGGTTTAGAGTACAAAAATAACATCTTAGCCTTACCACAGATGAACAACCATCTTCTAGTGACACCCCCAAGGGACACCCTCAGGGAGCCAGGGCAGCAGGCTTCTGTTATCCACTCCAAATGGTGCTCCCATTCCTACTCTGCTTCCGTGTGTTGGGGGTAGGACACGCACAGACAGACTTCCTGCACACATGCAACAGAAGTAAACTGTACCTATGCTTAAATTGCCACTCCAGCTCCGTGGGGTCTGGCTTGCACTTTCACACCATTGTCTTTGAGTAAGCAGAAAGGTCCAGGTGAGATGCTCAGGTGCTGCAGGAATAGGGTCACACTATGCAGATGGAAAATGTCCCCATCTGGGATATAGCCACAAAAGAAAGGAGTGGCGAGTCTTGTGCAGCAAGTGTTTAAAAACTTTTCTAGGTCATGGTCCAAGGGGAGAACAAGCCCTGGGGATTGCAGCATTCTCTAACAGAGGAAAATCGATCAGTTGTATAAAAATGTCCTGACAGTTTGGCACACCTGTAGTTAAGGACTTTAGTGAATAACACCACAAACACAGTAAAATGTGTTTTCTATTGTGTTGCACAAGGCCAATATTTAGATTAATTTTACTTGACATTTTCCACTTCATATCATTACTTTTTTCATCAAAATGGGAAAAAAGTAATAAGATGGATTCCCCTGAGTAACATTTTTCCAGCGTGGAGAATTTCTATAAGGGATTCTGGCCAAGGTACAAATTTCATATAAAACAATCAAATGCAATTTTACCTGCAGCTTTCTACCTTCTCCACCCTCAGCAAGCTGAAGGTAGTCCTGGTTTTCTACTTCCTTCTCCTCTGTCCTATTTAGGTACTGCCATGACCCATTGTGTTATGAAAACATGTGAGCTCCTCATTAGTTTGATTTTCTTTTATCTGTCCTTCAGCTCTTGTGAGGTTTTAACTGCAGCTGACATTAACAGAGAACATAAATCCCTATTACTACCATATTCCATTTTCACAATTAAAGCACAGAATTAGTACACAAGAAGACAAAACACTATAACAAAAAACAAATATTCTTCAACTTTTATCTCTTATTTTAGGACTCCCTAGTTTCATTGTAGTTTCCCCCTGCATTATTGCTGGATAGACTGTTGGAGCCTCTGTAGGACAATCAGTAGTCAAAAGATTTTTCTGAAAGAAAATGGCCCTTTCTAATCTTCCTCTGCCTCCTGATAACCATGAAAGATGAACCAATTTTGCTAGGCCATTTTGAAAGTCCTAACATGGATGTGCAAGGGTAGTGAGGGTTCTAGCAAACTAACAACAGAAATGCTTGTTAGTAACTCATATTTAGTTTCAGAATCCCTAAAAGTTCAAAACAAATGGCTTTTTAAAAATTATTATTTCGTTATCAATTACACAAATACCATGTGATGAAAGGGCTATTGATTTTTTTTTTCCTTTTTTCCTGACCAGGCCAAATTCAGACATACTTTGTGTGCCTGTCCCACATACCTGGACTCTTTTTGATACAACGGAGGGAGGAAGAATTCTACCATGTCCCATTCTAACCCAAACAGGCTGGAAATCGGCCAACTACATACTGTGGCATGGTAGTTTGAAGGCCTTCCAAAGAGATGCAATTTAGATACACCTTTAGCACAATAGAAGTAAAATTTCACTGAGGAGGAAACTCCGCAGCCTTAGCCAGATATTCAGGAGTGGCTATGGATGTTAGAGGTACAGTTCTTCCTCAGCTGTTCATCCAGAGCAGTGAAAAGACAGGTAAAAGCTGATAAAATCATCAACTCAGTGCTTTGACTTTTCAACTGAAGTGTTGCTGAGAGTTCCTCACTTACACAATCAATTCTTGCCAGTTTTAACCAACAAAGTTCTGTTCTTTAAGACAAGTTGGTTTAAATTTTTCCTTATAGAATGGTGATATGACCCTGTACAAAATAACAGTATTATATCTTGAAATAATACCACATATTTAGAATACATGTCAATAAGAGGACATACAGTTAGTACAGGAAATTGAAACTGCCCTACTTTAATGTACACTAAAATTTTGTGCATCTCCCTCTCAGTCCAGTATTAGTCACAAGTGAAGACAGAATACCAGAATAAAGAGATCCAAGGTCAATTTCCAACCCAGGTGGCCATTTCTAGGTGCTCCTTTGTGACAATTTCCAACAGCAAAAAAGGCAATTGGTCATAGTTTTGTACATACACAAATCATTAAGATTTTTACTTGCACTTTATACATATTAATCAGTCACAAACAGTACCAGCAAAAGCCATGATCAGGAACAGAATTCTCACACTTGAAAAAGAAGTTCCTCCTTTGAGCTATCAGCAACTCAAGGACGTACCAGGAAGTGGTTATTTAAAGAGTTTTCTGATCTTTACCAAGAACTTTGCTGCTAAATGAAAAAGAATGTACAAGCACAAAAGCAGCAGTGCTTTCTGTTACAGTTACTGAGGAAGAACAGACTCTCCTATTCCTCCCTTTTCAGTGAAGCATCTTCTACACTATGTGCAGTCCAGGAACATCTCTGGCACTGACATTTTAATGATCCTATCCCACAAATTATTCCCTTAACCGATTAACCTTATTGTTGTAACACTATACTAGTCTAATTTCACTTCTAATTTGGCAGAAGTTTTCTGTCTGCCAAGACCACTTGTTACTTTGAAGCACTGTTTGAAACTCAGCTCCAACTATACAAAGAGAGTTCTTAAAATAGCCCAAGAACTGTGTGAGTTAATGCCAGAATGAAATCAGATATTTGCCTGTGCTCTTCCAGCTACTCTATTTGATCTCTCCTGAGAAGAGCCCTAAATCTGTATTTATATTTACTATACTTCATATAATGCCTGGCTATAGAGAGATGGGCTTGATGGATGTATCTATCTGTGCTAAGAGATACATACATCCATCTGAATTCACAGAGCACAAGATTATGAGCACTCATTCATGTGAATGTTCCTTTTATGAATTGCTAACCAAAGGATTATCTCTCAGGACAGAATGCTGCGTAACGGGAGAAAGCAAATACACACAGCAACAAATATGAATGAGATAAAAATCAGTGATTTAAAGCACAGCATCCACAGCTGCACAGAGAATATCTAGAAAGACCATTTCTTCTTGGAAAGAGATGCTGGTTGAGTCTCTGCTGTTGTAATTGTCGGTGTGTCAGCTGTTATGCCAGCAGGGAGCTAGCACAGGATCCTTTCACCTGTGTACTCCCACAGGGAAAAAAAACTTAATCCTTTTTAGCTGAATGATATCAGAAACTTTTTTTGTCTGGCTGTTTCTGTTTTTTGGGGTTTTTTAACTGTGTAGGTGTTCTGAAGCAAAGGATTTGGGAAGAAACTGGAATTTGCTATATATTAATGCACATTTTACCAAGTAATCTAAAGTCTATGTTTCAAAGAAGTTTACATGAACAAAGCATTAGTAGGGTATATTTTCAGTGAGTTACTAGTATTTGGTAACACTGAAGGATGAATAAATAAAATGTAAGCAGAGATACGCCTGATGAGGAAAGGGTGATTTATGAGCAGTAGGTAGACACTAATCACAATGTTTTAAAGAACTCATGCAACCGCAAAAAGGATTCAGAATATATGAATTTTTGAAAGATGTAACATCTGATAGAATTTTCTGAAGCTACAAGGCCCTCCTAACCTCTAGAAAAAGATCTGTAGAACAAATAATGCCAAAGCTATAAAATCTGGGGAAAATATTTATTTAAAAGGAAAAAAGGTAACTCTACACAAAGACATGAGTTCAGTTATTCAAATTCTTCATTATTAGATGTTAAGTTAGAACAACTTTTATTTCTTCAAATCAAAACTTCTGGAATTCTCCTAAACATATGTTTTTGGTAGATGGCAATACTCTATCACCACATCATTACACTACTGAATTAAAATAAGCTGTATAATGTCAAGTTTCAGCTAACTACTTTACCAAAACTTTGCAAAGCTACCTTTTAAACTAATGGAGAATTACTTTTAGGGACTTCACTTGAACCCTTACTGCTTTTTCAATTCTCAAAAGATTTAAGAAAGGGGGCTTTAGGGTGGAAGTTGGAGGTAAAACTAAGTGTGATGCAGTAATGCATTTTGTCCCAGCTAGGAATGCTGCCTGGTGAATCTTTCAGCAACATAGGAATATTGGCAAAAGTCTTTACTATCCCCTGAGAATGTCATCTGGATTACATCCTCTCTAGCAGTGGGATCAAACCACTTGTAAAGAAAGAGATCCCTTTTCATTAGCTTTTATTTATTTATTTAAAGAAAACAACTATAAAACTAACCCCACTAAAAAAATAATAGGAACATTTGTGTGGATTTCTCAAGACCCAGTCTGAACTTTATAAGCTCTTCAGAAGGAGCAACTCTTTGGTTTGTATTTTCAATGTGTTGTAAGAGTCTCACTTATCCATGGGTCTAATCATGACATTCCTGTGGGGCAAAATTACTAAATGGTGACAACACAACACTGAAAATTCTGCAAGTATAAAGATGGGAATAGGGGGTCCAACATCTACAGCCAGAAATATATAATCTTTTTCTCCACCCCACCCCCCCCAAAAAAAGTTCTTTTGTTGAACCTACTGAGAAAGGCTCTTAGCTGTAATCAATAATTGCCCACTACAGGAATTTTGAAGACAGATGTTAGATCTAGTAAGTAAATCACTACACTGTATTTCTTCAACACTGACCCTTTAACAGTATTAAGAGAAAGGTTTGGGTTTTTTTCACCTCTGCAACTCCAACTGAAAAGTGATGATTTTGGCTGGAGTTTAAGCACACCTTTGAGTAGGATTTGGGATGTCTATAACCATGGAAGAGAGAAGTTTATTGCTCCAGCTCTGATCTTAATGTTGGCTTTCACAAGGGCCTGTGGGAGATCCTCTGACAGCAAGCAGGTTTGAAAGCAGCTGTGATTACAGTCACTCTGAGGCTGCCAAATACTGCATGTGGGGTGAGACAATGCACCATTCAAATTTTCAGCATGTTTTCTTCCAGCAGAGATTTTACATTTTGATAAAGAAAGAGCACAGGATTAAGACACCACACAGAAGGAGCATGGGGGGAGGAAGGAAATCAAGAGAAAAAGCAACCCTTGGTTGTTTTAGCAGCAGCATGGTATGAACCAAAGGCACATACACTGAACAGCCATGTGAAATAATACAAGACATTTCAGGTACACAAAACAGACCAGGTATGATGATGGCTGGGAATCTAATAGTGATATGAGTATCCAAATTTGTCGAGTATTTTAACCTGAGTTTTACAGCAAACTTCTCAGAGCGGCTCAAATGCTCCCTCTTTCCAAACCGATTTTTCTCGTCACTGCCTTCTCTAGTAGCCAGGTCATGGAACACCTCTCTGCCAGCACACCATTCACACCGACTAGTGCTTTGGAAGAAGTACACCATCTCACACTAGGACCATCTGCTCAACAATATGTCCAGATCTCACACACATCACTTAAACGGAGCCATGGGGCACTCTGAAATAAGCTGAGCTCTTTGCGGCCCACAGAGACAGTTGTAAATTACATTTGGCACAGCTCTCTGAATACATGCAAACCATCTTCCCCACTTCTCTAGACTGGATCCTGACTTTTGATTAATTCATAACACAAATGCTCTTTATTAATCTCTAATCATTTTACGGTCATCACATATCTGTGTGTCAGGTGATGCAACACTTTCTTAAGAGATCCTCCTGGACTTAATCCAAAATAATAATAACCATGAAAAAATCAAAAATTATTTCCTCTCATTTGAGCACATTCTTTTTACTCTTACTGAGAAAAACATTTTACATCAGTGTCAATGAGGTAACAGTATATGTTTAAATAGAAGGATAGTTGTTTTGATTTGCTGCTAATTTATCAAGATTACATTTTTTTTGTCAAAGGATGTTGATTTAGTTTGGAAATCCTAAAGTAGTATTGCACATGCACAATATTACAAGAACTACAAACTGGCCCACATTGTTTAGTATTATTTTAATTTACCTTAAAGTTTTAGAAAGGAATTGATAGCAATTTATGAGAAATTAGTTGCAAGGATGAATACTACCAAGACAAGGCATGAATCCAAAGAATGTTAAAAATTAAATTGCTGCACCCTAAGTCCATGTCAGGCCCCTTAAAGCTTTTACTTCATTCTCAGATATTAGCTGCCCATCAGTTTCTATTATCTAAGCAATTGTATTTTAAGTCCTATACAGGTATGGCAAAAGCAGAAATGAAGAAGACGTGTCTCATTCAGTTCCATCAAGGGCTGCTTTGGATGACAATCTTTGACCAAGACCGAGTCTCCACTCTGCCTGCCTGTGTTCACATGTAGGCTTCAGTCTCTACAGCTGACTACATTTTTACCTTATCACTGTTTACCCTATCTTTGCTATAAATTTAGAATTACAAATAAAATGGCTAAGACCACCTAACTCAGAGGGAAAGCTCATTGCTCCTCATTGCATCTCTCAGTATCACCCCCACTGTCAGTATAATACTCTAATTCAGTATGATCTCATGTAAGGGACCTGAAGGCTACATTCAAGATGTGATATATATGGTTGTTTCAAATTATGATATGCTGTTTCTCAAACAATGACAATAGAGTGTGACCTCCAAATTAAAAAATCTGTACTACAAATGCAACGCATTTTAAATAAATATTAAATACCAGAGCCAGGTTTAACCATGTTACTTAGGCATGTCTTTAATACAATATTCATCTAGAACAAAAAGAAACGTGGATAGCCTTTTGTTTTCTACCATTTGTTTGGCAAAATCCTTCATTCTTTTACCTTAGTCATGAATGTTTTTGACAACAGATACTTGGCTGAGAAACTGAAAATCAAATTGTAAGTACTACTGTAAGAGGTAACAGACAGCATCTTAATCTTTCAACAAAAGAGGATTCCAGCTTTACAGTGAAATAGCAGACCTGCCTCTGAGATCACTTCTCATCCTTTGTTCTGCTCTCTGTTTCAGGACCACTCACTCCTTCCTGAAGCCAAATTAGAAACATAAAATCATTCAGGTTGGAAAAACCTTCAAGACCATCAAGTACAACCATTAACTGAGCACTATCAAGTCCACCGAACCATGTCCCCAAGTGCCACTTCTACTCGTCTTTTAAATCCATCCAGGGAGCATGACTCCACCACTTCCCTGGGCAGCCTGTTCCAATGTCTGTTCCCATTTTGGAAAGAAAATTTTCCTAGTGTCCTGTCTAAACTTTCCTTAGTGCAACTTGAGGCAACTCCTTTCATTCTGTCACTTGTTATTTGGGGAAAGAGGCTGACCCCCACCTGGCTGCAACCTCCTCTTAGGTAGCTGTAGACAGTGATAAGGTCTCCCGTGAGCCTCCTTTGCTTCAGGCTGAACACCCCCAGCTCCTTCAGCCACCCCTTACCAGACCCGTGCTCCAGACCCGTCACCAGCTCTGTTTACCTCCTCTGGACACGCTCCAGCACCTCACTGTCCTTGGAGTGAGGGGCCCAGAACTGGACACAACACCAGAGGTGTGGCCTCACCAGGGCCGAGTACAGGGGGACAATCCCTGCCCTGGTCCTGCTGGACACAGGCCAGGATGCCTTGGGCATCTGCTACTGCTACAATTCTCTCTAGATGAAACAGAACTGTAAAGTTTACTTTACTGTCTGTAAAGTAAAACCAGCAGAGATCTTGGTCCTTTTTCTTTCAGTATAATAGAAGTATCCATTTAAGTCACCAGGAGAGAATTTGCTTTTCCTCTGCCACTAAAAGACTGCACTCTACTTGGTGGTTAGGTTGCAAACACCCATTTTAGGACACACACATACAAAAGTGAAAAAGAAACTAGAGGAATCCTGGATCAGATTTCTAAAGTTGCCAAATAAAGTTGTATTTTCTGCTTGATGTGAAAGCAAAAAGAACAAAACAGTCATCCACCTTATATTCAAAATAATAATTCTGCTAGTCAAATGACTGCCTTTCTTCTCATTTCACTTCCAAAATTGTTCCCAGAATGCATCCCGTTGCACAAAAGCAAATAGATTTTGTAATAATTGCCACTGATAGTCAAGAAGCTGCTTCTTGCCATTTTAAGAATGTCAGTTCTCCACTGTTTGCAAGCATTTTTAAAAATGTGGTTAAAACACCAACATTTTTGTCACTGAAGCAATCAGATCTAAGTACACAAAAAACCCCAAAATCTCTATGATGTGACAGGAGTGAATTTCAGAAGCCCTGAACTCTCAAAAGATCTGTTGAATTCTGGGACAGACACAGTGACGCCTTTGTCTGTGCTTCCCCCTTCAGGCAAGTTGTGAATAAATCTTTCTCAGCACTAGGACTAGCCCAGGTTTACCAACGGCAGAAAACAGTCTCTGGTGCACAAGCGTCCAACACCATCCCAAGATTATGAATTCGAAGTCATACAATGAATAGGCTATCAAAGGCTATATAATGAATTCAAAGTCAATACTATCTCCCACTGATGGGTAGCTTTGTTAGTAAAACCCTGGTGGAGGCAGCCATCACAGCAACCTACACCTGAAAGAAGCCCTTGAAGCAGTACTAAAGCATTTGTTTAATTCTCATTTCATGGCAATCCTCACTTTTTCACATTGCAAGATGCATTACAGCTCACCGTTGTTCTCCCTCTAATATTTAGGTTGTCTTACATTATTTATTCACTGCAAGTTTGTTTAGTGAGGTATCCAGTTATTCTTAGATCTAATTACAAGGTATGCTATACAGAAAAGCCACATAACTTTTATTTGTTCCTTGCTATAATCTGAGAGTGAAAATGCCCTAATTCTTTCTAGACATCAGAGGGATGTAATACCTGCTTCAGAAATTAAAAAACCCAAACAGGTCAATTCAAAACAATGGAGTCACAATTAACACTTTCACAACAACTTTGTTTGAACTTTGCAGTTACTCCTGACTTTTTTAGTTCACTTTTCACTTGCTGTATAGTATGTACTGCTGTTTCAGGCTGTCATGCTGTGCTGGCTTTCTGAGTATTATATATATTGTATACTGCCAGCTATGAAGTCATGCTAAGATTGTGAAATACATCAAAGCAAGGACATTCAAAGTTTCTTCAGGCATTCTCATCTAATTTCCTCCTTCTCTGCTTAGCTGCAGTTTATATTGCACTACATTGAAGCATGAGCCTGAGATTCTGGTAATCCATCAAAAGAACAAGATGCAGACTTTAAAGGCATTTTTCAGAACTACTGTTAGTGGGTGAACCTCAAAGGCATTACTGAGAACACCCAGTATAAACTAAACCTCAAGTCTTTGTGACAGACTTTTAGGAATCAGCTGGCATCTCACTTTTTCTTCTCCCAAGTAATATGAAATATTTCATGCCATTAGAAATCAAAATGTAGTTTTAGTGGTCATTTTGGTTGGTGGGTTGTTTTGATTTTTTTCAAACTCAGATGAAATTCCTAGTGGCTACATCTCCCTTTTTTAACATTACTTGCGACAAATATTTCTTGGGAAACTTGGATACGAGTAGCTACAATAGTTTTAAGAATTGGCAACAGCATTTAGGTTACTACTTCAACTTTTTTCACTTACAGGTAATATGCTGCTAAACCAGATCTTCTGGTCCTACCATTAAACAGCCTGCGGTTGATGCTGTCCACCCATCACAGTTAAATTTTATATTAATTTTTAAACCTGTCTCATTATCAACATAAAGAAAAATATAATTCCCCGTGATGGTGTTTGGGGGGTTTTTTTATAGTAAACAGTTAAGCTGACACCAAGTTTCTTTAATTGCATTATAAATCTCATTGGTTTTTCTGATTAACAGCTTGTGTTAGCATCAGAGGAAAACAAGAGGTCACAGAGATCTTGTATTTATGGTAGAGTTCTTCTGTGTGCTCCTACTTAACCAGTTTGCTGAAACGGCATTGATTATTGTCTTTATTTCTACAGTAACTTCAAACATCTCCTTCATAGGCTGTTATCATTTTCTTCTAGGAGCTATTCTTCTTTCTGTCAAGAAATCCCACTTGTGGCTGGGATGTAGCCGATGCAAATGAATGGGGATCAGCACTGAAGCTTTGACCATTCCAATTCTGATCTCACTATTGTCACAATCAAGGCTTTGTCCAAAGCACATGAAATGACATGAAGAGTTTGCTAGTTGCAATGACCAAGAATTTGGTGGAAGTTCAGGAATTATTCCTGTCACATAGCAGTACAACGCTCTTCTGGCTTTTAGACACATCAAGCAGTAACTCACTATTCCACTGTAGCTCATTAGACTGCCATAAAAGAAAATTATACTGGAAGAGCTCATGCATTTGCTCTTTCCAGGAATTCAGATGAAAGAGACATTAAAATACTAAGCTATATCTGTACTTATGCTGTGCTCTTGCAAACTGACTTCTCCCACTAGCTATATGGGATGCTGCTTTCCACTGCCTGCAACTTCACTGCTCAGCTTGCTTCCCTAACTGTTGGCTCATCAGCTAATAGGGCTTTGCTGACCCAACAAACATCAGTTAAATCCATCTCTCTTACTTAATAGAAGAAACAGAATTAAATTGAAAAGCATTTTTTATTCTGATAAAAAATCCAATTAATCTATTCATTATTAAGTCATCATTGTACACCAGTTATCAGGAAGAGTTTACAGACAAACTTTCCTCAGAAGACACTGGCAGACAGCCTATTGTGTCCATGCTAAGGACACACTCTTACAACAGTCTGCCATTGCTTTAAAAAAAAAAAAAAAAATATATATACATATGAAGTTATTTAAGATATTTCAGGTTAGCAGCTATACTGGTAAGAACTTTATAGTGCAGCTGGCATGGTTTAAAGGCTATTTTTTATTTGAAATTCAGTGACTTAAAAGAAAGAGCACAATGGTGGTCAGACTTTCATTCACCAATCGCTCATAGAATTTAAGGATGACCATCCTCTTTTCCTTCCAATTATATAATTTTTTTCAGAAAGTCAGCTTTTTTTTCAACTGAATGCATGTACATTTCTGGGGGTGAGATTTGGCTTCTTCAGTTATTCCACAGATAAAATACAAAAGAAAGAAGGATGTATAGGCTTGGGATTTCTCCCTTCCTCTAAATTATTACTAAACAAATGTAATCTGTGGTCTTTATAGAGACACGGAGTTGATGGAACTGTTACCCACATTCCCATTAGGAGGGCCTAACACTTCTGCTAATACATTTTTTCTGCCATGACTGTCAGTCTATCACATATTAAACCCCAAAACTGTCTAGCCAGCAAGCAAATCAGAGTTCCCCCTCTTATGTGCCTTGTTCGTGGCAGCACCAGCTCTGTAATTCTCAGTCTTACATTTGATTCATGTGGCTGTCACAGTGGCATCAACAGTCCTATTCTACTTCCCAGCTATATAGACCCCTGCTCTTTAGTGAATCCAAAATTTACCAAAATTCTCACTCTCCCCTGTTCAGCAAGTGACTGCATCAGTACTCTGTAGTAAGAGGGGACTGATCTTTGTTTGCTTTCCAAGAGTAACACTGTATTTTCAGCCATTCTTACTGCATTTCTCAACATGCCCCAAGACAATTTATCATGTTATTCATTGATTGCTTTCCTAATTTTCTATAAACAGCCAACATTCTGTTTTTACTATGCAATACAAACAAAGGCATGGGCATTTCAGAAGAGCATGGGGGTGGTTGGTCTTTGGGATTTTTACTTTCTTCTCCTTCACTCCCACCACCTTTTTTTAATAAGGTAACTAGACAAATATCTTAAAAATTCTTCTGTGTATATTTAGAAATAATTTTTAAAAAATCTAACCTCTAATAGAATACTTAAAAATAAAGTAGAAGAAAGGAAAACTGAAAACTATTTCCACAATTACAACTTCACTGGATGCATGTAGCAAACAAAAAAAATGAATGCCCATTGTTTTGATAGCATTTCCACTTCACTTGGTGGGCATCACATGCTGGACCCTGTAGCAACATAAAGTGTGAAGCTCATTTTATACAGTTTAGTAGTCTATGTGCATAGAACAGGTCAGAGGATATTGTATGACATTATATATATATAATGTTATAGAATAACTAGTATTTCACTATTCACCTACATTCTGATCCTAGGCTTGTATCCAGATTAATTAAGCTCTTACTTATTTTTTGTTCAGTGCAAGCCTGTCTCCTTTCATGATCAGTTTTGGTGAGTAATACCGTATTCAAATGAAAACTTTAATTATATTAGGTAAGATACAGAGAATCCCATAAACATGAGCCTTAGAAAAATTAGGGTAAAATAGAAACACAAAAACAAATGGTAGGGTGAAAAAGCCTCTAAATAAGTTCAATCCCTCTCAGTGTGATATTACTTTAACAGGGTTACTCCTGATCAAGAGCTGTTCATGGAAAACTGAGAAAAAGAGTTACTACTGAAAGTACCACTGCAGAAACCAGTCAAACAGATCTTGCACATAAACTCTTCTTGTTCTTCATTTAGAAAACTTCAGAACATTTCCAAGATTATCTGGATGTTTTCTCAGGTCTAGACTATACAGACATTGCTTCTGACCAAAACCAAATCGTTTTGGTGGTGGACATGGGAACTTTTTAACCAGTATGCAGCATCAATCCTTTACAGCCAATTACAGTCAGAAGAAGGGAGTAGACTAATAATGCAAATCACAGTTCAGGTGGGGGAGTTAGAGCAGGGACTTGTCTCTCAAGCAACCTGGTTCTCTTCTTACAAAGAAAAGAGCTGTACAGGCCCTGGAGTGAGCAGCTCCACTGCAAAGTCTCTGTGGTTTTGGTGGACTGGTGTCTAAACACTAGTGACTTGTGACGTGGTGATAACGAAGGCTAATAGCAGATGTGGCTGTACCAACCAGAGCATCACCAATTTTCTAAGGAAATTATTAAGTTTCCTTAATTAAGAAACTTCAGACTGTCTCTGAATTAATTGTTGGGCAACCTCCTAAGGCCCCTTCCAACATGAATGATTTACATCAATGTCACCAGATTGTCAGGATCATGATGGTAATTACAGAGATCACTTCTACCAGTGCAACATCACCCCCCCCCAAAAAAGCATCTTCTTCTGCAAACTATTGTGTCCAGAAAGTTTCACATCCAAGATTTAGCCTTACTTGGCCCTACCTTGCTTTGAGATAAGACAAGACCTCTTTATTATCATTAGGTATGTTTCTGAAGAATAGCACCTATCACACTAGCCAAGCCAATCGGTCTTAACAAAATCCATGCCAGCATACTTGAAAGATTATATGTATGAATCATTCCTTCAAAGCAATTACTGTGATGTTTTTATTGGAAAACTCTTGCATTCCTCAGATTCTCAGAGCTGTTCCTTGCAACAAGACCTACAAGCACAGAACATTGTTTCTTTTGTTTCACATCACCAAAATGAGTACAATCAACTGAGTGAGATTTCAAGACCATTATCAAGAGTCGAGCCAGATTGTCTTGTGAAAGGAAATGATTACCATTTTTGTCATACTTCTAATGGAAGGGGGAAAAAAAGAAAAAATAAAAAGAAAAAGTTGAAAGAGAAAAGAAAAAAGGAAGTTACCACCCCTGTAGTAATGCTTTTCCTGAAACCTACAGCTAAACTGGGGAGAAAGTTACTCACTATATTACTATATTAGACCATTGATTTATATTGTCTAAACATACACATTCAGCTAAAACATTCTATTCAACCACCATTCACCACCAACTCAACCATATATGATGCAGCTGTATCTGTGCCAGGGCTGCTGCAGGAACAGTAACATCCCTGCCCCCAGGATGGGGAGGGAGCCGAACAAGGAGGAAAAATGACATTAAAATATTCAATAGCAGTTAAAAAATTTGTTAAGTGAGGTTAGTACATTCCAGCTAATAGATTAACATTCATACTTCAGGCATCTCAGAATGTTTAAAGGCTTACAATAGGTAACTATTACTTTAAGGAAGCACCACATGGGAACACTTATTATGAAATCAGATTTCAAATTAAACACATGGAAAAGAGAAACGCTTTGGTAATTTACTCTACGCCTACCTCTAAAACCCCCTGTTTCATCTTCCACACTGCCTGCTCGGTTCTGTGTCAAATTGTCTCCTAATATGCTCCTAAGTCCTGCCTGTCTCTTATTACTGCACAGGCGTGTGCCAGGCAGCAAGCCAGCCAGAGGCATATGTCCTGATGGCTAACTGATACCACCTGATTCCCTGCCTCCTGGAGTTAGTGTGATCCACTGAAGCAGCTGAACCACACTTCACCTCCACATGTTAATCCTGAGCACACCTGCATTACACCAGTTGCAAGTGCTGGCCTCCAAGCTGGTGCAACTTCATCCAGAATAGAGATCATTTCAATGGCTGGACTAATTGACTCCAGCCTAAGGTTTTCCATACAAACTTCCCGTTTTCCTTTAAAGTTGGTGAAACTCTTTCTTCTTTGTGAGAAGCAGAAAAAAATGCCACTACTTATGGGGTTGGCCTACTTGCATAAATTCAAAATGAAGTGAATACAGGAGTTAAAAAGTACAGTACTTCAATCATTTCGCATTCATATGTGGCATTCTAAGATCAGTGTAAATAGACAAGGAGTAATCCTTTGAAAAGCACCAACTTTCATGCACACTAGTAGAGGTTCCTTTTTCATTTTGAGCTGCATCACCTCCATCACCTGAGATGTCCATGGTGAACAGTGAGGACTGTAGTGGCAGACATTAATTGCTTTCCTTTAACAATTCAACCATGACATCACTGGTATCACTGGCTTGCTCTTCCCTACACATCAGCAGATATGAAACACACGGCAGAGCTTCACATACCTGTAAACACCAAGTACCGCCAGGACAGTAATCATCTCTGTGTTACTCAGGCTCGAGAGGAGGCATTTAGCTCTATTGGGAAGATATTCTGACATGCATTCATATTCTGACAGTCCACATACCAAAATACACGTATGACTTAAAGCCATGCAGCACATACGACTTACCTCAAAGTGATGTGGAGCTTGAAAAACAAACCACAATTCCTCATGCAGATCTAAGCCTGTCCCTCTGCCAGGGTTCACTTCAATATTATGGCAGCCAGGCCTTCACACAGACTGGCCTTTCTTGAAAGGCTCAAGAAGCAGTGAGGCTGATGCTTTCCTCTCCTCCAGCTTTCCCCCAGAACACAGGGCACGTATACACTGGATCCATGTCCAAATGACATCCATCTCTCCATAACAGCCCAACTGAAAACTGAGTTGTCAACTGCTTCCCCAGAAAGCTCACAAGTTAGAACAAATCTCTAGAGACTGAAGGTATTTGGTGGCAATCAGAGAGTAGATGGATTTCTTAGACGTGCACAGAAAGAGCTTCACTGACATTCCCCCAAGCCCAGACCAAAAAAAAGCTCTTCTAACAAGATTTAGAGCCTCAGATGTTCCGGAAAAAGGGAGTGAGCCCTCTAAATTTCAATTCATCCAACAGAAACAAAAGGGCATTGACATAATAACATAAACAGGGACAAATGTCTCCTCCCCAGGCAACAAGTACCATAAAATACCAAGATAGCTATGGGGATCCAAATCCTTTTGTGCACCTGTAAGCAGAAAACAGGATTTCATCCACATATCCTCTATGTAACCCATGAAGCACCACCACTTCTCTACTGTGCCGGTCTACCTTCTCTTCTTCCCCAGCTTACATCTTTCTGTACCTTAACAATTAATTTCCACTCCCCATCAGCACCCAGCCACTCACCTCCATTATTCAATCCAGAAAACCAGAGGCGGCTGCTCATCAGAGGTCAACTTCTCTTTTAGTTTTGCAGCATAAAATAATTAAAATAACTAACTGTACATCAAAAACTACCACAACTCTTTAGAGAAAAAGCAACCTACACAGAGCAGATCCATGCTCACCCACACAAATCCTCAAAAAAGGGAGCAAAACCTTCCCATGGCATGCCAGCAGCAACCGCGTTGGATTCCATCATCTGTGTAACACAGGTGGTAAGGATCAAAGCCTACATCACCACTCAGTCACATTTTTGCTGGCTCAAAAAGATAACAGCATCACATCAACCACGCTTTACAGCTGCCATAAATGCCTCTGTGCATGTCTGAAAACAAACCACATGTTTTCTTTTTCTTGTTTTATCTGCAAGAATATTAGAAAAACCTTTCATTTCAAAAGTGAAGAGGGGGACTTCCCTCACAGATCTCTAAACTCTTAACACCTTTCCTTGAAACCTCTTGGTGCGTAATCTAAAGAAAAACATTGCAAGAAGGCTACAGATTTCCTTTCGGGCATCAGGTTCCTTTGTTTGGCAAATCTTCTCTTCTATTGTCTCTCCACTGCTCAGTCTTACAGATTTATGCAAGAGGGTAAAGCTATTTAGCTCTCTTTTTCTTGCAATCTAATTCCTATTCAACTTAGTCTGAGCCACTTTTCTTATACTCTTCCCTACTTTCTGATGTGGAAAACTGTGGTCAGTAAGTAAGTAAGTAAGAATCTGACAATTCCTTAAAATGCATATTTTGTTGGCAGTGATGCTTTTAAGAACAGGGTGAAGATACCATGTTACAATATTCTGTGCTGCTGTATGATGGGTGTGAAAACTCTGCCAAAGCAGCAGCACTGGAGAAGGGTGTGAATGCCATGGAGCAGCTTGTGCCCATGTCTCTGCTGTTCCCATTAGAGAGGCTGGACACTTCTCCTTGCTTACATGTGTTAAGCTTGATGGATTTTTTGCTGGAAATTTTCTCCTGGAGTGGCTGAGAAGGAGCATCTTTAAGATGATTTGGAACAGTCAGTGTTTTACAGCTCCAAAAGAAATTAATACAGTCCATCAGGAGTCAGCAAAGATATTTCCATTGGCAATCAGGAATGCCATTAATAACATTTCTAAAAGTACAAGTAGAATCCCATCTTCATTACCTCAGTAATCCTGGGAGAAAGAGAAGCCAAAAAACTTGTATGTTTAAAATTTTAGTTACGTGTTTTTGTTCATGTTTCACAAGAGACAAATCTGCCTGCCTTTTTCTCTGCAGTATGAGAGCCAAAGTTTTCCCATGCATTTCATTCCAACTTTGTTCTCTATTTTATACCTGCATTAGTATATATATAACCTTTGTGGTTCTATGTGGTTGTACACTACAGTCCATTGCACTGAACTGTGCATTCTCACTTTTAAGAATGTCATATGAAAAAAGGGTCATGGATCGGTCTTAAATTTTAGGGTAAGCTGCTCCTATAGACACATGCTATGCAGCTTGAATAGCAGGCATACTATGCTTTGTCAGCAAAACTTATCTTTGGTAGCAGTTCTGCTCCTTAAAACTGAGTTTCCAGAGTTACCTCTTAGCATCTGCTTCTCTTTTCTTGCTATCTACATACCGATGTCATTAATATATAGGTTATATGGTTGTACATTAATTCTGCTGTCCCTACCTGTTTGTTTGTTTGTTTTTTTTTAATAAGTTTCTGATATATGATACAGTAGAGAACATGGTGGAAAGTACCTGTGGTTGGGCTGAAAAACAGTGGTGTTTGGACTGGCTTCACTTTTATGCACAGCACCATGGAAAGGCACTCAGGAAAGTGCCTCAGGAGCTGAAGCCTCTCAAGACCTCTCCTCTTCATAGACTGAGCTCCTCTTACAGTGCTGCTACTTATATAATAGGAGCAGGATGAAGTTTAGCCACCTACAGAGGGCACGAGGACAGCAGGCAGAATGCAGCAATTCCCAATAGTTAGAAATTGTTGGAACAAACCCTTCTGTATTAGTGGTTTGTACATGGTGAAGTTCAGCAAAGTAATAGATTTCATGCAGACAAGTTTCAGTTTTAATTGATAAGTTATGTATTACCTTGACTACATTCACAATTATTTTGTCCTTCAACCTCTGTAATATTGACCCATACCTTTCTGTTTTACCTTGTTTCCTCTACTCTTTTCTACTTTCACTGTGTCTTGCTTAACCAATGCCTAATTTGTCAACAGAAGCCAGGGTCTGTTTGCAACTCCTGTGTGTCCCTTCATTTCATATGACAAGAATTCCTATAAACTACATCAGTGTTCTTTACAAGTAACCTGTTTCTCGCTATCTCATGGCTTTTAGTTCTGAAATTTCACCTCTTATTTCAGCTGCATTGAAATGTGAGAAATTACTCTTGCCATGTCTGTGCCACTTCTTTTTAGAATTCATCTCGCTCTTGAAGAATCTCTTTAATCTGTGAGCAGAAACAGGAACTTGTTCAGTTACAAAACATTTCTCTACAATCAAATTAAATGTGAGTTTTCTAGTACCACCGAATAAAGTATTTGCATTCCTTTGAAAACCACCTCATAATGAGCTATGTCCATCCCATTAGTGGCTTCCACTTGCCCCTGAATTATGGTTCAAGCTAATATATTGACTTTTTCTTTTGTTTAAAGCACTACACAAAAACAGGATGTCTTAGAAGAACTGGCAGTGAAACCTGTGATCATTAAAAATCCAGTACTACATTTTGCAACATTTTTGATGAATCACTGGATAAATATTTGGCATGAGCATGACTTCTGCAAGCTTGAATTGACTTTTCTCACCCTATTTTCTTGTCCCTTGATGCTTTGATCTTGTGTAAAAGGAAGAAAGGACAATAAAAACACTTACACAGATATTCTGGTTTCACAGAACATGCTTTTTTAATTTTGACAGTTTTTAATAAGGTTTCTGATTTCTTGAAGAACTGTAAAAAGAGAAACTGTGATTTTCCAGAAAAGAAAATAAAGAATAAAACAAAAGAAAGATATCCAAAAGAATTATAAAAGAGAGTTGAGGCTATTCCAGTTAAAGTTCACAAAAACAAGTATCTCAAGATGTATGTTATGAAATGGATATAGGCTTCATAAAGGATAGCTATAATTGTACACTGAAAACAAAGGCTTTTTATCCTGTCATAAAACTACAGTTAGATAAAAATATCTACAATGAATGCAGAAAGATTTGCTATGGGTGGGAAGCAAAAATATGAAGTATATTAAACAGATGTTAAATAAGATAAACCCAGAAATTTATTTAGAAGTTAGATAAATGAAAAGACAGATGAAACTGAGAGGAAAAGCAGTGCACTGCCTACAAAGTGTAGAACTGCTGTTTATTTTTCTATTTATATAAGTTTTATTCTTATTTCTCTCTATAGACTACCAGAATTGTCCCTAGATTTTACTTCTGACTAAGCTATCAAAGAATAGATAGCTGTACCAACAACTAAGTTATCTGTTGTACACAGGAATATAACAACCAAGATGAGAAAAATAAACATTGATACATATGAGAAATGTACACATGCTTTTTTAAAAACCCAAAACTTCTCTACAGTTATTCCAAACTTTCTGATTTCCAGGGTAATAGGTTTGGTGAGAACCAGCAAAGCAGTGAAGAAAATGTAGTTTAAGGTTTCCTCAGTTAATTCTTTTCTTACTGACATACATGAAAAGGCACAGTTCCGCCAACATCTTATCCACTCACATATCTGTACACTTTTTCCTAATGTGATTTTATATAGTCAAATGGTCATCAGAGTCTTGGAAAAAGCTCATACTCAACACTTAGAGGCAAATTTAGTGTTCAGTTTCACAGGCGAAGTCTGTCAAGAAGTTTCTAAATTTCTTAATGAAATAGTTTGCCCTCCAAGTTTTCTATGGGTCCTGGTTTTAATACCTGTCCTTGCAAAAGAATCTTTAGAGAGAAGAATCAGACACACACAGTGATTCATGGTTTTTATAATGGCAGCAATTTTTCTTGACACATACATATAACTAAAAACATTATATATATCTTAAAAGCTGCATAGATGCTATCACAAAATGAACACTGTCAGGCTAGCTCTCCATATCTAGCAACTGATGTTCATGCGTCCTGGCAGGTAAGATTCCATGGATGTCATAGCTGGAACTGTTTGTCAAGAAATCCAGCAGGGCCAGTGGTTTTCCCCAGGGCATATCCAACATGAAGCTTCTGTGATGTGAACCATTTTCTTTGGGCCTCAATGTACAGCACCAAAGTTATTCCAAAAAAAGCACGGAGTAACTCAACCTCATAAATTGCATTCATCTTAAAGAGATATGAGGTAGGGATTGGAGGGGTCAACAGAAGACAGAAGCAGCTTATATTTCCATTGGGAGAAAAAGCAGTATTCATCAACACAGGTCTTGTGACACGAACAGGAAAGCTTGCTTTTGGTCAATTTTGACTGCAACTTTCATATAGGCAAAGTAGGAACATGGGAGAAATCCTTTCCTTGGGACCACCAACCAAAATGAAATCTTTGAGTGGAGCCATGAAATGAGAACTTAATAAATAAAAGAAAAACTGTTCTTTCTTTGGTTTGAAAAAGCTGTAAAATTTATCTTTCTTGTCTGCTATTCTCAGTTACAGAATACCAACACTCCTTGTTCTTTTGTAGGCAGAATATACAACTGAAGAGAAATGAGAAGCAAGGGGGGAAAAAAGGCACTTAAAGATAGTGTCTTTTAATCAGTGATGAAATATTTGACTCCCCTTTCTTGAGAAGTTTAGAAGAGTGCTGCTTTTTATCCTTTCAATAAATACTTTTCTCTCTCTCAATTCAGACTATTAAAAATAATAAGAGGAATATAATACAACTTTAAATGAGAGTTTATATATCACATGCTTTATGACAGCTGCTTTTATTTCACTTTAGATTAACAAAGCCTTTATGTTGAGACTTTGGAGCTGACCTTACAAAGAAGCAATACCATTAGCCCTGAAGCACATGTTTCCCATTTAATGTTTCTGAGGTAACATTCTTTGTGAAAGTGAGAGAAATGAGAACACAAACTTGCAGGAAAAATAAAAGTTTGACTGTCCTCCTTTTGAACAGAATTAAAGTCAGTTTGGACACTTGAAAATATGAAGTGAGAGGCCATGGCCTCACAAAGAGTTTCTCAATGTGATCCCAAGAGTTACAATGCTCAGCTTTCCTTTAGTACGCCATAGCTTTTTGTCATTTCCTCTCAAGAGGCTGAACGTATTTTGCCATCTCAATCTGAAGTGAAAGGTCTCACTTACATCAATGTTATTTCAGTTTTAACCAGCACTACTCAAATGATTTATAAGCACATGCAACCAAGAGAGCACTGTAATAGTTAAAGCAAATGAACCCAACAAAGTTATTCTGGGGTACAGCAGAAAGGAATTGGATCTGCCATATCTGACAGGGCCCTAAGTTACTGTAATGCCTGGAAATCAGACTAATCTTAATGACGTTTTACCATTGCCATGTGCTACTGGCTCAGCTCAAGAGCAATTCACTTGTTTTTTTCCATCAATAAACTTAACAGTGCCTACGCACAAGTCCTCCATCCTTCTTTTGCTCGATACCTTCATGCATTAAAGCCTGTTCAGTATTCTTCAGCTACTGCCACAGTCAAAATTTTATGCTTGTAACCCTTCTTACATTCTTTTTAGTCACTGAATGTGAAAAGCTGCTGACTAGAGTCTACAAGGTTCAAAACAAACTCAAGAGAACCTAAAAAACACAGGAATGAGATGGACAAAGGCACAGTTTGGATGCTCTTTATATTTGGGGCCTTGCCAAAGCAAAGAAAAACCTGTATGCACAAGAAAAGGAGAAAAACTGTGTGATTTGAAGGAGAAGCTGACAAATTCAGCTCTAAAATTGTCATTGATACCAGTGGAAGTTGGACCAAAGTTCCTCTAAACATACGGCCTTTCACTCAAAGCAAGTCTCACCTTTGAAATACTCTTCTGCAAAGTTTTCCAACAGGAACACTGCAGGATTTGCTAGAGCTGCATCCAGGTTCCAAGAGACATCCCTTGCACAGATACCTGGGACCAGTTTAGAGTGGAGACATGGGACTTTCTTATCTTTTTCTATTTTTTTTTTTTAAGAAAGAGACAAAACTGTTCGTTTTTTAAATCCACGTTTAAGCATTTAAATTCAAAATTCTAATTGAAAACCACTACTTTTCTCTCTTCTTACAGACCCAAATGAGAATTCTTGGAGGCTGAGCACTTCTGAAAATTAGAGATGTTATTTAGTGCAAAAGACAATGAAGAAGCAGACTGCTTGGAGCATCCCTGTGACGCTCCTGTCCTAAGCCCCAGGAATTTCAACTGCTTTTTGCCCCAGGACCAATATTAATTTTCAGAGAGCCCACCAGAATGTGCACAATACCTTTTCCTAATCTTGCAGCTAATCCGAATCTACGTTCCAGATATCAGATGCAAACAGACACACAGATTTTCTAAGGCTTCCCAAAAAACTGTGGTTATTTTAACTTAAAATAAGCAAAGCTGTACAATCTTACTATTTGCTTTACCAAGTCCATTCCCTCATATGTACGTATTCTTTAGACCAAGGTTAGACTCCTCCAACCAATAAACCAACCAATGTTCATGACTTTCCTTCTGCCCTACCTTTTGGTGCCTTTTCCTCACCAGTGGAACACTTTGTCCTGCACTCTATGTGCCATATGTCTGAACTCTCCTCTTTCAGTTTGGGCAACCACCCTTTTTTGTTTGGTTGGTTTGGTTTTTGTTTTATGCTGTGTAAACCCAGTACTGGGGAAGAAGAAATAACAGAAGTATGCTCACACAACATTTTTGCTATCAGGTATCTGGTATTCCTTGGCAATATTCCACGTAAGAAATTACCCTCTTCCTGTACAATCCTCCACTTTCCTCTGATACATTTAACTTCTGACTCTAGACTGTTGATTTCCTGTGTTACACTGATGACATAGCTGCAGTTAAGTGACTCCTATGTCTAAATCTGTATTTCAGTAAGGTTAGATATGTTCAGATCCAAGAAATCTGAAAGGCGAAACACTATAAATAAAAGTCACTCATGTGCAAGTGCAGACTTAAGTACCCAATACGTCTTATTGAAATGACAGTCTGAATTATCACATCATCCTTGTACTCAGGTCCAAATAGGCTATTTTTGCCACATTAGCCCAAATTACAATTTACTTTTGTCCACGATTAAATACAAACTCTGGGGAAATCTTCCCTTTCTTTTTTCCCATTTTGTTTTCTCTAATAGCTGGTCTTGATATCATTAAATGGCTTAGAACAGGCCAATATTTAGATTTTTGTTCAATTTTCTGTGTTTGGTCATTTTGACTTCATTCTCTTTGATGTCTAGAAAATAATTTTTCTTCATGCTGTTTGTATTCAAGGGCAAAAAAATAATCTGCAACTCTTTTGGTGTGCTAAGAATAGGCATGGATATGTTGGGACAGGAAATGCATACATGCCACTACAATTAAAATAGACTAATTTGTTAGCAATTCCATAATATCCCCCAAATGCAGAAATTCTAAACAGTGTGTAGTCAGCTGGGTAACTCCTCTTCTCTTTTCTGCTGCCAGGCTCCACAAGCTGAGTCTTCCATAACAGCAAATATCATGGGGAGCGAGACAGCACGCTAAATTTTGTGGACTAATATTGAACATTGCAGCACTAGCCAGTATGATATAGCGTATATTTCATACAGTCATTGAATCTCCCACCTACTAAAGCTGACCCCTTTTTTGCACGTTCCTCCATTTTATGATTTCTCCAGCTTTCTCTGCATGCTCTCGTACATGTCCACCTTTCCTGACGCATTCCCTTGCAAAGCCTGACAGCTCCATGTGCTGCCTGGGGAACTCTGGTGCTAACTGTAATTAAAGAATGTCATGTCTAAGAAGCTCTTTTAAAAATTTTTGAGAAAGTGTCTACTTTATTTATTCCTACAATGAACTTATGTGTCCAATGAATCAATATGACAAAAATGATGTCCTCGGAGCTCTAACCGAACGACTGAAATCTTTTTCTCACTTCCCAGGTTCCAGTGAATGCTCTCACATCTACCAGAAGACAACCTATTTTATACCCAAACAGCTTAAGTAATGGTATAAAAAATGTACCATATCACTACACACAGACTTCTAATTAGAAGAAAGATATCACCTTTTCCATCTGTTTAAGGCTATCCCTCTGTAGCAACCTGTCTAATATACATTTCATGCAGGCCTTCAGAGCCCCCTCAGGAAGCACCAAAACTCAACTAACTGTTGAATTTTGTCACTAGTTTATCTTTTCTAAGAAAATGGATAATTTAGCCACAGAATTCTAGTAGTATACATGTTAAAGAGAGACAGTACTTTCTTAAATCAGGCTGGATTTGAGTCTGAAGTCCCAAACTCTCCAGAAAATCACAGCCAAAAGATGATCACAGAAAGCAATTTAAGATGCAGCTCTCTGACAGATGTTAAAACCAATACATCTTCTATACAAATGCAGAAAATTTATAAATATAATCATTCAGTTATTCAAATCTAAAACAAGAAAAACAAAACCATGTTTTATCTTTACACCAAGGTTGTAAATTAAGACATGAGAATTGGGTCTTGTGAGGTTATGGAAATGCTGACAGCTGAAAGTTTTTGTTCCTGCATTACAGTTTCCTTTTTTTTTTTTTTTTTTTTAGTTTTAAATTAAGCCTTTCTCTCGTTTGATACAAATGCCATTTCTGAAGAAGGAAATGTGGGTGCAAAAAATTACTACTCTTTTTTTCTTCATGGCCCTCTGATGATTTTATGCTGACTCTAAAGAGAAGTTTTGTAAAATCTTAGCTGCTGACAATGAACAAGCACTGTTTGAGCTACAGGGAGATAATGTAAGAACATAAACTCATTACATGATTTTATTTTTCCAATTCAAAACTAAACTTCACTTGCAGCCCTGAATTACTCTTGCTGGTTCACTTAACTGGGAGACAGAACTTACTGGGAGTCACGCTTTGGTCTCTGTTATACAGCTGTCCCCTGTACACCTTTGTTCTGAGAAAAGGCCTCTGGAACATTGCATGACAGTAATTTATAACTGGATTTCCACCAGCAGTGCTGCTTTTGCATGGTGCTACAGATGGAATATTCTCATCTCTGCCACAGAAGTTATTCACAGCGTGATGCCACATTTTAAACTCGTCTCATGGTTCTGTGCAGTTTTACTGTAAAGTATGTCAGAGGCTTAACTATTCATATAAAAACCACAGCTGAGAACAGGAAGGGGAGACAATACTTTCACTTACTTTATCAGAGTCCATGAACCTGATAGATGGTTAGTGATGCCATGTAATCATCAGTCTTCCCTTCTGACCCTTTATCCCACTCTCTACAGGGAGTCCAGGTTTGCATCAGGACTGGAAGCACCATCAAGAAAACTTTATCCAGGATGCCGGATGTCTGAGAGTGGGGGGAAAAAAAGAAAAAAAAATGAACCCAAGAACTCTCTTTTAAGGCAGAGAGGCTGATGTCAACTAAGGAATCAAATGCGCAAAAGTTTCACCCAGCTCTTTCTGACAGGAAAGACTGTCACATCAAGAAGGAAACAAGCCAAGTCGAGATGTGGAGGAAAGTAGGTGAAAGGAGGAGGTGGCCATAGCCAGACTTTGAGGATTTCGAGGACTTTGAGGACTTTGAATCCATTGAATTTGTAGACCTCAAGAAAAACAAACAAACAAAAAACCCAAAACAAAAAACCAATGTAAATTGACTTCTGAAAATATTTTTCTAGTCCCTATTTGTTTCTTTGTGTATCACTATTACCCTTAAAATTTCCAGTCTAAGTTTTGGTGACTTAACCAAAGTGTATGACATCGGGAAGATCTGGGTTCACATTTTCTGTGTGCCACATGGAGTGCTGGACCTGGGCTATTTTATCTGAGGATACTCAGCAGAAGGCTTCTGCTGTGTGCAGATGATGAAGTCTGCCAAGCAGTGATATAAAACCATGGAGGAACTCCGGGAAAAGTCCAATCATCCTGCAACTTCTCAGTGCTCTGCTGTATCTGAAGCTCAAGTGTGACTTCCATTGCTCCTAATTATGTCAGTGCTCTCTGTAAGTAGGCTTCAGGTCTGCAGCATTTGCACAGACTAATTTTATTTCTCTAAACCTACAAAACTTTAATTTCAGGAGAGTGAGTGGTGATGCAGCTCTGTATTTTGCATCAACAGCAAAATTCCAGCCACTGAATAAGGTAATAGTCTGTCACACTTCAAGGCCTGAAAGATCCTAGACACATTCCACAATTTATAGATATAACACATTCCTGAATGCAACACACTGCAGATGCTACAACACACATAGCATTGAAGAGAGGAAGCATTCTGATTTCTTATGTCCTTTCCACTCTGAAAGGTAGGTAGGGATTTTTGTTCCTTTTTTCCCCTCATGCAGAAAAGACACCAATTTGAAAAGCTCCAATTTCACACTATTTTGTGACAGTTAATTACAGAGTGTGGGGCTCCCAGTCCCAAACCACATACCAGCTCTGTAACCACATACTTTGTGCTCCTTCCTGATCAGAATTTTAATAAACTATCTACAGCAATTCACTTTTCCAATTCTGTTGCCAAAGCAAGTGACATTGTCTTTTAAGACAACTTTTATAGGATAATTCTGACATTACATGTTCAGTGGCTTAACATCATGATATATATTGAAAGTTAACCTTGGATTCAGCTTGTTTGAAATGTTTTGAAATAGAAAAAGCATCTGTGCAGGTTTGATGTCCACAAGCTATCATGATTATAAAAACCAAGAAGTGTAGTATTTCTAATTAATAGTCCACTTTCTCAAACTTGTATTTCTAAGAAACGCTCTTTGCAATTCAGCACATTGCCTCTAAAGGGAAGGTATACAAAGAGAAGACAGGAGGGATTTGGAATCAGAATAAAATATAAAAAATATCAAGTTGCTAGTTATTGTGTATTTTAAGAGAAGTCCTCAACATAAGTTGTACCTATAGAAATACAAACACCCTAGAAAAACTGGAACATAAGAAAATAAAGGAACCAAGTAATAAATCTGTCCTGAAAACACACAGATACCATGTTATTGAGTAGAAATATGTCATTTTTACACATCCTTGACTTGAAACTTTGTAAGCTCTGTATTACTGGCACTCTATGAAATATCTCTTAAGGATTAGAGTGCTTAAGAGTAACAGTGTGGCCAGTTCAAGTCCGTGCATCAGTGCAACTTCTGTGCATACTAGTGTTACAATGATTATAACCTTTCCAGGCATCATGGGAATATTTTTGCAAAGTATGTCTTCAGCCATTAGGGTCCCTATGGAGCAGTGTGCAATATGACAAAAAAACTTTTTTTTTTTTTTTAATGAAAGCAATGCTGTTATTGCTGTGCAGAAATCTGTTCCCTTCAGCTAAATCACTCCCACTACACATCTTCAAAAGAAGTAGATACTCCCTGTATTATTTAGATGAGGAAACTGAGAAACTGTGCAGCTTCTCAGAATTAGGGAATGAGTGTTACAGAAATAGCAGCCAGATCTGGGTTTCCTGAGCTTCCAAATATGTTCACCATTCACAGGACTTTTTTCTCAGGGGCAAAATGTTTTTACACATGGACACATTCTGAAGGTTAAGCACAAGAAAGTGAATGAGTATGGTGCCCTGACTCATGTTGTTACAACAGGAGATGTATGAGGCAAGTCACAGAATTCATCCAAGCATGTATAAGGGAAAAAGGATTCTTTCTTAAGTCTGTATTTTCATTCTTTCTGATCATTGTTCCTTTCCCAAGTGTGTGCCTTTGAAACCAACAGTTTATGAATTTGGGTTTTTTGTTGGTGGCATTTTTATTGCTGTTGTTTTTAATTATTTATATATGTATAGTCCTCTTTGTACTATCACCCAAATTTCTTGGGCTATTTTCTATTTTTCACATGAAGCCTTGAACAGACACAAACACGCCAGCCTTGTGGCACAATCCTATAGCCAGACCAGTGCACTAGTGACTTAGGTCCAGCCCTTATAGTGTGGCAAGCATATCATGGCAACACAGGTGAAAACAAAGTAGTTGAAACATCTCTAAATAATCTGATCAAGAGACAGCATAGCACAATATAGTATATTGAAAACATTCACTGCATATTAAAATATAAATTGATATGGTGCCATGGGGAAAATCATCAGTTAAATGATGGAGAAGGTGGGGATTAGGAAGAGAATCAAGAAACTGGCATCCTGCAGCAGTGACATGCCCTACTTTACATTGCATTCCCCCACATTTTGAATAGCCGTGTCACACCAAGCCATACTAACAAGAAGAGACTCTGTTCCTGTGGCTTGTTACAGTGCTGTTCTAAGTACACGGAAATGCAGAGTGCTTAGAGGAATATTATTCCTGCCAACAGAAGGAATTCCTGTGCTACTTCCACAGCAGACTCTTACCAGATGAGCATGTCAAATCTACTGCTTTCAAATCTGAAGCTGCCTATTATTTGCAAAGGAAGGACAAAGATATCTTGTGGATCTTAGTGATTCCTTTGGAGAATAGAGAGGGGGAAAAAACGTCCAGCTGATGTTCTCACTGTTTTGGTTGTTCTGTTTGATTTTCTTTCAACCACAAAGCGAGTCCTTGATCTGCCTTTCTGCCAGCTGTATTTGTCCTGAGCCCATAATCAACTGTGATAAGTACAGGGGAACTTGAGGAGCTGCTTCTACAGTTGTACAAACAGACATTGCCCAAAACCTGGTGCAATTGCAATGTTAGTCTGCAGCTACACCCCACCTCCTTTCCCCTTAGCAATGCCAATGGAGTAGCACACAACCTACATAGCCACCTATATTGCAAAAAGAAACATGATCTTGTAGACTGCTGATAATTGATTACTTATGTTTAAAAATACTAAGGATACTAAGGACTGCATTAAGCAAGGGAAAAAAAATCATGTGTTTTAAGGAAAATGTAGTATACTTTACATGTGTCTTCCTTTGGAATTAGAAGATTTTTGTGTGAATGCAGTCCAAAGGGAAAACATCACTAAATCTGTCCTATTTCTTTCTCAGCAGTGACATGCCTGCTCTTTCTTAGAAATTGCGCATCTAACAGAACTGAAGCCACACTGACTACATGGATTGCATACCTTCCTGGATTTCTCATGTTGTTTGGGCAGGCTAAGAGCCTCTCTTTGTGTGTGGCAATCCATAAAATGGCCTCACTGGGTTTTCTCTAAGTAAGAGAAATTCATCAAAGCACATCTTAAATTACTTATTATGGCATCATCTTGGGCTAAAATGAGAGCCCACATCAGGAAAGAAGCTGTAAGGGATGGAAAGGCGTGGGAACTGAAAGATGACACATCATAAGAGATACCATGTGCCTAAAGAGAAACTGCTATTTCAGTTTTACAAGATCTAGCCTGCTCGGTATACCCTGACAAGCATCATGGAGAGCTTGTTTAGGGTGTGTGCAAACCAACTGGGTAATCACAGGGACTACAATAGAACAGCAGCTTACACACTAATGTGACTAAAATGCATTGCAACTCTAGTTAACTCTGTAGATAGATACAAAACTAATGGTTACTTGCAAACTATTTTAGCCTTGTTTATTTAAAAGATAAATAAAGATGCTAGACACACAAATGATCCTTATGTTCAATTAGATTAGGGATTTTACTTCCTTAGATTCCTGAAAATTCCTCACTAGACTTGCTTGGTATTTTCATGGGAGCAGTAGAGGGCTTCCTTTATCAGTTACAAGAACCCTTCCTGCCTGCCAATCTGTAATAGGCTCAGTTTTGATTTTCTCTTTGCCATTTCAAAAATAAAGAAATATAAAAACAAAGCAAACAAAAAAATAGTTTATCCACTGGAAGCAAGCAGTGCTAAAAAGCATCCTAGGCAATTTTATTGTACTCTGTACAAGATGGTGTTCTGACAGTAGACTTTAAGACCTTGTATCTAAAGCCTCATAATAATTATCACTGACTCAACTTAAAAGCTAGTGAAAGCAAAAGACCTTGATTTTCAAGAGTCATGTAAGGAACAGTGAATAACACTTCAGTTTCTTAACTGCTACCTTTCCATTACTGATGTTCAAACTCATTAATTAAGCAAACAAATTAATTAATTAATAACTGTTCATATTTTATATGTAAAGTAAAAATGTTTCTTGTGAAAGAAGAGAGACTAATGCTTTTTACATTTCTTATCTCAGGAGATACTTGAAGAGTCTTGTAATTATCCTGTGTTTTCTAATGGTGTAGCTCATTTCTGATCTGGTATTTTATTTCAGCATAGGACTGCAGAGCAAGGGGACCCCAGCTGAGTTTTACAGTACCTGAGGAGCAGGCTGATACTGCCACCTTGGGGAGGACTTTTTCCACATTTGAAGAGCTCATGCAAGTGTCACATAAATCAGTTTGATTTTTCCCCTGTCATATCCTCCCAGGAAGACAACTTTTTAAAATCTTCTGCCCGTACTGTTGTAACACCTTCCAGATGTGTTCCAACTCAGATTGTATTACATTCATAATAATACTGGAAAGAAATGCCTTTTTTTTTTTTAAAGTTTGCTTAGCCAAATTTTAGAGCTCATTTAGGTAGTGCCTCATTTACACTACTCTTAATTTTACAGCCATCTTGCCATTGTAAAAGCCCTGTTCTGCATCCGGCTGGGCAAGCTGTATTTTGCATACAACATTCCCCTGCTTCTGGTATTCTAGCTTTCTTGGTAGTCTAAATCCTTGTCCATGCCAGCTTAAATTATCTAGTTTGATGCGACTACTAGGCCACGTATGATCCCAGATGTCATGAGGGGCATTACTGTGCAAAGGAACAATGAAAAACACAGAGCGAGACTGGTGGTTTAACCAAAGTCAAGATTTCTAGGCAAATTAAAGAAACCATGTGAGTTTTATTTTACAATATCTATAATTTTATGAGACTGACCTACTCTTCTGCTTTGCAATTGAGTGACCCCTCATTCAGTCTTGAGTTTCTATTCACTAGCGCATGAAGGACCTTGCCATACACTTTATACATAAATGTGCCTTAAGACACAAAGGCTGTGCACAGCACAGAGGTCTAAAGCGGTGGAAACTATCAGAAGTTGCCTCAGGTGCACACACAATACAGGGAAAGACTTAATGTCTGATTTCTCACGAGACTAGGCAGGCTCAAGAGCACTTGTCTGTGTGCTTTTAAAAACATTCAGTAACAAATTTTTTTACACAGCCACTTCCAGCCAAGTAAGACAAATGATGAACTCATTCATGACGAACTATGAGAATTTACACAAGGAGCTCCTACCTTCTGCCAGACCACTGGTTGTGCCTGTGGCTCCACAGCAGGACACAATGAGCTTCTAGAGGAGCTTCAGTCCCCCTTCACTGCTGTGGTTGGCAGGAATAGCCCTGGTGCTGTGGTAAACCAACCCTTACAGGCTCCCACATAGAACTACACCTCGTATGACAATGTCCCCAGCAGGACTGGGCTCTGGAAAGCACATTCCTCTTTTCCTGCCGCCACATTCAGCTTATATACCAGATTCATGTTCTCACTGACACGTATCTTAATACCCTTGGAGTAAACTTGTGCCTGCACCCCCTGGGATTTACAGCTGGAGAGATGGCTGAACCTTGTGAACAGACAGGATGGGCTCATCCACTCTTCTATTCTGTAACTAGAACCTGGTCATTAAAGCACAAATTTGCATTTATTTTCTGATCAGTTACTTTCCCACTTGTGGAAAATTGTCTAAAAAACAAGTGATAGGTCCTTTCTGGACAATCTTTTTTTTTTATCTCTGGTTTTAATGCTATTATAGCATGCCAAATAATGATGCTTGCAAGAGAAATGTATTAGGCTAACAGCCAACAGCTAATGCACATGACCGGTAGTTCTGCAAGCCTTCAGTTTTCTTCCTGGTTCATAAATAATTTCTGCATTTTAATATATTTGTTATTATTTTAATCCATCTTTGTTAAGCAAACATCTTTATCTCTGCAAATGATTTACACGGTGCTATGAAAATATTGCAATTAATAATTCATTGCAATAATAGGAAAGAGCGCATTTGGTCTTCACATGCATATACGAAGACACATTCAAAAACACACAATACAAAGGAGTCCCACTACCACCATTATCGCTTGCACATTTAACTGCTAGTGGAATTCAAGTAACTTTTAAAAATATCAGCATCATACAATCACTTAGATGACTTCAAAAACAGTATTTGCAGCTAAGTCACAAAAATTCAACAGTGCCAATTACTGACCAAACATACCCAATTGAATGAGGATCTATCAGTAATAGATTAACCAGATTAATGTGTACGTAACAGTCTCAGCGTGGTACGGCACTGCTGTTAGTTTCAAAGTTCACATATGAACTTCTTTCTACACTGCACATGTGGTTTATGAACAAAGTCTGAATGAAAGAAGAATTTAAGGGAAAATAAGGTAAGTGACACAATATGAAATTAATCTAAGTATTTAAGCGTATTCTGTTTACAGGGGAAAAACCCCCAAATCTTTGATTGCGATTTAAAAAAGGAATAGACAAATCCATGTCCACTACCTCCTATTATTTTGCTACAAAGTATACAATGCATATCGAGACTGATGAATAACTGAAGACAACCATTTCATAAGATGTCTTTTTTAAAAGGAAATTGATCAATGAAAAATCCACAAAACCCCACTGTGAATTCAGTAAGGAAGATTATCATGTACATATCTAATGCCACCTGTAACAAAATTAGTGTATTACCAGCTCTTGCATCTTTGGTGTTGTATTGAAGCTATTTCAAAAGTTTGATTCAGGCATGGAATCATTATGATAGAGAAAGCTTAAATTGCACAGCAAGAATCTAAATAAATTAATCACAGGAAATCCCAGTCTAAAATTATCCATGATCTCTCTATAAGTACCTAAACGTAGTAACTTAAGAACAACAAAAAAAACCTCTTTCTGAAGTTCACATGTCACAAAAACTTAAAATCCACTATTTGCTACTATGGTTTTACCTTCTGAAACACATCTCGATTTAGTCAAATAACCAGTCTTCCTGTTAGATGTTTAACATGCACTAAAACCCCTTCAGATACTGGATTAGAGACAAGTACAAAGAGAATGAAAATTTTTATTTATGAACAATTAGAGTAACTGGAAATGATACCAAGCCAACTCTCCTCTCTATCCACTAGTCTATATACTTTTCCACTAAATGTGCTAATAAGCTGGTTTAGTATACATTTCCAAAATCTCCTTTTCATGAGATTGGCTATTTCAGCTCTTCTTTTTTTTTTTTTTTTCAATTGACATACTTGGATTTATCTGCACCAGAAAACCCTTTCAGACTACTGTCTATTTCAACATCAGTGGTAGCTGATGAAAGACATATTCTAAGCTGTTCTCTGCTGTGAAAAAGTGCTCCCTTAGAATCTACTTCTCCTTGATTATTCATTTCTTTTTCCTAAAACAAGTAAATATTTACATCCTGAAACATTGTCAATAACAGCAGCACCCATTTGTCACCATTCTCTTCTTCCTTCCCTAGTTTGCCTCCTTTTCCTAACCTACTACTCTCTCAGAATGGCAACAGTGTTTTTTTTCCACAGCTGTTTCCCAACTCCTCCCTTCTCTGTTGCCTCTCCTTAGCTCTATTTTGCTTCTTCCTAAAACTCTTTTCACATTTCAGGCAGGGAAAAACACTCAAAAGACACTGAATATTGGAAATTCTTGCCTCTTTTTTTCCCCCCTCCCCAAAGTTACTGAAATATCTTATGTTATTTGTATTCAGTGACAGGTTTGTGGATAAAAGCGCAGACAATGGCAGACAGCAATGAGATGAGCATCAACCTTGTTGTCCTTGGAAAAACTCAGACTGGCAAAAGTGCTGCTGGGAACAGCCTGTTGGGCAGCTCAGACTTTGAGAGCCGTCTCTCCCCCAGCTCTGTGACTACGTGCTGCAGCCTCGGACGCAGCGGCCGCATTTTGGGGCTCATACGGAGAAATGGCTGTGAGTCAGCTCTCCGCGTTCGAGTACTGGACACTCCAAGCTACCCTCACACTGCTCTGAGCAAAGAGCAAGTGAGAGACACGGTGAGAGCAGCCTTGGCTCACCACTTTGGAGAGGAAGGCCTGCACTTGGCTCTCTTGGTCCTGAGGTCTGACCTGCCTCTGTGTCCAGATGAAAGCAGTGACACAGTTCAGCTCATCCAGGTAACCAAAAAATAAACAGAAGTCTCTGTCCTAATGGCAACTCTTCAGGTGACAATAGCTACAGAAGAGGTGACTGCAAAAGTGAAATATTTTTTTTCCAACAACAGCCTAATGAATTGAGAGTGGCAGATGTTAATTTCAGAACAAACATTGTAATTGAGTCCTCAGCAAATTGAAGCTCTATCCTCTCTTTCTGAAACTGATAACCCAAGAATTCCTTAGGCAGCTTAAGGCAAAATTTTGTATGCATTCAGTATTTTTCATCCCTACTGTCTAAAACAGGTGAATCAATATCAATACACCAGATCTTCTTAACACCCAACTTACCTTGGAAGTGGACAGACATCCTTTAAAGTAGTTTTATATATCTTAGCATTTAGGTTACAGAGTCAAGATCACTGCAGAGTGTCCTTCATCACCAAGGTAGGCTTCTTGTCATATAGGAGTTAGCAGGATTGCACCAAAGTTGTAATTTCATTTACACCTGTAAATTAAAGCCCAACCTCTCTTATTCCTATTAAATTTTTCTGTACTTACTGCCAGAAAAGCAGCTTGTTCTCTCCATTCTCCTCCATCAGATAAATCACTGAAATTGAACACAAACGTTCTGGCCCAGTATTTAGGGTGATGCACTTGATTTGTGTTTTTCCTGAATTGCTAAGAATAGTTCAGTTTTATGGATCACAGCTGGAACTGAAGTTGATGTTACATAGAAATTCATCATTTATTTTTTCAACAAAAGGTGATCCGGTGTTTTTCAAAAAAATTTTTTCGAAGAGCTGTTAACAGCGTAGCAATATGGATATGTGGTAACTACTGATTTCAAACTAACGTGTGGCATGGCTAAGCAACTATTTTTCCTTATTTACATGAACACTTTTAAACTGGAGACATTCTGTTAACATCTGTAGTCAGGGAACAGAGAACTGCTAGTACTGCATGACCACGTATTTCCACTGAAGGTGGATGTCAATGTCTTGGAAAGGAGAAAAAAGACCCAGAAATTTCAGCAACTCGGATAGCATGAACTGGATTACTGCCAGGAAAAAAAACCCATCCATGTAATTGGTCTGTTAATGTACTAAGTGTATGAAATGGGAGTGGGGAAAAGAAATAAGAGATAACTATCTAAGATTTGCTTTTCATTACAGGAACTTCTGGGTCCCACATGGAAGGATTTCACTGCAGTTCTACTTACTCATGCAGACAAGGCAGAAGAGGCTGGATACAGTGAGGAAACATACTTGTGCAGTGCCTCAAGTACCCTGTTGTCACTTTTGAGCTCAGTACAGCATAAATACATTTTCCTAGACAACCATAACAGCATAATTAAAGAGGAAAGAAACATTGTCTTAACAAAGCTCTTGAATTTTATACGAAAAAATAATTATCAAGTACTACTTAAACACAGCAAGGAATAAAATTAACTTTCAGGTGCTCATGTGTCTATTTTCTACAGTAGATAACATCTAATAGAAATAAAAGAGTAAAAGCCATCAACTGGAAAACTCCACATCCATACCAAACACCTTTGAACACACAATTAGAAATATCTCTTTAGATTACTGAACTACTTGCCTTTCATAGAGTACCTCACATTACTGCATCCAGAATCCTAGCTTCAACCACAGAATCAGAACAAGCTAGTGCTCCAAAATCATGCTCCTAATATGTATGTAGTCACAAATGAGATTTTGCACTACTCCAGACTGTATATTTCAGTTCACACAGAATACATATCTGGAAGAATAAAATAAAAATTTTTAAAAAATTAAAAAAAAAAAAAAATTAAAAATGCACATGAGTTCAGACTGTAAGGGAGCCTCTTTACTCAATTCTTCTAGCTTTCAGAAGTTCCTCTGAATTCAGTTTCCTCTGAACTTCCATTTCTAAAAAGAGCTCTCTGGTACTAAAAGCTAAGATTTATCTATTATAAAAGTGTTTCCCTACCATGACTCAAGATTAGTTATAATTGAGTTCTTGAACTACAAGGATTTTGTTTAATAAAACATTATTGGATATACAGTTTACAAGGCAGATAAAATGGCTTCCATGTGCCTAATGCTATTCAGCACATTTAAAAGAACTAATTACTATTGCTTATTCCCAGATGCATGAAAAACTAATAATTTACAGGCACAAACAAAACTCATTCAAAAGGGAAATCTGTTCATCTCCTGTTCAAGTAACGCATGTTACTTCTAATTTTATATCATTGTCATTTTGTTTTCTCTCCACTTACTGAATGAAGTTCAAAGCCTGCAAAATTTAGAAAGGCTTAAGTTTTTTTAATTTCAGTAGTTAAAATAGCATTTACTGTTTCAATGGTTAGACAATAACAATTTATTATATGCCAAAATATCTGAAGTATCCCTAAATAGCTACTTAAAAGGGTTATTGTAAATTGATCCAAAACATTTATTTTCATATTACTGAAAGTAAGGAATTAAAATAATTGATTTGAGGCTAATAGCCTAGCAACATGACTATTTGTACAACATAACTATGAAATAATTCTAACTGTAAAAACTGAAGAAGCTATTTCTGTTAAAACCAAAGCACTTTTTGTAAAAAATATCATTGCATAAAAGCACATAAAAATGAAACAAAATATAAATTAATTTTATACCTGTTTTAGCACTGGAGAAGTATCTTTTGTTTTGTTTGGGTTTTGGGTTTTCTTGGGGGTTGGTTTTTTGTTTTTTGGGGGATTTTTTAGTTTTTGATTAGTTCCAGGAATCTATTTGTTATTAATTATTTCCCAGTCCTTAGTCTTATCGTTTGAAAGTATATACCTAGGCAGACTAGATAAAGAACTATTCTAGCTAAGTGACAGCTTTGATCTTAAAGCAATTATAACAGCTTAGTTGTGGGGACATGAAAGTATGTCCACTTGTACATCTTAGGGCATAAACCACCGTAATTTAATCTTCCAGTTACAACTGACTGCAGACTACAGAGAGAACACAGGCAAGAGAAATGGGGCAGAGGCTTATAATTGATCTGGAAACTGCTTGGAAGAAGAGGAGAAAAACTATTACTAAGTGACTAGAAGAATAAAGACAATTGTGGTCTTCACTAACCAACTGCTAGTACTGCAATTAGCACACAAGGAATATGGCAGAGTATTTTCCTTATTTCCTTTAGCTCTTGCTAAATAGAATTTCTACACCTTCAAGCTGTCCAGAAAATTTACTTGCCTGTCTGTAGTCCTACCACGAACAAGACTTGGCAATTAAGATATGAGCACTGAGTAGTTAATAACTGCTGACAACACACAACCTCAAGGACAATAAGCATAGTGAATGAGTGCATTCTCAAAACATTGGAGAAATAACATATTCTGGAAAAGAAGTCAAACAAAATGGGTCTTAGCCATGCATTTCGTGTTTTTTATTGTGCTTGCATCACTTTTCATTTCAATATCTGTAAAAGTTTCTAATAACCATTTATTTATTTAATTCCGCTGTTTGCCATGGTCTCTGCCCTGCAGACTCCTTTCCCTTTCACTTCAAATGGAACTCCTTTGTACGTAGCAACACACTGGTCATTGGTATGAAGATCAGGTTGGATTTGCTCCCAAATCTTCTTCTTTGGATTAAGTTCCTTCTCAGGATCTCCTGTTTCAAAACAAAGAATAACGTCATAGCACACAACTCAGTGCAAGAGCTCTATGTACTTGCTCATCTGTGACAGCCCACATAGCATCACTGCACACACTTTTAAGGGAAAAATCCCCCAGCATTCCTTTTGATTCTCAAAATGAAAACTTTGATTGGAATTAGGAAGTGTCTAGGAAATGCCTCCAGAACCTCTCTGAAAATGAGGATCTTTCAAGGTTAAAAGGTTATATCAGACAACAAGCACTGTCAAAAGGAAGAAATTAAACCATTGGTGTTAGTTTATACTACAGACCAAAAGAATTCCCAAGAATTAAGTACATATGGACCACACAAGTACACTGCTCACCAAGACAGGTTTGTCAGCATCTTAAGTTTAGGAATTAATGATGTTTTTATAAGCAATTAAGTGCATTTAGCAGATGCTGCTACATTTGAGGAATACTGAACTTAGACAAGAATAGTACAGAAGTAGAATACTGACATGTAATTTTAGCCCCAAGTTTCAACACTGTTCTTCTACATTTTGTACTGTTTGATGACAAGCTCTGGTGCCCAAAGTAACAGAAGCAGAAGTTAGCTACAGTTTCAGCAAGTATGGCCTCAGTCTTGATAAGCCTCAGTTTCCTGCTTCAATGGATACATCATGGTAAGATACCTACACCCTAGAGGTATTGACAGTCTAACTACATTAGCAAATCGGACTACTTAAGGATCTCTAATGATCACAAAATGCAGGTTTTTTCTATTAATGTTTTGTAATTTTGTCAACAAATTAGATAGCATAGTGAAGTACATTTTTCCTATTTTTAAATAAGCATGAAATGCAAAGTATAGAAACAAAACAAGCTAAATAATCTTGCTGCAAAGATACTGAATAAACTGCTGCCTGCTGATACAATCTAGATAAAACAAGACAGCAAATTCACTGTACTATTATTTTCTGTTCAAAGGTCAAGTAAGTTTAATGTCTTAACTCTAAAACAATACAGATTCTATTAAAAAATTTCATTAAAAATAATTTAATCATAACATTGTTGTGTGCTTTTAACTTCTTGTGCATCACACAGGCAAGACAAATAAAATACCCCACAAGAATTGCACATTTAAATACCGAAAGGAATCTCACGCTATTTCATTGTTGTTACACTGTATATTTTTACTTGCTTGTAGTGCCATATTGGCACCATTCTGACCAAACTATCAAAATCAAAAGTTCAAGAACAAGCAAGAATCAAAAACCAAATCCTAGTAATCATATCATCCCTGAGATTCTCTCAGAGGAAGAGCTCTCCAAGTGAGCAGAACATCAAGTACTCCCAAGCTGCACTACAAAGTGTTCCCAAAGGTTTAGGAAGAAAAACTAAAACTACAGGGATTTTAACCTTTACGTTTTTACCTTTTACCTTTTTCTAGTAGCTGGTTGAAATTCATCACTGCTTGGTAAGTCTGACTGACTGACCAACAAGTGGTTAAAAACTACTGCCTCATGCCTTATTGGTAATCTGCTGTAAATGTTTTCAATAGTTCAGTCTACTCACATTCACAATGCCTGGAACCCTGGATTATTTCTGTCCGTAGATGGGTCTAATTCTGTAGCTTCTATATATGCAAGAGAAGCAGACTGGGCCAGATTTCTCTGTGAAGTAAGCTAGCCTTACCAGAGCAGTATTTAATAATGCAATCAAGTTATTTCACAACCAGAGTGCATTTAGTATTTCAAAGAAAAATCAGTAATAACATTAATAATTATCTTTATATAATATTTATAATTAATAGTAAACAGAGGAAGAAATTTAACTGTGTTAATTGCCTAAATAATTACACCATTAAATAAAAATTATTAAATGTTTAGAGCTAACTGTGCATTTTCACAAAAATAAATTAGCTTAATGCTCAGGTTCATGAACAAAGGCAAACTTGGATTTAGACCACAGTGCATACATACAAACTAATAAAACCATTAAACAGAATGTTAAGTGATCCATTGTGCATTTTCCTTCCCCTCTTCAAATATTAAAAGCACATGATTTTTTTTTTTTCTTCAGTAAGAAAAACCCCATACTTTTATTATAAAAAACACGTTTTGGATGTTAATAAATTTCTTTGGAATCCTGCGTCAAGCCCCCTTGGGATCTGTGGTGAGCTAATATTAGATTAGCATAGGCACCAATTTTAAATACTACCAGAGCTTTAAGCTGTGCATTTTCCTATGCCTTCTCCTCACTGCATTCCTTCTTCCCAGAAAATATTCTTTAGAAGAGTTTCTATAAATAAAATAAATTGAAGCTTTTAATCGTTTAATCAGCTTTCCACTCTTCTTTACTGAAAATGAGCCAAATAAGAGGTCCCAAATTTTGTTAAACATGTCATTCCATCTTGAAGTTTCAATACTACAAAAAAATTTTCATAATAAGCAAGAAACCTCTCCATTTTGTAACAGCTCAATAACTACTGTAGGAATAGATCTCAGCGCAGCAAGGGGCAAAAGGACACAATGATGTGTGACTTTACTTAATGCCACTTACCCCACAGTGAATTGCAATGGTGCAGCTGAAGGAAAACATGAATACTCTCAAGCTTTGATTAAAGAAACCTGCTAACTACAGGCTAACGACTGCACTTCAGCTTTACCACTTTTTATTTTTCTAGAGATAGTAATTTCCTTAATTGCTAGTGATTCTTAGACCAGAACGATAATTTAATTATATAATTATATAATTATATAATTATAAGTAACAGATCTCTGGTTCCTGTGGCATCAAAGCATCTGTCACTGCTATCAGAAAACAGATTTCACAGTTAGCTGTGAAATCTTTAAGTATTATTGCTGTCTTAAGGCTTTGTAGGCTTTGCAGGAGGTTATAGAATTTACACATACACACACGACAGAACAATTCTTCCACAGTTTAAAAATCAGACCTTTTCCAGTGAAGTAGGATAAAAATTTTATAAAGTTTTGAATGCAAAAAAGGCCCAAGAGATCTTGAAGATTCATGCACTGGAGTATAGAACAGTGTTAAAAATTCCACTGAGGGCAAAGACATCAAACAAACAAACAAAACAGAACAATACTCCAGGCAACAGCATTCTTTATCAAATCTCTCCTTTGTAACACCCAAGATGGTTCTAGGTAAACACTCCAGTTGTTACAGAAAAAAAATTTAAGTGGTTTGAAACAAGATACAATTGGTTTACTTCAACTAAAACAACCAAAGAAAATTAGTCTGTATCTCATGAATATTGTGTATGACGGAGAGAGAAGACTTAAAAATAACTCAATTCCAAGCTGCTTGATAGACAGCTGCGTGCATTTTAGAGTTGCTTTATTGTTGCCGGTGGTGCTTCTGTTGCTTCACAGGCTTTCATACTTCAAACTTAAATAAGACCCAGCTGTCCTTTCTATTTTAACTTCAAGGATTCCAACTGAATCTTTATGCTTTACAGTTACATTTAAAAAAAAATTGATCAGAATATAAACGGTTACAATTAAGCATTGAAATTAAATGACGTGACACAACAAGGAGTCTATCCTCCTGGTAACATCATCAGGGAAGTGCCAGATGGTCTTTGAGGAGAGAGCAGCAGCTAAGAAGCATGAGGTTTTAACACAAAAAAAGTCAGTAGAAGATAGATGTTCAACCCCATTAAAACCTGAGAAATAGTTTTCCAGTCTCCCAGTGAGTTTCCCCCTATCTTAGTTTACAACAGCAACATTAAAAAGACAAGAAGCCAACAAATAAATTTACAGAAGCAGATGTCACCATGATTTTTTAAGTCTCCATCTACCAATGCTTTTTTTTGCATCTTCCTACTCAAGATAGTAAAATCTCAAGACTTAGAACTCTTTGAAATAAGTTTTAGGTAAGAAAAAGACAGATCACTTCGCACTATTAAGCATTAGGTAAATTTTCAAAGTCAGTGATTAGCTTTAATCTCACACCTACAAAATTTTCCAAGCAGCTCTTTATGAAGCATTAGAGAACAGTGCCACATTTCAGACTACAATCTATAGCCCTGGATATATACACCTGGCAAACAGGTTGTAAAAACCTTCATTTGGCACTCATCAGAGCTCCGTGTCTTTGGCTGCCCACCAGAAGGAAACGATATAATGCACACAAAACCTTGTGTCGCTGGCTGCAAGCCTTCAGAGCTAGAACAATTTACACACCACCTTTAGCTTATTCTGTATCTTTTAAGGATCAAAATGTCAACACAGTGTCTGCATACTGTAACAGATGGGAATAATTTTAGAACAAATATTTCTATAACTGATTGCTCTAGGAAAAGCTTTTTGCCACTGTAAAAAAACCAAACAACTGAAGTCAAATAGTTCAATTATTTTGACAGAACTCACTTCATTAGTCATGTGCAAGAATAGATATGCTGGTGAACAGAAAATAGCAGTACTACCAGCTCTCCCATTTTCAAATGCCAGGCATATGAAGCTACTTGAGATATAAGTTCGGAGTAAGGCTATATCTTAGACAAAAGCAAACAAAATAAGACCCTCAAGCTGGGCATAGGGCGTTTTTGAGGGGTGAGCTTGTATATCATTTTGCAGGGCCTATACACTAGAAATGTTTATTCTACAACTTGATGCTCTCTTGCACATCCATTTCCACAGCAACAGAAGGCAGTATGAGAACATTCTTGCAGGTAACAAAGGTCCAAGATTTAATCCATCTTTACTCGCTATATGTGATAACAACAAGAAGCTATGAGTGAGTATTCCTGCAATTTAGTCAATGCAATTGCTGAAGCATTTAAGATTTCAGTATAGCTTACCAATTCTGCATCTCAACTAGCAAGCTTGCTATATTTTTAATACAGGAAACTAAAACTGAAAAAAACAAATGCTGCCAGACTGATTTCCTTTTTAAACACAGTATTATTTTAAAGTATTTTCAATTGGAGCATTAAATCTCAGCAAGCTGAGCTATTTTTCTGTTTCACAGAGCACCTAGACAGAGCATTGCTTCCTTTATCATATTCCAACCAAAATATATATATATATTTTTAAAGCATCACAATTTCACTCTTGGGAAGTATAAAAAAAATTTTATATATATATATATATACACACACATATATATTTCTGAAAGGTATTTCATGCAAATATGTTTACACATAGAGCTTGCCAAGAGGTTTATAAATCAAAATGCTGCTGTACAGCTAGAAACTGTCAGAAGTACAATAGTTTAAAAAGGTTAATATAGTTCTATGCAGAAAATAAAGTTACACCATCTTCTCACATGTGAAAGCCAACTTTTGAACAACAAATTCACCTTGAAGATGAATACTTCATTGATAAATGCACACACATACACTTTCACCAACTATGGGAAATACTGGGAGTTGGACCACATTTTCTTTATGTTAAAGCGATGCAGCGATCCTGACCAGAAGAGCACTGTTCATCAAGACCTCTGTGATCCACTTAACAGTTACCCTGAGTAGATCTGCGCTTGGGCTGTGCTGCACAAATTCCTAAATTCTTAGGGTACAGGATAAAGCTAGGCAGCTGATCGTAGGAGAGGAGCCTGCAGGCAGGCAGCTCCCATCTGGCATCAGCAACTGAGCCTCCTGTGTGTCCTCACCTTTATGGAACAGGGCAGCACCAAGTTCTCACACAAACTTCCTTTATGATTGACAGTCGCAATGAGTAAAAAAAATACGGCAATAACTCAAACAACAGAAAGGGAAGAAACTCTCCTTATGGACAGGGAGTGCACAGCATGCTGCAGGTACATTCCCATCATCTGCGCAACCTAAGATTATTTATACTAGTCTTTCTTTTCACACTCAGCTCTCATGAACAGCATTTTAAATGACACTTTAGTCTGAGTCTTTAGTCTGAGTGGCTTTTTACTGGGATCATAATGAACCAACACTTCCTGATGAAAACACTCATAACCATTATAAAAATAACAAAGTAACAGTGCTAACAAATACAGCAACAGAAGAAGATGATCTGACTGTATCCCTTTCAGACTGAGACTAATGAACTGGCATTTGGGTAGGAGGGAAGCATTCATCCACATGATAAATCTGTGATGCTTTATTTGAGTTCCCAATAAGCAGCCAAAAATTAATCCTTTTTATAGAGGTTGAAGAAATGGAAAAATGGACGAAAAATCATCTTTTGATAAAGTTTAGATTTGGTTAAATTCTTATTTATATTCTGAATGGATTTATTGATTTAATTAAGTGGGAAGAAGTCCAATGTCTCTCTTTGGAAACCTAAGAAGACATTTCATCCCAGACAAACAAAAAAACCCTGGTGTTTTGAATATTATGGGCTCCTCTCATGAATAGACTTCCACCCCCTTCTATCCTCTCCATCTCTTCCTCCTCAAAAAAAAAACCCTCCCCAAGTTCTGACACTTTCACTACAGGGAGGAGCTGGAATTAGGAATTTAATACTTCATCACTTACACTGAGACACTGTGAAAGATGCTTTACATTTGCTTGTTGTAACTTGCCAAGTGCAACTATGTTTATCCATATATTTCAAAGCTGAAATACTTACTGAGACTTAAAGGAATGGGATATTTTACATTTAGTTCTATACAACTTTATCAAGTTACAATTTTTTGACAGATGATACAGTATTTTTAATCCTTTATTTACACAATATTAGCATGTAAATTAAAAAAAAAAAGAACTAATTCAGAAAATTTCAACAAAAAACCCAGCCAACTTTAAAAAAAGCTCTTTGATGTGTTTCGATGCTGAGGCCACATTGGCATACCTGTTTCCATCATTTTCCCAAATATCTACTTACCAGGAAAACCTTCAAAAGTGATTCTGTCCCCAGGTACTGCTCCAGGTGGGGGAGCCAGAATTTCCACTTTTTCTGGGGAGCTGGCACACATCACCATTGCTTGAGACACCACTCCTCTCATCTTTGCAGGTTTCAAGTTACAGAGAAGTACTGCCATCCGATTCTGCATCTTGGGGGAGGAAAACAGAAGGATATGAGTACTTAAAATGCCATGTGGTTCTGGGGACTCCCATTATTTCGTCACAACGAAAGAAATACAGTGACGAGATCTTACCATGATAAGCGAAGTGTAAGAGAAGCACGTAGCAACAGATTCACGATTTTAACGCCTGGACACCAGTAACATAACATTTAAACCCCTTAAGAGCTGGCCAGTGAATAAGGGATTAAATGCTGAAATGTGACATATTTATCATGGAAATATGTAATATGCAATTCAGAAATCTAAAAAACAGGCGAGGCATTTCACTTGCATTCCCATCTTTATTCATTACAGACAACCACTTTAGTCTACTTTCATTATAGCACTATTACCAAGCAATTTCTACTTAATGATGATAATAACAACAACAAAACCAGTCTGCAAATTAGGCTCATAGGTAAAAATTTCAAACTGTATCCTGGAAGCTTAGAGGTCTTTTACATAATAAGCTCATTTGAATCTTAAATTTTATCTTATTTAACCCAAATGCCTTGAATTTTTTTTAGTCACTGAAAATGGCTGTATATACTGGTACACTGAATTTGTTAGAGCAAACCTGTGAAACTACATTTCTCTGGGTTTTGTTTTATTTTAATAAAAATTACAGTAGTAAACCAGAGAAAATATACTTTGCTCAGAAAAACTGCCACACTTGGGACTATAAAGCAAACCACACTTTCACAACTAATAAAAATGAAACCCTGAACATTCCTAAGTGACAAAGTAAAGATGTCTTAATTACCATGCTACTAGTGCACATTATATATATATATTTCATATTTCTAGATTTTGGTCTTTGTGCATCACTACACAAACTTTCAACAAACCTGCAGGATTAATAATTAATAAAACTCATATGATTGACTATTTCAAATACTGTATATTTTCCAAGTAGAACACTTTAAAAAGCAAAAATATAAATAGCCAAAATGAAGCAGTTGCTAAGGAAAAGTTGATCTTGCATAAGTTTCAAGCCAGCCCATTGACTGCAAATTTCTCAAGTTATTGCTATGGAAATAAGTAGCCCAAAACACAAAAAATGGTCGTAACATGTCAGTGACTAAAATGGAAGTTGTATTATCTAGCACTGAATTATCACTATTGAATGGAATGCTGATTACTGGGTGGACAACACAGTGATCTAGAAAGAAAAGAGTTCAAGGCATCTAAATGGAAGAAAAAGTTTCTGCTATAAAAATCATCTGTTTATAACAGATGTAAGTGTAATGTGTCCTCTTACAACAAATGTAGAATAGAATGGTAGAACTGTAGAATAGTATTTCTGGAGGATGATGGTGGCCTTCTCCCTGCTTGTTAAGATACATTCCCTGCATTTCTGTTCTTCACTTCTGATCATTGACACGAGGTTCTCTTAGGTTAAAGAGGATTTCAGGAGGTGACAAAAAGTGACACTGGAGAATTGCCTGAATTTCAAGAACAATTACCTGAAACAGGTATCAATGCTAGAAACACAAAGATCCACTTCAAAAAGCCAAATGCAGTGGCAGAAAAGCTGTCAATTCCTTTTGACATTTCAGAAATTTCCCCAATTGTCCCCAGCTGCCAAAAGAGCTCAGCAATGGCATGGTCCACCTCATACCAACATCCTTCCATATCCGTATTACTTGCGACACATCTGTTCATGACAACAGAGGGTGCAACTTCTGACGTGGCTTTACCACCATGTGAACAAAAACACAGCCACATATAAAGTGGGCAAGCAAGACGTTTTCACACCCATAAATAACTTGCACCATATACTGAAATGTTAGTGAAGATACACACTCTGCTTCCTAACCAAAAGTAAAATCAGATGATACAAATACTACAGCCTCAAACACTGCTAAATTACCACATCAAACACCAAAATCATGAACAGCTGAATTTTTTTGTGAAAAAATTTATGGCTATGGTCCTTGATCTGATGTATATATTTTTATTTCAATATATGGCAGTAGACACATGCCAGGCCTTCACATTTTTGAACACTTCAAAAAACACAAAAAGATGGAAGCTTGCCCCTAAGAATTTACTGTCTTAATAGAGACTTGCCAAAACCAAAAACAGACACGCAAACAAATTGCTCTCAAAGAACGTGCAAGGATGATCCCTAATTCTCTTCTAATGAGCACTTCAGATTATTCTACCACTCAGAAAGAAGGTTAAAGAGAAAAGACTCTTGCTGCCATTTCATTCTATGCACTTCACGTTTGTAAGTCTTAAAAGCCATTTAGAATGGCTTTTAAGATGCTTTCTTCTACATACTTTCTTGAAAGCAGACTGCTAAAAGCAAGCAATTTGAGATTTTGTCCACTGCAAATCCAGTAAGCGGACACCATAGGGTGATCAGTGCAGAATAGTTACTATATTCAGTCTTTATTTTTTTGATTCAGTAACTTTGTGTAGCATAAAAACAATCACAATTTTAATTGCTTCCTATGTTTGCAGTCTTACCATGGGGACAGTGTGCAAACAAGGATTGAAAAGACATTTAAGAAAGTGGAGCTTTTTCCAGACTAAGACCAATTCCTTCATGATCCATTTTGCAGTTGCTCAAACAACAATGTATTAAATGCCAAGCCTGAATTTGAATTTAGGAGAAGCCTTCAGTCAATTCCTCTCCCCCTCTAGAAGAGGTGTGAAAGCAGAACTTAATCTTGAAGCCTTAGGTTGTTCAAAGGCACCCATAAACCATCTGTGTCAAACACCAAAGTGTATTAACTAAAAGAAGCACAGAGGCAGATTCTATTCTGCACAAGGAAGCAAAAATATGCATTTTGTATTCCACTGTTGTTTAAGCTATTTATTGCCAGCTAAGCTGAATTTACATGCTCTCTGCTTTACTTCTTGCCAAATATTTCAACAGGCTATAAAAGAGAATTGGAAGGCAAAGGTTTCGAAAGTTTGGATCATACCAACAAAGGTACTATGATTTCTCTACTACATAGTAGGAAACCTAAAGGAAGGGTAACATCTGTTTAGTTTCGGAGTCCAGTGTGTACCAATGGCATGGAATAAGATCCCAGGATAGAAGCACTGCAATCAGAAACTGATTTGCGGAAAGGGTACTTCTCTGGTTTCTGGCAAATGTTGTTAAGCATTACTTCCATCTGCATTTTATTTTTGTTTTCATGACTGTACAAGTCTTTTAGCAGAATGAAAACATATCCTATAAACAGATGAATGTCTTAAGATACTTTAGGAAAGGAAAAGCTCTAAGTAAATAATTTTGTCAATACCTTATCCAGAGGAACATGTTTCACTAAACCGCTGACAACAGTCCTTGGGCTTGCTTCACCAACATCCACTTGCTCAACGTACAGAGTGTCTGCATCTGGATGCTTTTCAGCAGTAATAATGCAGCCAACACGAAGATCCAGACGAGAAACATCTACAGGTTTTGCATCACTACTTCCAGCAGCTGGCTGCTGTTTCTTCTCCTTCTTTTCACCTATCAAAGAACATTTTGTTCGTGAAATTAACATTTAAAAAAGCACAACTAATGTATATGAATACTGCAAGGGAAAAGTGAGCTACAATCTCAGAAATAAGCATAAATTCTGTGCAAAACACAAAAGAAGAGTAAAGAGTTAGCACCTCTATTACCAGTTTCCAGTGGTGAATCATCATGCATACTTCAATTTACATCATTACCTCAACTAATTGCCACCTCCTGTTTGTAAAGTCACCCTGAATTTAAGTGCAGCTAACATGGGTAAGTGACATAAATACTCTAACAAAGGCCGCATCAATAAGCCTGATAGTCCCATTTTAATACTTAGCAATTACCAGTAAGCCTTGCCATGGTGTTTCACCAGTAAAAGCAAACTAGGCAATCACAGTCCATCAGGTTACTAGTGCTTATCAGCATTGTCAGCATTGTACACAGTCAGGAGCTGTGAACTCACTGCAACTGCACTGTCACAACTGCAATGCAACTCTTCAAGATGACCTTAGCCAAAATTCTTCACTTCCCAAACTTAACAGTGCATGAAAATGCTCATAGCTTACAAGGTTCCCCTGGTGTGGTGTCTTTACCCCGTGATCATCACCCACACAGACTGTATAGTATAAAGCAACAGTGACTCAATGCTCCCCATACTCAGCTGCTTATTTAGATCATAGAATCATAAAACATGCAATACAGCTTTCAAGATGAGCAAATTACATCCAGTTTGTAGATAAGACTGTGCTGTTTAGGAGACATTCAAGACTTGTTTAACAGCTATAATCTCTGGGAGATTAAGAAATGTCTAAGATGTTTACTAAATGTCTAAGATGCTTACTTTAAATAAGCATATTCAGTTATTCTTTCATGCAAGATAACTTACATATTAATGTAAACTAAACTCTCTTCTTTAGGGAACAAAAAAGGAAAAGTGAACACAACATGCAATTTGATTCATTCATCATTGTTCCAGTACAGCCTGAAATTAAATTATACATTCAATAATAAAAAGGCAGTATTTTTTTAATGTAAGCAACAGCTCTTCAAAAATATTTCAGCTCATTTATGATGAATGAAAAGCTCTAGTGATTACGACTGGGGTTTTTAATGTAATTGACAATTAGATTAATAAAATCAGTCATATATACAATAATGTAAGAGAAACTGGAAAAAATAAATCCCAATCCAAATAGCTGACATATAATATCTAAAATCATTTGGAAGTCCTGCCATGTTTATCCTTGGTGTCATTCCACACTGCTCTCCATGACATTTCTCTACAAGAGAAATGAAGTCTTTCATCAAAAGAGAACACAGCAAATGTGTACATGGTGCATATATACAGATACATAGAAAATATCCATTTCAATGCCACACGCTAAGGAGAAAAATGCTCTCCTTTGGCCAGTGTCAGAGTCAGTCCAGAATCAATACCCAGAGAAATCACACAGATGAGATTTGCATGAAGTAGAACAATGAATATGAGAATAACAGAGAGGAAACAGATGACACAGAGGACAGAAAGCAAAGGTATTTGAGATACTCCATAATTTCATCAATTTCTAGACTTAAAACCAAATTTTACACATTGGTTACTTCAACTGTTAAATACAGTATCTACAACAGATGCTGAACTCCACAGAAATAACCTGTTCAGGGCTACTATTTAATGTTCATGCTCTGTTTCACCTTTTTCCAAATAGTCACTGGAAGGCAAAAGTCAACCATTGCTTTCCATATGAGATGAGCTCAGTTGGTCAGAGCATGGTGCTAATAACACTGAATTTGTGGGTTCAATCCCTGTATGGGCCATTCCCTTAAGAGGTGGACTTGATGATCCTTGTGAGTCCCTTTTCAACTCAGAATATTCTGTGATCTGTGCTTGTCTAACTGAGTCTAAGCTACTTGTATTGTACTTCCCCTCATCATATACAGAAAGTATTATTTTTCCTTACCAACTGAATACTTGCTCTGTAGCCACTGAATACTTGAGGGAAACAGTTAATTGACTGATAAGATATGTGGCCTCTGCTTTTGTGTTTACAGCTCTGTGGAATATTAATGCAGCAAAGACTGTAATACGTCAAAAAATATGAAATGGCTTGTAAGTCTCTGTACAGCTCACCAGAAAAATAAGAGAGACAGAGCACTATCATAATATCCAAAATCTGAAAACCTGTACAAATCTATTCATAGAAAATTAATAATAATCTGCATTAGAGAATGTGTGCAAAACATAGGTTTAAGTTACAAGATACGCTTGCACGAAAGTACAGGTGTCCAACAGACATGCCTTGTTTTTTGTTGGTGGTGGTTTTTTGAATGAGGAAGTTCAGTCACATTAAACAGAATTTGGCATGCATCCCATGCAAGGAAGAATCTGTAGCTTACTTGACAGCCTTCATTAGCTTCAAGTACTTTCAAGATTTAAGAGCTAGCACATGACTCTTCCTACTGTAGCTGTATGAAAGCTTTTATTCTGTGCTCAAAAACATGCAAAAGCACTTGCATAAATTAAATACCTCAACTGTCTATCACAGATAAGAAAAGTGAAGCACCTTTTTTTTCTACTTTTTCCTTCTTTTTCTTTTCTTCATCTTCACCTTGAATTTGATCTTTGGAACCAGAAGATGCTGTAACTGCTGTAGGTTGTGGAATATCCTCTGAAAATGAAGCTGTAGAAAGGGTTGTACCAGGAGGAACTGTGACCTGCTTTACTAAAATCAAAACCACAAAAGTTAGGGCAGTACCAGAACTTTGAACACTGACATTTTTAAGTGTCCAACATAAATGAAAAAGCAGAGAGAACTGAAAATTTTGCTTCATATACCTAAACCACAACTGCTGAGTAGTGAAGCACAACATTACAAAACACGTTTCAGAACTCAATCTATGTATGATTATTATCATCAGTTAAAACGAAGTGTTTGACTACATATTTTTAAATGGGAGAAAGTGCTAAATAACAGAAAATACGTAAGCAAATACCATCTCTTTTTATAGTTGATGTCAACATCTAGTTATTTTTTCTACCAATTCCTTATCTCCCATTTGTTTAGTTTCAGTTTATAGCTCATCATACTGGAGACTATTCCATAAATGAGTTATGCACAAAATCCTTTTTATACAGTATTCAGATCATCCCTCAACTCTTATGATTAAACTTCAGAAACTGAGCCTGAATAATATGAAACTACCTGCATACCTAACATGATCTGTTGATTTCTCACATCCCTTCCCTAAATTCTCCACATTACCTTCAATAGCTCTTTAACCTGCTGATACAGAATTCTGGACATTGCACTATCAATCTTACCAGACGAAAGTGTACGAATCACCTCTCTTCTACATTCTGCTCTTCAAGAATCTCATCAAGGCTTTTAATCCAATAACTGTAGTGAGTAAGCATCATCAGTGTGCTAGACAGTATCATCAAGGCTCCCCTTCCCAAGAAAGGATAGATTAGATGATTTTTGAACTTCCTTTCAATCCAGGCTGTTCTATGATTAACGACTGATAAATCCTTCTGATGTTACTATTATAGAATTCTCCATTCTGCATACATTTTGTTTTGTATTTCAGATATTTATTAACTTTCCTGAAGAACTGCACTTTGTTAGTTTGATACCTATCCTCTTCAACACAGAAATGATTTGCACAAATTATATTCTTATAAACGACTTTCTAAAATCATTTGAGTATGAGATTTGTTCTACCAACAACCACTTGCTTGCTAGTTAGGGAAAGTCTTTGTTTCTCAGATTTTTGAAAAAATATCTCATGATATTTTTGATCTTCTGTGTCCATCTAATTTCTGTGCTCAACTACTTAGTACTTTCAAAGCTAACAAACATCTATTTCCTTCATAAGAAAAGATATTAATTTAGTCCTACTACCACTTAGATGAACTAGCTAATTAAAGGAAGATGCACATCAAGCACTTCCTTTGCCATCTTGGACCAATATACCTTGAGACTTCTCTCAAGCAAAACAGATTCTGTGAAATATCCTACACCTGTCAAGAACTGCTGCAGACTAACAGACAACAGAGAAATATAACTAATGGTTTGGTTTAGTACATGAAAAGGCTTTACTGGTGCCCAAAGGAGCAAAATAATTCTCTGTATTCACAACATGTTAATCTTTTTAAAGACTGAATGTGCTGTTTTACCAGTAAAACATTCAGTACAGTTGAATGCTAGCATCCAGATACTATCTTAAACAATTACAATACTGACAGCATGGGAATAAATAGCAATAACTGTTGAGGGCAGAAGAGGACTTTAAAAGACAACATCCTGTATCTGAAACACTTCCACTTTGGGGAGGTTTTTCTCTTTTCTTTTTTAATATGAAGTATATAATGATGGTACAAGCTGAATAGAACTACATAGAGGAGTGCAAAGAACAAAGAAGTCCAATGGAAGGCTGGTCTAAAGCACAGAATCATAAATACAGAACATACTGTTTCTAATTTTACATTACCACAGCTTTCCTAGTTAAGTCCCTGACCATCTGTACTTTGCACTATGGCTTGATTTGTCCATAGTAATTTTTCAGTCATGCCAGATTAAATATTCAAAGTAGCAAGAAGAGTTAGACATGCAGCAATTTCTAAGGTATTACAAGGAGTTATTGTCATCAGTGAGGTTCGGGGCTTATTATGAAAGGCACTGAACAAAAACATACAAAGAACTAGTTCCACTTCTGATTAAGTTTGGTATATGGATCTGTCAGGCCTGCAGCTCATTAAAAAGTTGGAATCAAGTAACTTGTCATAGGCACAGAACCTAGGAAAATCCAGGATTTGTAGGAAGTACCATAAAATCACATACAAAAGGTAAAAATCAAGAAGAATTAAGATAGTTTTGTGCTAACTACAACTATGTTGTATGAGAACAGCACTTTTTTCCCCACCTCCATTTCGAATTTCAGCCTGAATCAGCTCTTGTTTCAGCCCTTCAATTTCTTTCTTCAGTTTAGCATTTTCTACACGGAGCTTCTTCTCTTCTCGGAGAGATGCCTGCAAGACTAGAATTGACACATTAAAGAAACCAGGTTTCAGTAACTAGCATTCAATCACTTTGGACACAGAGGTTTCTTTTTAAAGAAAAGTGAAACATGGTGAGCCAAAAGCACGTAAGTGAAAACTTTCAAGGAGTGTAGCATCAGAAATACTTAGGAATTATTTACTTTGTTGGAAATAGCCATTTTTACAATACTTACATAATCAAGTTGCCTCTCAATATACTATCTTCTCAGTCCCCTAAACAGAATCACAAGAAAAAACTCCAAGAAACCTACAGAAAAACCTTGATGATGTTTGTAATACACAGCACCTCAATTCATGGATACAGTGAAGTTAAGTACAAAATATCAAAGTTGAAGGTATGATACTCTTGAAAGAATGCCATAGTTGTGAAAAAGCAGTAACAAACTCAGGATAATGCACGGTCTTGGGTTCTTTCCAACTCCCCTTACTCCCTTCAAATGGAATCCTGTCCTATCAAATTTCCATAGTTTGTGTCACTAATTCTTCCTCACCCATACCTCTTCTAGATCAGAATAAGCAGCTTCAAAAACAAACAAACAAACAAACAAACAAAACAAAACCAAAACCCCCACAAACCATAGGACAGTGAAGTGGTGCTACTGTTACAAGTTTTATCTTGGAGAACTTGAAACACACTTTAAAGGCTGAGCACCACATATTCTCATTGTCTCCTATGAGCATTTACTGTTAACCATCTGGTTAGTAGGTTTAGCATAAGATAGGTAAATCCTTACTGGCTTTTTCCTTGAGCAGAGCAACTTGTTGCTTGAGGTACTCAATAACTTGATCAGCCTCTGCACCCTTCTGCTCCAGTCTGTTCAGCACTGCATTGTTGGCTGCCATCTTTACCAAAAAACGGGATAAAAACCTAGACAAACAACAGACAGCCTAAAATTAATAACTTCTTAATGCAATAACACTGTTACCTCTTACCACGTCAAGCAGTTCTCAAATCAGTTGCTGAATAAAAAAGCATTGCTAAGTGAAAAGCTGGGCTCCCACCTCTTAATGCAAAGCCCAAACAAAAAGCAACGTTAAACAGAATCTGATGTTTGACAGCTGCTTTCAAGCATTTTGGAAGAAAAGCTATTTTTCTTCCCAGCTGCAGAAAATGTGTTCTCCCTTCATGAAACAGAAAAAAAAATAAATCTACCTTCTCAGAAGGAAAGGTATGAATATATTTGGGGAGGGGGGGAGGGGGAGGGGGGAGGAAATAAAAGGGAAAAGATTGGACAGGAAAACACTGTATCCTGTGCTTAACTAAAAAAATATATATTAAGTGTATACCGATTTTATGGAGACGAAGAAAATGGAATCATCCCACAAAAATTTCCAAACTTTTCTAATAAATTTATTCAGAATATACTGAATATTTCATACATTGTAGCTGTGCATATATTAAGAATGTACTGTTGTTTTATTTTTCATACTGAGAATTCATGAGTATTTTTACTTATCATGGATATAAAAAACTTTTATTAAGTTTACACCTTCAGAGTTATTTTAGCACCAATTTTGATTGTTCAGTTTTGTATCCACTGAAATGGAAGGGGCAGCACACAGATAACAAAGAAGCAGGGAACACAGCAAAGAGCACAAATAAATGCTGTCTAACCTTCTTTTATAGTATTCACTATTTACTAATGTTTCACAAAGTAGCTCTGCCTTGTGTATAGCCTTTATTTCTTGAAAGCTACCAAATCTGGCCTACCTTCCTTCTCAGCAACATTTGTGTCTAAACACAAGAGCTCAAATAGTGGCAACAGAATGATGAAATACAGTTACAGTCACTCATATCTGCAGCAGAAAGTACTTTTTCTCTCTCACTTAGTATCTAAATGAGGAAAGAATCTGTTCAGTTAGTTTTCCAAACTAATAGCTGCCTCATCTGTAAATCAAGAAAACTTTTTACAGGTGGGAAGAAAAGATCTTTACAAGCAATGGTGATTTAATTCCTGCGAGGTGACTTAATACCTGTGGATTTGTCCATCAACTGCAACAAAGGGAAGAATTGGTAAGAAAATGGCAATCCAGGCATGTGTTGGCTCCTCAACTTTATCAAAATCCAAAATTTCTCATATCAAACTGGCAGAAAACTTCCTATTTTATTCCAAGAATACTTTAACACTGTGATCTAAATCTGGTTTTAACATACAAATAGTCCCTGTTGGGATATGTAGCAAAAGTCATGCTGAAGACAAAACAGATTAGAAGTAACTGAAAGGTAAACAGATACAATCACACTCATGCCAGTGTTAACATACTGCCTCAGCTGCATTCTAAGTATCAACACACGTTTTATATCTGATCTTATGTTATAAATAACTCAAATCCCCACAGCAATATATCTAAATAAATAAATAAATAATAGTTAAAAAAACCCCAGGAAACAAACTGCAATTGTTCGGGAATAGTGTATTTAAAAGTTCCCAAAGTAAAACTCACAAAGCCAGAGACAGACATAATAGTCAGATGATGCATGGGGTATCTGGCAAATGTAATGCATGAACCAACATCCTGCCTTCTTTGCAATACAATACAATCAAAGTCTGTTTTACACACACTGTTCCACTTAGAGGTGTAAGAGTATTACTGCCATCACACCTTCCACTCATCCACAATAGTTTTTTTCTTTTAAAAGAAAGAAACTCTCCCAGAGCAAAGAGCAGAAAAATCTCTCCAGGACAACTAAATTAATTTTTATATTCAAATTAACCTCTGCTAACAAGAAAATAATTTTGTTTTCATGGGCAGACTGGAAACAAAGAGTTTTAAAAAGGAAAACAGTGATTCCAGTGAGTTACTAATTAAGATGTCAAATAGAAACAGACATAAATCTGTTATGGCACAACACAGCATAATACAAAGCCTGGGATATTACTGTCTGCATACCAGTAAGATTTCTTGCAAGCTACAAATTCTCTCAGGGGAACACAATACTAACAGTGGAAACGTTGCCAACAACAACAGAAATGCTACTAAAACTTCAAAGTGAATAGAATTGGTACATTTTATAGATTTTAGCCAAGTTGGCTAATGAACTGAAGATCTGGAAATGAAGTTACATGATTACAATTTTCCCACTTGTCAAATAAATTTCTGTAAAGCTAGTATTGTAACAATAACACAAAGGAATAGGTATTTCCGATGCTAATATAAAAAGGCAACAGGCTGAAGTGAACTGCTGCAGGAACAAGCACAGGAACCCATACAGCAGAGTGATAAAACTGTATCCAAAAAGGGCGCATTAAAAAAAAAAAGCAAGATCCACCCTTTATTATAGAACACAAAACGCATCCAAAAAAAATTAGAACTGCAACAATGAAAGTTCACAGTTTTTCTGTTTTTTTTAAAAATTTTTTAACCTTTACCCTATTGGCTTCAACCTTAGAATATATCCAAATCAAAAACTGCACACACAAAAGACGCTTAAAACATAAACCTGGTCGTAGCTTACTCTTCAATATTAATATTGTCTATTGTTAAAAGCAAGAAAAAGCCAAAATCCCAATAAAATTAATGACAAAACTTAAAACTTAACCTCTAAAAATTAGTTTTGGAATCTATCCATAGTCTGAACATGGAACCAATTACTTTCCACTATTGGAAAAGCAATCATTAAACAGAAAAACCAAAACCACAAACAAACAAGCAAAATGAAAAGCAACACCTGAAATCGGAACACAACTGACTCCTAAAACCTAAAATAATTAGCTCTGAGCATTTTTTTTTCCAGGAAGTTTCAAAAAGCTCAGTACTTTGAAGTTCTCATCTTTTTCATGCAATGCTTTGCTAATACCAACACACGAAGATTATAACTGCAGGAGATTTAACTACAAGTGCTGCCTCCTCCTCTCTTCCTCTCCCACTTACACATTAATTCCTTCATAATAAGAGGGTAAACTTTGACAGGTCACCACACCTGGGCAGCATCCTCCTCTGCACGGACCTTTCCTCCCACCCATCACTGCTCTTTGCTCTGTGCTCGCCATGGAGGAATCAAGTATTCCTACGGCAAAGCTAATCCTATTCATCTTTAACAAAGAGCAGGTAACAATCACAAATGGCCCAGGTGGCATTCTCTGTGAGCCATATGTTTACGGTATGTTAATGAGTGGCTGCCAACCAAGACCTAAGATTTTTTTTTCTCACTAGAGGGAAAAAATAAAGATCTGCAAAAGGACATATTGGCTTTTCAATTAAGATGATCTGTTCAAATGTAACAGAACCAGTGGCTTATTCTAAAAGTTACCAACAACACAAAGCCAATTTCTCCAATGCTAACCAAAGTTCAGTAATTCAAACTATAGAAAAATACTTAACGTTAATTTCTCTTCCTAAGCTTTTGGTCTTAAATCTTAAGCAGATCTCTAATTAAACTCTTTTTCTTCCTTTGTGAGATTGTGGCAAACTTGTATAGCAAAGTATTCTACCTTCTGTAAAACACCAAGTACCAGCAATCACTTTGCTTCTGCAAGAAGTGTGTTCAGAGACTTCTATCTGAGCATCTTTTCAGAGTATGGTCATTTCTGGCAGACAATCTTACAAAAACCCATAAACCTAACAGAACGTGCCAGCTGCTTGCCAGATTCTGCTTTCCTATGCTTTGCACTTCTGTGAACTGTGAGGATACAGTGAATCAGATTTGAGAATCTCACATCACACCTTCTTATTCTGCAAGGTAAGGAACAACAGTTAGCAGGTCAAAACAGAAGAAAGCAGACTGGTATGTTTTCTTTGGCTGAACTGAAGTATCACTGCAACTAGGCAACTCTTGTAACTCATCCCACTTTTTATCATCTTGGAGAATTGAGATCCATGCTTTAAAAATCAATTCTCTCTTAACAGTTTCTCCTAACTTCTGATAAGGTATTCTAGACCTGATGCTGTCAGCATCTTTGGCTAAGATTTAGAATACCTGATTTAACAATTTCACATTTTTGGTAGAAAAACTTAAGGTGTAGTTTTCAAACCTCAAAAATTAAAACTACATAAAAAACCCCAAACCAAAACATAGGAGAGCTACAACTAATTAGTTTTGCAATCAAATCTTAGTTTTGACTCAATCATCCCCACACTTCATTCTAAGTAAAGCAAAGAAAATCAGCAGCAGTTCCCAATTTGTGTTAGGGAAGCAACAGCCGAAAACACTTCGTTACAAATTTCCAATTAAATAGTTTTATTGCTAGGACATTTTGGAAATCAGGTATATTTAGTACATTTCATGCACTTATACCTATCACTACCAAAAAGATTGGGTATTTCACTGGTTTTATACCCGTCATACATTGTAAAACACAATCATGGCTTTTACACCCAAATATTCCTTCTCAGGAAATGCAATTCTAAAAGATCACATGATTCCAGGCTTCAATAGACAGAAAATAATCAGATTTACGTATTGGAAATGCAGGTTTTCCACAGTTTTATCTGTGGAAAAATATAATTCCTCAATTAAAAAAAAATTTATCAAAAAAAAAGTCAGATATGGAGATGTTCACAAACAGTTTCAAAAAATATGACTTTTAAACCCATATAAAAACAGGCAAAAGTATCAATAACAAACAGTGTAATGCTGAGAAAGAAGACAGAAGTATTCTAAGTATTAGATACTTTTGCACTGCATTACTGTTAAACCCACAGTTTCCTTGCTACAACAGAGCAAAGAAGACATAGTGCACTTACACTTAAATATCACTTCAAGCACATTTGAGGCATGCACATTATCAGTTAAGATTTAACTACCAGCTCACGTCTCTTTCAGAATTAAGTTTATTGTTAGCTCTGTAAAGGAAGAATGTATGTTTCCTGAATAGCAGAAAGTTCACACATCTAAAAATATGGTCCAAGACCTTAAGCAAATATGTGTAAGTATTCAAAATGCAGATGCTCACACAGGTCCCTCTCTACATACAGCAAAGCAAACCTGTCAAAACATTTTTGGCAGAACAATGGCAAACACTTGAAAAGCAACAACAAAATTAAAAAAAAAAAAATACCCAGCTGAACAAAAATACCTAGCCAAACAAAAAAACTCACAAAACAAAACAAAAAAACCCCAGAAAACATACAAAAATCCCCCCAAAGGAAATGAAGACAACCCATAAAAATTAAAAATATAAAAAAAAAACCCAAACCAAAACAACAAACAAACCCCCCCCCAAAAAAACCCAAAACGCCCAAACCGCAACTGTATTTTTTTTTTTCAAAATTTCAGCAATATTGGTAGATGGCAGTATAAAAAGTCAAAATCTAGAAATTATCAAATGAATCATCATGGAACCTGATTTTTGATTCTCAGTACTAGACCAGTGATTCCCTGCTAGGTACTAGAAATTTGGGCACTATAAAAGATCAAATGAAATTTTAACTACTACCCTTGTATTTTTCTAAAAAAAGAATAGTCTTTTTAATATGAGCAAAAAGAAATTACAACCTAAAATGTAAAAGGGTGTTACAAAGCATGGCAGTGCAGCTTTAGAGATTCATAACTGCAGAAAGACATCAGAACTCTTGTCTTCCTTTCTCCTGAAAAAGTGATTGCTGTAACTGGGGCTTTAAACAGTTGAACAACCCGATTTTCTTTTCTTTTAGCTCTTAAATACAATTTATTATGTATTCATTATCTATACGCTTCCATGTAGACAGTATTGAAAGGAATCTGCCAAGTACCAAAGTAGTAGGAAAAGTTGCTCGTTTTTGCCATATGTTATTTCAATGCACATCTTTGGCACTGAGAAAGTCAGAATATTTGCTTTGCAGATTTTCAAACACCCAAAATGTCTAACACAGTCCATCCAAGTAGCAATGTCAGCTCTATGGAATGATTTGCCAGCTCTGGAGACTACAGTCCAAACCTTCTGGCTGCCAGATAAATCAGGCTCAATCCCAGCTGCAGACAGGTCCTTTTAGTAGTCCTAAGAGTCTACCCCTCCCTATTTTAAATGGCTGTAAATAGTAAAAACACAGAAAACTGAACTTTTTCATATTGAAAAACACTGCGGCACGAAAGAGATTTTTTAAACATGTGATGGAACATCACACAACAAAAGGCCCATCCACTGGTACCAATTTTGAGGCAACAGAAGTTACTTAGTAATGACTATTTTTAAACATGAAGACAAGTCTGCCTTGGAAGGGAACAATGTACCAAAGCTACAAGCAAGTCATAGCATTAATGAGACAGACAAAAATCAAATCTATGAGAAGCAATGAATGAGGAAGTAAGACAGGCATACATTACAACAAATAGAGTAGAAGCATGAAGTTGACTGGCTTAATTTGCATTAAAATGGATGCCTTCGATTGATACCATAGAGATCATTAGAAACTCAACAGTCAGAAGTAAAAATCATTTTAGTATTTGGTTCAATTTGCATTTCAAGACTTTAGCAAATGCCACATTGTATTAATTAACTGCATCATACCTTAGCACGCTACAGCTGCAACACTCAAAAGGTTAAGAGTACTCGCAGTTTCATTCACATCCCTGATGTGACTTGTGCTAAATGTCTATTCAGGGAGAAGAGAAAAAGAGAAGTTTCTACTAATGCTTGCCTCAGTCCAATCCTGAATCAACTCCATGTTCTTTCCCACCTCAGAGCAGACACTCCAAGGACTAAACAAAGCAGAGACATGACTACCCTTCAGGATTTCTGTTCGGGTTAAGACAGCAGTTAAGTATTTGAATGCAGTCTGTAACAAAATTTACACCTTAATTTATTAATCTGAAGTCTGCCCGGTAATTCAACAGCCAAGGATGGCTCACAACAGGACTCAAGGAAAGCAATTTCTTTGCACCACTTGACTGAAGTCTCACCAGGTTCCACACCCACAGCATCTGCCAGGTCCCTTCAAGTGCCGGAGAGATTCATCTGGTTGTGCTTTGTAGTGCAGTCTGCAGTTTAAGTAGCAGCTCACATGCCAGAACAGTTGGACAGCCTTATGTGTGTTTCAGCAATGTTTATCCATCGAATCCCACTGCATTAATATTTTAATAATACTATCAAAATCTTTCAGTAAATGATCACCGCGTGCACAAGGAATTCCCACAATAAATCCCATGACTGAAAAGATGCAACGCCCACGACATCCTGCCTCGTCTCTTTGACTGTAATCACCGATTTCCAAACCCAAAACACATCCAGTTCTTTAGAACAGAAAGTTTACATCAAAAACTGACAAGTTTTTTGTGGGGTTTTTTGTTTTTCTTGCATTTTGTTGGGGTTTTGTATGCGTTTAAAAGCTTAAATTACCAAATCACAGTGTATCCAGTGGTTATATACAGATGTGTGTGCATATACAAATAAAAATACATATATTAAGTATTTGCTATTCATGTCTCAAAGTATCCCCATAAAACTTCCCTGACAGGTGATGAACTTTACAATTACAGACACACACATATGCCTATAAATTCAGAAATTTAAGAGGACTCAGCTGCATCTGGACAAGTCTGCAAGGTCAGCATATGCCACAAGAACTCGAAGAATCTGTACTGTGGTTCACCCTCTGGGGTTTCACTGGAAAAGTAAAGTGAAAGCTTTAGATTACTGTTGTAGCTACAGAATAAACTACTCATAAATCAGATAGAAGAATCAGAATTGCACTGAAATCTACCTGCTGATGTCAAGTAGAACAGTTCCTTAGGCATTTTATTGATTTTTGCAACTTTATCCTAAAAAAGTGAACATTAACACTACTTCCTTAATTTACAGCAAGTACAGCAGTTATAGAAAGGGAAAGAAAGAATAAGAATACCATTAATACATTTTATGTCTGCAATAGTCTGCATAATAATAGTATTGGTTAGGTAGTTCACAGGAACATTGATCCCCCTGCTCCATTTCAATTCATAATGCTCTTAATATCTGAAACCTGTCTGCTAGTTATCTTACATAGTCCAAGTGTGTTAAAAAAGAATCTTGAAATGTATTACTTTTACATTAATATCATCTTTTCTACATGTGAAAGTAGTATCTTGAAGCACAGCTAAAGGAAAACAGGATTTAACCATTCAATTTAAACAAGTGCTCAGGTTAAAAATAACCATTATTTACACACAAAAGCACTGAGCAGACCTCATGCAGATGTATTGCGAAAGAAATCAGTGTCCTCTAACTTCAGACACGTTAGCAACTGCTGGTATTTACCAAGGCAGAAACTTTAGGTGCTCTTTATGTGGGCCAAATAAAAGCTGAAGAAAAAACCTGAAAATGTGCGTGTTTGTGTGTAACCAATGCAAGAATAATGGCAAACATCTTTTAACGGGGAGCAACAAAACTGCCAAACAAAATTTTCAGGGGAAAAGCAGATCTTGATGAACTTTGAGCCTGCAGCACCTTATTTACACAGAAAAAAATCCCTCCCCCCCACACATCACAAATAACCGTACTTTCCAATGCTGAATTTACTCACGTAATAGAATAGGATGGTATTTTAATGAAAACCTATAAAGATACAAACTAACCCTGTGCAGAGAAAATTATTTATTCAGCCGTGGAGTGAAAAGTCTAAATGAACTTTTGTATCTAAAGTGGGTTGACAACTAATCCTCAGCAGCCAGGAGCAGTTTCATGTAGCTTCAAAACCACGTGCCAGCAGCATCTACCACGTCTTTGTAGTTGTATGTAGCGAGAAGCACTTGAGGCTCACAGCTTTCAAAACTTCTAGGATGAAAATTATTTCCCCTCTTTTCATACTGATCTGTGGAGTGGGGAAAAAAATTCACTAAAGCAAACAAACTCCCTGTGCACTCATCTTGGATGTTGAGAGGGCTGATGTCAGCTATTAAGACTGATAGTCTCTGACAGAAGAATCCTCCAAGCAGCTTTTGGGGAATAGCCATTTTTCATTTATGGATTCAAACTACAGAAACAAAAGAAGTTTTAAGACAAGTTTAGCTAAGTCTAATTTTGCTGTGTTCCAAATTCCTCTATTAAAAATCCAATAATTTTTAAATCAGTATTTTCAATTAAAATATGTTGGTTTAACGTCTTCAGAAGTGTTAATTCGCAGGTAAGTTTTCAGTAAAATGCAAAGGAAAAAGAAAAGATCTGTGTGTGCCTAGTTCTTATCATGAGCATTATTTTATACAGGGTCACTTGGATGCGAAATTACTTACCACTGTGATGCAGCAAGGGTAACTGAACCTCTAAGAAAAGATTAATTTCCCTGGGGTACAATTCAGTGTCATATCCTAGTTGGCAACAGTGACTTCCTTAGCGTGTGACTGTTACCAATTATTAGAGCCCTTGACACAGGTTTCAAACCTTAAGGTAGGACTAGCACAGATGTGAACTTGGGGCCTTGCCTCCACAGCAGCTGCCAGCAAGCCAAATGCAGTGCCTCTCGCATGCCACGCACCAGCCCCTGCACTCCTGTGGGAACAGCAGTCCCCAGCTGCCCCGGACAAATGAGCTGCTGAAATGATCTGTCCACTTATCTTGAGAGTCTGAAACAAGACACCACTACAAAGCTGTACATTAAACTGTAACTGAGAAACACTCTGGGATAGAAATCAGATCCAATAGCCATGGATAGTTTCCGAGAGAGGGTCCTGAAGTCAGAGACTAAGCTTTACACTATTAATTCGTACTCAGTTATGTTGGAAAAGCTCCTGATGAGAAGGAAATGGAAATAGAAGTCTTCCATAATAGGTAGTTTTATGCCAAAAGATTGAAGCGAATTACCTCAAGAAGACATGTGCTAACTTGAGGCAATTTTTGATGATGTTTAATGCATTACCAGCTGCCAGGAATTCAACTTTCCCCTAATCCAGAATAGAATCTCTGTCAGCGTTTCAGAATTCTAAGGAAAGAATGAGTTCTACAAGAATTGTGTTTAGCAGATGATGATTAAATACAGTACATGCTGCTTTCTAATATGAGCACTAGTTTAATCTTCCCTCTCTACAGTTCTGGAAGTCAAAGAACAATTTCTGGGCTGTTAATTTATATAAAGCTGCATAAGAATTTAAGAATTGAGAGTGGTGAGGCACTGGTTGAGGTTGCCCAGTGAAACTGTGGATGCCCCATCCCTGGAAGTGTTCAAGTCCAGACTGGAAGGGGCTCTGAGCAACCTTGTCTAGTAGAAGGTATTCCTGACCATAGCAAGGGGGTTGGAACTGCATGATCTTTAAGGTCCCTCCCAGCCCAAAAACATCCACCATGTGCCAATCCTGAAAGGCATGCCTTTTTAAGATGGTTTCTTTGTGGGGGTGGAGGAAGTCAAACCTGGCATTTAGAAAAAATCCTATAAATTGATTTCTTTGTGTGTTGGCCAATCACCTGGTATTATGGAGTATTATCCAGCAGCAGGCCATGATTTGCATCATAAGCAACTGCCCTCTAGAAAGAACAGGAATCTGGCACACTGAATTTTGTAATCAAGAGTGACAGCAATTGCCATGCCTAAAACCAGTTATAACTGCTTAGAAATTTCTAACTGGACTGAATTTAGAAACATTTCCTAGAAGCACAGAGCATGCTCAGGCAAGGAACTTCTCCTATTTAAATATAAACAGCGATGTTTGACAGTTTAGGAATACTCAAATGAACATGGTGACAATCTCAAAACATTTGCAGCTATCAAGCTACCAAAGCAAACTAGCACATTTTTATTATACTCAAAAAACCACTTTCCCTTGTTCTATCTATTAAACTGACACTGGAGCCACAGGGGCTGTATTGTCATGAGGAAAATACCTGCCTGCAATATGTTTCATGCTTGTTATAGACTTCACCATTAGAAAACTTTATGGCTCAAAAAGCATAAAGGCAATTAATAACTCAATCAATTAACACAACTCTACACCACAAAAACTACAGAGAATGACTTCTCACCTGGGAGTCTATTACCCTGCCACGCCTGTCTGCTCCAGTGTAAAGAAAAAAAAAAAGTTCAAACTTCTAATTTCTCTAGAAAACAAGTGTGAGGGACACAGGATATAAGGAGAAGCAAGTCAGGAAAGGCCTGACCAGCCACACTTTATTATAGGCAAACCACCTCAGCTGCTCAAGAGGCTGCCCAAGCAATACTCACGTTGAACCCATACATACTCAAGACCCCTACAACTGGCACAGAGATTTGCCTTTGTCCAGATTCCCCTTTCCTGTCTCTCAACTTTTTCAAAACACTTCAAAGAAGATCAAAAAGCTTGAAAGAAGTGCAATTGTTTAGTCTATAGAAGACAAGATAAATGGGAGACCTAGTCTTGTTCTTCAAAGAGAAAGCAAGTTGGTACGAGCATGGGACTAAACTGTTCACCAGGTCTGATGCAGACATGAAAAAGAAAGCAAGATTTAAGTTTTGGAAAACTTTCAAGTAAGAGTAATAGACTGAACAGGCTGCCTTTGGAGGCTGTGGAATATCCATCACTGGAAGGTTTTAAAAACAGGCTAGGCAAACAACTGTCAGAAGCGATTAAGTTATAATAGATGAGAAGATCTTTTGCTCCTTTTCTGCTAAGGTTTTCTTGTAACACCCAGTGTTAAAAACCCAATCACATTTCTGTCTTTTACATGCCTGTGTTTTATTTAACTTTAAAAACCATGCAGTAAAACCTACCCTTCTGTGATATTTCCACATATTCAAGTGTATTTATTTGGGACAACATAATACACATCAAAGATTTGCTAAGTGTGAAAGCAGGATAAAGAAACCACCTGTGAAGTAAAATACCAATGTATTCAATTTACACTCACTCCGAATAAACTAACCTCTAACATCATAATGTAGACAGCACTGCATTGTTTTGTCTTCCAAGAGAAAAAACTGTTCAGCTGATGACTTACTGATCTGGAGTCACTTCAAGATTTTCCTTGAAGGAATTTTTTTTTAAAGAAAGCACTTTTCCCCAAGCACAAAATAATATAACATTAAATATTACAAAATATTAATAGAAAAAAAGACAGCAGGAGGCTACTTTGAGACGTATCCAAGTCTTTTGTAAACTATATTTAATTACGAGTAAGTATGGCGTGCATCGCACTGGAGGAAAAAAAGCCATCAGAGACCTCTTTCCTCCCCCTGCTGTTTAATACAAATGTAACCATGGAAACAAAAAATAAACACTGATTTCCCCTCACCCCCAGTATGACAGGAAATCTAACAGCAGAAATGTTTCTTGGTAAAGGTAAGAACCATGCAGGTAACTGTTCAGAAGAACACATGGGTTTCTGGGGGTCTCTGCTGGACTGACTTCATTTAACTCCTATCACTACAAGAAGCAAGAGGTGCTGTTTGCTTTGCTCACATGATGCTCCTATCAGCTGTCCTCTGTGCTGACTCCTCAGTTTTATCTATGTTGGCTAGTATTTGACCTTCTTTAGGTTTTAGGTAACACTCCCTTAGAAGAGACAAACATGAATTAATAGCTGTGACATAAAGCAATCAGATCATAATCAGGAAAGTTAAAAAATATTACGGCCGATACCAGATTTGTCTTTCTGCACACGTGACTAATCCTTCTAATGACAACTGTTTTATGTTATTTTCATTACAAAGGTATTTCCCAAGTTTGTTCATGGGGACTTATAAAGTAGGTGGGATTTGCAGGCATACAAGAACTCAATTCTTCTTTTCATTCTTGGCCTTGGATAACATTTATCTTGTATTTTGCATCTCAATATGTGTTTTTTCTTGTCAATTCAAGATCCACCCTTCAGTCTGATGTCAAGCTTTCTCAGACTAACATGACATAAAATTATTTATTCTACTTTAATGTGGAAAGGGCAGGGAAGCTGAGAAACCAATATTTTTCTAATTTGGCTCTACTGTCAATTAGTAAATTTACATAGAGCAACAATTTTAGAAGTGGTTTACAGATTCAGAAAGAAAACACAAATCATTGCAGTTGATTATTACCTTATGTTATCTCTCATGATCTCATAATTCAAAGTATCACAGTTCCACAGTATAAAATGTGCTGAGTAATAAAAGTACAGAAATACTTTGAGGCATGTTTACGATATTTCCAGAAACTGTTTTTAAAGCTTCCTGCTAACTGAAACAAGTGTACTGTATCTCAGTGTGTTACAGTCTAATATAGAATCAAAGTTTTTAACTTTCTACTTTAGTCCTGAATTAAGAAACAAGAACACACAGCCCAACCCCCAAAATTGCAAACAAGGTCTCAGTGAAGTTTAGGAAACAAAAACAAAGGAAAGACTAAGAGATAAGTTGGAACACCCAGAAAATTATTGTAACAATGTGTCAAATAAGGAATTCAGTGTATCAAGCACATAGCACGAAATTTCAGTGATAAACTATAGTCAAGTATATATATTTCAACATTCTCTAAATTAGGACCCTGTCCTGCACAAATGTGATTTCACCAAGGATATTAAGCAGGCAACTTTAGAAAGAATTGAGAGAAAGTAAAGGGAGCTGTGCCACCAATACATCTTGCAGGATGGAGCATTACAGGGTATCTTATGGCTCTCTTTTCAGGAAAACATAATATTGTGAAACTTGCAGATCAGTAGTAGAAAGTTAAAGACTCTAGTAGACTAGAATGCGTAAATTTTTGACTTTCAAAAATCATTTTAAGAAAATGCTGTGATTTGATTTAAAGGATTTTGCAAAGCATAAGAAGTCCCAGGGTGTTGCTTGCTTCCCCCCATCATGGCATATAATTAACTTAATTCCTAGTCTTGGATAACACAACTAACTGAAATGACAATGACATATTAAGCAGACTTCAGTCTAATATATTTAGGAGAAAAGCCATTACAGACAGTATCTCCTAAATCAAAAGGATTAAGAAAAATCCACAGACTGCTTAGCCCTCCTTTGATAGAGGCCCTAGGTTAACTTGCCACTACTAAATTCATACTAAATTAGAATTATAACAATATCAAAGCTGTATCATCGTACCTTTCTGCATTAAACTTATTTTTTAGATTGTTTTCCCACTCAAATATGCTTCATGAACAGAAGCATCAAGTTTTCAAGGCTCTAGGCAACTCGAGTCCTATTATTCCAATCTGATGGACTATTTTCAGATTTGCACAAATTTTTTTAGCAAATACCTTTTTTCATTTGATACCATTTTTTCCACACAATCCACTGCTTTCAGTCTGGAGAATGAGAAGTTGTTTCCTTCTCTCTTTACATTTAAAGGTGTAAAATAAATAAAGATACCTATAGCAATGTATGGAAAATATGCACAAAGTTACAACAGGAAAGAGACATTCCAGAGCATAAATTTGCTGAAGATAGCTTTAAGAATAATTTCTGTCTTCAACATCTTGTACCTTCAGGATTCAGTGTTGCTAAAACATCAAAGCAACTCACAAATATATTGCTTAAAAATCTCGTAAGTCAAAATTACTGCAACAAGAATATATTGCTAACATGTGACAAGGTGGAGAGAATATATTATGATGAAGCAATGACCGTTGAGGCTACCTAAAAATATACAACACTGCCTCAACTTAATACAGATTTCATGCAAGTATCCTGAATCCCAGAACTATTTGTGAAAAGCAATGAGTTCACTTAAAAGAAAACAAGAATCTCTGAGTTAAAAAGAAAGAGCAAGAAATGCAGGTATTACTTAGTTTGCAGTAGCATTGTCTTTATTTTGCCAGATGCCAAACCCAGTTCAAAACCACTTACTGATGAGCCTCAGGTATAACACTACCTGATATATTCAGTACTGATATATACAGATATATATACTGATATATACCCGATATATACAGTGCTTCAGTAGCGTTGCCATATGCTAGGGAGCTGTGGAGTGGCAACATAACTACAAGTTCATCCCTGTTGATCCAATGCACGGATCCCTGCACAGAACACGTGTTGTGTGTTAAACCTTGTAAGTATCTCTACTGAGAGTGGACCGAATACTTATTTGAGTTATACTCTGTTTTTCACTCAAGTCTATGCCAAAGTATAACGAACGTTATTCAATTAACCAAAAGTGAGGCAGCATCTACTTTTCCCTAAGTAATAGCAAACGTCAGTGGATACTCCGTGCACGTACTTTGCAGGCTAATATAGCATTTTCTTGAACAGCCCACCACTACGCCGCTTCCAAACCCTCATTCCAGGGACACGGCTGAATAAAGGAACACAACCGATTTGAGATGAACCACTTCACGTGCGGGCGCGTCCTCCACGCAAAGCGCGGGATGTGAATTTACAATGCCGCCCTACAGCTACAGCGAACGTCTAGCCCTGCCATAAAATCCCTTGCGTGAATTGAACCACGACCGTAACGCCGCTTCCTGCGGCTCGCGGCTATGATCCTGCCCCTCCGCCGGGGCACTGCCCTCACAAGGGCGGCCTCCCTGCGACCACCGCCACAGGGTACCCCCGCTCCACCCGACTCGCGCTGCGCTGGCGGCTCGAAGCAAATCAGCAGGAGCAAATTACCGGGACCCTGCCTAGCTCCCGCCCACCCCAGGGAGCTCGGCCCGGCCCGGCCCTCGGGGCAGCCCCAGGGCACCCATGGCGCCGTCCCCCAGCGGCTGGCGGGGGAGCAGCGAGGCGAGGCCCGGCGGGGGCACCGAGAGGGCGGTGAGGGCAGAGCGCGTCCGGCCGAGGCCGCGGCCCCGCCGGGACACTCACATGAACCGAGGAGCCGCCGCCGCTGCCCGCCCGGGGAAGAAGGACCCGCTCCCGGGGCTGCTCCAGCGAATGCCTGAGGTTTGCAAGCAGGCGCCCTGGAAAGCCTCTCTCCCCCTCAGCAAGCACAGGGCTAAGGCGCCCAACGCGCCGTTCCCGAAACACTGGCAGAGCACGCATACATACACACGGGGGAAAGGGTGTTAAGCTCTCTCTCTCTACCTTTTTTTTTTTTTTCTGTTATGTTCTTTTTTGGTTTTGTTTTGTAATAACCCGAACAAAAAGGATGCTCAGGCACCGTGCAGGTCGCCCCTATGGTCCTACAGAGAGCGGCTGGCGGAGCGCAGTGACGTCGCTGAGAGGGCGGGGCGCGGCGGGGGCGGCGGCTCTCGCGCAGGTATCCCCCGGCCCCTTTTCCTTTCCTCGCTCCCGTTCCCTTGCCTCTGTCCATCTTGCCCCTCCATCCTTATCCTCTTGCCCATCCCTATCACCATTCCCTTGCTCAGTCCCTCTCCCCATCCCCTTCCTTCATCCCTGTCCTCTTCCCCATCCCTATTCCCCCTTGCCCATCTCCTTACTCCTTCCCACCCCCTTCCACCATCCCCTGCCCCGTCCCCATTCCCTTTCCCTTCCCCTTCCCCTTCCCCAGGAGCTCTCTGGCCAGTGAGTTTGTAGCAGCGCAGGGGGTATCAGGGTCCCCAGCATCTCTATGAGTTATTTAGAGAACCGAGTGAAAGTGTTTTCTCTTGTGCCAGGTTTAGTTCCTGGGATAAATCAAATGGTGACAAACCCCATTTTAGGTCTTTATTGGGACAATGACGTAGCACAGCAGGCAGGCTCTAAACAAAAGACACTAATAAACAGGTTAAAGAAACAACAAATTTATAAAGGAGGGAAATGGGACTAAAAACCTATTCTGATCTAATTGCTTATCAAAACCGATTCTATGTTTTCTTCGAGCTATCCAAGTGTTGCTATTTTTTTCCACTGGATGAATATTGTAGCTGCAGCTGTGCAACTTGAGGTGTCTGCGTAAATCTCACCAACTCTGACGCCTGGTTTTCAAAGCAGCAGTGTTTTAATGTATGTAGTAACGTTGTAAAAGCTCCTAACAGCATCAGTAACTTATGCAAATACCTACACTGAATGCAGAGGCATTCATGTATGTGTGACAAAGTTCTCCAAATATTACTGATACATAAGCAATCAGCAAGGATTAAAAAATGCTGTTTCACTTGAGTGATGTTCTAATATCGCTACAAAGGAATTACTGTTTGGCATTTTCACAAAATAACTTTTCAAATATAGTTGGAATACTTCTTACTTCAATGAATGTTAGAGAAGTTAGAAAATTTTATAAAAGAAGATGTTTTGATATAAAATCATAGGGGAAAACATTTAATTAAAAACAGTACTGCTGACGTAGATTTTTTTAGCAACATAATGGCATTTTGTAGTAGGTGCTTATACTGCAGATGGAAAAAAGAATCCCATCTCATTGTTGTGATTGTTCTAACAAACGCTTATCTATTTTCTGTGCTCCCTTCTATAGGAATCTGAATTCAACTTTTCTTCAATACCTGTTCTGCGTTTTAATAAACTTTGTGAAATCACTCAGTTTCGGGGTTTTTGTGAAGTAGCAACACTAGTTAGATTGTATTTTCTATTTCAGTTATTTTATCAAATTAATAATTACTGTAGTTGCAGCAGAAATATTTTAAGAGCAAAATTATTTTGTGTAAGAATTTCCTCTTACAAAGTAGCCTACTTTGTTTAACTTACCATGATTTAATGAAGAAGTATAGGATGTTTGGGCTACCTGCTCTCCTAAAATTGCTCTCAATTGCTTTAAAACTAATTCAATAGCAGTATTGATTATAATTATGTCTTAATTCTGAAAAGCTGCCTTCCTTAGGTAAGGGATATTTACATCTGAGTACTCAGGAGGCATTTAACTAAGTAGCATGTCAAGTTACTAATGGGGCTACTTGCCATTATTTCTGCATGTGGATGCTTTAGGAATTTACTGATGTGTTTTACTGGATGGATTCGTTCAGGTTGGCCTCTTTATATGTGTAATATTTTCTTCTGAGAATCAGATTTATTATGTTTTGACTTTTTTTCCTGAGGGCAAAGTTCTAAGTGTCCATTAACTTGATCACCATAGTACTGCTGCAGTGAAGAAGTTGTAACCGATGTTTCTAGAAGAGGCTGACTTCTGAAGAAAAAACATTTGTTCTCTGACAGCAGTAGATATTCAGAGGAGCAAATAAATTGCTCAGTAGATGGAGTTCCATTTTGTATTTTATTTGTCATTTTTGGACACCAAACAGCTATCTAGTGCAAGATTTTCAAAGTAGTGCTAATCTGAATATTGGAACAGGAATTTCTAAAGGTCTTTTTTTTTTTTTTTTTTGTTCTCTGATTTTGATGTTGGTTGGTGGTTTTGTGCGCTATAAAGGTTTCTAATGGGGATTTAGATGAAAGTAGGGAGCTAGGGAAGGTTTTTCAGAGGTGGGATGCAAGAAATCCTCTTCTGGCCTTCTAATCTTTATGCCAGCATGTTTCACGGCTGTGATAGACTGTCTCTCATAGATGGGATAAATGGTGCTTTGGAAACAGTGACTCAGTGATTTTAGATGACCATAAGACAAGTCTTTGCTTCCTCTTCCATCCTAGCTGTTTTGGATTATCAGAATTGGATTTCCAGAATTCAGTCACAAAATTGAATTTGCGTTAACTGGTTCTGGTGTTAGTTTAAAATAACAAACCTTTCTTCTTCTCTTCTTATTTTTATTTGAAAGTCACAGGGAAGTTCTGCAGGATATAATTAATTCCTTCAAATCATAAAATTAATGCAGTATGTGTCTTTTCTGTGCAGTAAAAGTGAGTTTGAAGTATAAAACTGTGTACATTGAGCTAAGGACAATGTGTTTATAGTTCTGCTAGACTTTGATGTGGGGTGAAAAAAGAAACCAAAACCAACCAACCAAACACCCTCAATTTAAAGTAGTCAGAGGAGAGCTTTTTTCAGATGAACTTTTAAAATATCTATAACCATACTTTTTGAATTTGGAAATGTCAGTAAGTTACTAGAGAAATGTTGAGACTGAAAAAAATTTGTTAAAAAACACCCTTTCATTTAAGCTGTAATATAAGTCCCTTTCTAACGGTGGTGGAAGGCTTAAGTTTGGGGTTACTTGTTTTATTTTTCAACTTAGTCCCTGGAATTTATGTAAGTGGAGAATTAAGGAGAGATCAGAGTTTGACTGTGAGGGCAGCAATTGACAGAACTGGCTGGTTTCCATCATCATCAGAGAAAACTTTTTTCATTGCTTTCTTGGTTTCCCTGGAATTAATTATGTAGTAAGAGAATGTGGTTTATTGCATACCTTTTAAAATTCTTTATTGATTCCTTTAGGTAGGCAACAGGAAAGTTTGTTTGCTTATCTGATGTCTTGCTTTTTGCCCATCTGGTTTCTAACCAAAGGAGCAGAGTGAAAAGTCTGCAGTTACCTACTTGAACACATTGTAGGTGCTGTAAATTCCTCCTTGTAAGCCAAATGATCTGGAGTGCAAGGAAAGTTTAATCACTTAAACTAGTTATTGAATTGATAGTATTTAATAATTCTTTTCATTAAAATTCCTTTCTAAGTGTCAGCTGAATGCAGGTACAATGTATTAGAGAAGTATTCTCTAACATTTTTCTATGGTAAAAATGAGAACATTTTACCTCCGTAAATATATTGTACACAATATATATATGTACCTATTTACCTTCTTAGAGACATAATATATCTTGCTGCTAGACATAATCTTACTCTTCCTTACCTCCACTCTGATTGTAATAACCTGGTTTTGTTTTCTTTTAGAGCAAGCATTAGAGGACCATTGTGTCAAGCAAGATTATGATTGCATCTGTAACCTATAATATATATTTTCTTTCTGAAACTGAATAGTTTATTTGGCAGACTTGATGTTTCTTAATGTGGAATGTTAATGAATAATAAAAAATGGGGGTTCTTATTATAAATACGCTGTTAAAGGTTTCCAGTTGGAACCTGCTACACGCCAATGAATCTTTGTGCTTGCACTCAGTCCAACTGATGTCTTTCCAATGGAAAATTCTAACTGTAGTGTGCATTGTTCACATCGTAAAATAAATCATCTGCAAAAAACTATGAAATATTCATGAGATATGAAAGTATTGAATCTTTACAAATAAGACTTTTAATACAAATAATATAATAAATATTTCAGTGCTCAAAGCTGTTTCAGATTTTTCTTCCTTTTTAAAGTTTGATCCTTAATAGTATACATTCATATTTAATATGGTTATATTTATTAGAATGTAAAAGTACGTATCTCATGTCTGTTTCTTTGGGGGGGGAAAACCACAAATGAGATCAGTCTTTTATATTTGTTTTGTATCTTAAGTTGGACTGTATTAGTTAAAATAGAAGGTATCTTTCATAATTTCCATTTGTATAGACTTAGTAAATAAGTTTGGTATGTAGGGATCTTTGTGCAACCTATGTGGAGTTGCTCTCAGTTGGGATTCACAAATAAATTTAGTAGTTTTTTACTGGGAATTTTGTGCTTTGAAGAAGATTGTTCCTTTAGAATAATTTCGAGACACCAAATTGTTAAGTGTTCTGTTTCTCCTGTGTGACTTCCTGAGGAAAAGAAAAACATTTTAATTGCATTATTTAGTAAATAACTAGTAACTTGAGTCTGTATCTTTTGCTGATAAATTTTTACTCTGCTTTCTCTATTTAAGGAACACGAATAGCTCCGAAGAGCTTAAGATTGTGTGAAAAATATGTTTCCTTTAAAAGACACTGTGATGGGTGCCTCCACCTTCTTTGCCTCAGCTCTGCCACATGATGTCTGTGGAAGTAATGGCCTCCCTCTAACACCTAACTCCATAAAAATTCTGGGGAGATTTCAAATCCTTAAAACAATCACCCATCCCAGACTTTGCCAGTATGTTGACATTACCAGAGGTAAACATGGTGAGTATCTGTTCAATAAACAAATTTTGTGTATGATTGTAGTTTTGGTTTTGGGGTTTTTTGGTGACAATATAATTTAAGGTGACTGAGCAGAATACTGCCTTCATAGCACCAGAAAGTGGCCAGTTTTCAGTCTCAAAATTCTTGAATACCTTTGCTATGACCAGCAGTATTAGTCCTTTTGTGTCTTCTTGATAGACTCAAAGCAGAGATTGGTTGTCTGTTCTGTTTTGTGTTACATTAACTGGTAAAAGAAGAGCGCTTTCTTCTTTTTATACCTCACTAAAATTCCTGTACTCAATTGCTCTGCCATGTCTTTGTGTGGAATATAGAAATACATGTATTTTTGATGGTGAACTCCTAACCCATGTTCATGTTCATCTTGTGAACATTTTCGTGTGGTGGTTAGGTTTCTTGTACTTGATTTGCAGCTGGTGTTGTCATCTCATGTGCTGGCTGCAAGCTTCCTGTATTATTATTATCTTTTGATTTCTTCAACATTTCTCCCACTAATGGTTACTTTGTTCCAGTACAGGTTTGGGATTTTTTTCAGTACCTGTTATCACACTTATTGTTAGCTCAAATAAAACTTCAGTTGTTTCTTTCTGCTCTAGATATTCTGTTGCAAGCTCAGCAGGACTACAGCACTTAATTTCCACAAAAAGGCTGCAACACCTGTGAGAATTTAAGTCATTGCCACCTTTAACTTTTAAATCAACAATGCTCTCATACAAAAGTGCATTGTATGTATTTGATTAGCTACAGGGTCTCATAAAGTAGAGCAAGTAATTTTTTCCCTTTAGAATGCAGTATGATGGAATGCTTCAGATTTTTACAAAATTAGGATATTGCCAACTCCAGATACTGAAGTATTCTATGGGTCAGGGAGTTCTTTATGTGTTTTCCTTTGCCCTCAACATGTAATTTTTTACTTACGCAGTCAGGAGGTCTAGAAAATTTAATAATTTTCATTTGTATTTACTAGTATCTCTTGAAACAAAAACTGGGATTTTCTCACAATATTGTTTGGGATGAAAGATTAGGAAGTATTAACTAACATAACATTTAATAAATAATAATTAAACTTGGCCTTTTTTACAACAAAGAGTAAATCACATGAAAATTCATGTGTGTTTATAAAAATGGAGAAAAAAAAAAACCTTATAGTTAAAGTAACTTGAAGGATAGCAAATAAAATGTCTAACCATGAAGTCAGGAGAGTGTTCTGTTTTAACAGTGGTTAGAATGGCAGCTAATAATTTTGAAATAACATGGGAAATTTAGTGGCAAATTTTGTCATTTCGATACTGACAGAATTCTCCGTGTGTCAGTTCTATGCCTAATGATTTTAATGTTTGTGGAGATTTTTTTTGCAAACGTCAGTTTCTACTATTGCAGAGAAATGTGAGAGCAGACTAGGAAAACAATGCAAAAAAAATTAGATGTATGAATTCCCCCAAAAAAGACTTCCGAGGGGGAAATATAAAATTAAAAGAAAAACATTCTGATGGATTTTTTTTTCTGTAAAAGTAAACTTTTTTCAAATCTTTGTTAGCATTGTAGAAGACAATCTCAAATTTTTTCCTTCCAAAGCAAGCTTAAATGGTCTTTTGATTTGAAAAAGGAGAAACAGAGTTGTGTAACAAGCTTTCCAGCTTTAATGTGATGACTTGTGTTCCTTAATTTTCCATCTTCATCTTACTGTAACAGTCATGTTACAAAAATGTTTGTAATAGTTTAGTTTGATTTGGCTTTGAATGTGAACATTGACTGCTGGGTTAGTGGAAGTAGCAAAGCTTCTTTAGTGGTTTTCTCACATGCCCCTGTAACATCTTATACCTTTGTCTTTCCCTACTGCATGGTTGTTGTCTTCAGTGCAACAGTAGTTTTGGTTTTCCCTTTATGTTCAGAGCCAGCCCATCAATGTCCAGAACATGTGGGATCCCTACAGCTTCGTGTTGGGCAAGAGGTGCTAGAGCTCATAATGTGCTCATTGGCCCATCAGGACTGAAGCTCCTGTGCTCACCCTGAGTCCCTTTTCTCAAAGCTGGGGTTGCTTTGAGTTTCTTTCATCAACCCAGCCACAGATTTCTGCAAATTTATATATGCTCATCTTTGAGACCTCTGTTCAGTCAAATCTGACTGACATTGGCTGAGGGCTTCAATATTTGTTGGGAGATTACTGGATGCATGGATGGTTGGATTGACAGTGCTTTGCATGAGGAAACTGGAAAGATAATTTCCTGTATCTCATAAATAAAAACTAGTGGTGTTATCAATAAGTTGTACATCTTGTAACATTTAATTGTGTGTAATTTTCTGTACAACGTATGTCAAAATACTTTAATGTCTGCCAGATAGGTAGAGTGAGAAGTCTGTACTCTCAGAGTTTCATTTGGATTCCAGTCCTCTTAACTTTTTTGTTTACCAATTAGAGAGACTGGTTGTGGCGGCTGAACACTGTGAAAAGAGCCTGGAAGATTTGCTACGAGAAAGAAAGCCTGTCAGGTGAGGTGTCAAGCTAACTCAAATCCACTCATCATTATTTTACATCTCATCTGTGGCAAAATTCTGGACCATCTTTTAGCTTTACTGGTTTATATAAATTTCATTCTGTTAAAGTTTAACCTAAAGACATTGTTTGTCAGACAAAATATGCACCCAAAGAGAGAGTACTCATTTCTGTGAAATTTTGTTATGGGGAACTTGCTTATAATTGAAATATATTGTAACTTATACTGTAGTCTTGGGTTTCTTTTTAAGAATAAAATCAGACCTATGGCAGGATAAGGAATCTTCGCATCAATTCTTAGAAAGTTAAGTCTGCTAGGTGATGAAATACAACTTCCACCAGAATGGATGGAATTTGTTGTGTGTTTTTTATTTGTAGAAATCTACTAATTTATCATCCAGAAGGTGGACAAGATATTATGCCAGAGTGCTAATAAGTGATTTGAATTTGGGTTTATGTAGTCACTTCAGCAAGGCTTTGGTCCAAACCAAGTCCAAAGGCTGTCAGGACTATTTGCTTAAATAGTAAGAGGTATAGAATAGTTGAGCTTTATCTTTAAAGAAATAAGCAAAAACCCAAACTCATTGTCAGGCTTGTTGCAAAAAGTGTTAACTGCCATTTTGAAATCTATCACTATTATCTTTGAAACGAAGAAGCGGTATCTTGTCCAAGATAATATGTAACACAGAAAATGTGAAGAGTGGAAGGAGATTAACATTATTTCCATTGGGTAGTAAGGCATTTCCTGCTAACTGGCTGGTTAAGAACACGGAAAATACATAAATATAAAACACATTTAGAAAAATTCAGTTTCGTTTCTAAAGTTTATATCAAGTGTTAGGTTTCATCGCTCTTGATATTTATGCAAACATAGAGATGATAATTACTCAGTAAAATAATTGACAATTTTTTTGTCTTCCTGGTTAACATGAGGCATCTCAGGTGGGCTGTGTTCAATAAGGTACTATGCTACTGTGACTTCCTGTCGTCCATCCTAAGTTAGCTATGTATAAATGGAATAATACTGGATCTCTAGCCTTTTGAGCCTTGCAGTCCCTAAATAGAATGCTAACAATGTCTGGCAGAGATACATCTAAATGCCTTGTGTTTGTGTTAGCATTTTGTGAACTTGAACTTGTATGACAGTGTGTGTTGCAGAGGGCTGTAGCTTGAGGAGTGTTAGCTTCCATTTTTTTCTTAAGATAGAGAGGTAGTTAGGCGTAAAGGGTTTTTCATGTGTGATATATGCTATAGTTCTTCAAACAATTTTGCATCAGGTTCCTAATGTGCAAAGTTCCAGAGGAAGTTAAAGCATCAGAAGATCTTTTCATTCTTATAAATTCAGTTTTCACACTGTTCTTTGAGCATGTGTGTCTTACTGTCAGATGAGAAATAGTCCAGACTGCTTGCTTACTTCTAGACTGTTTGGAAAAAACTTGCATGTAGCTATTTCAATTTGCTTTGAATTGCTTGATGCAGTATACTTACTCAGATTCTCTGACAAGACTTCCTCAGATAACAGATGTGGTCTATATGCACATCCATTATGCCCTTCTATAGTAGCATGTCTCTTGTGGCATCCAGAAGGATTTTTTTAGGTTTTTTTAGATAGCTTTCTAAGGTATGCAACTGTGGGTTTTGGCATGCTGAAGGAGGTTACTTAGTTTGTGGTGTTAGCTCAGCTCTTTGAGCAGTGTCTCGATTGAGAGTAGTTGCACAAAGCCTGGATTTATTTTTTTCCTCTTGTCTTGAGATAGTTTTTACTGTAGTAAATTATTCTATTATCTGGTCTTTCTTTTAATGAGCCAGTTGGGATTTCTTCTGGAAGTTGTACCACCTGAGGTATAGGGCTAAAATATAGTCTGTATGTGTATCCATAGTTTTAAGAGACATTAGTGATTCATCTACTGTAAATTACAGCTTTTGCAGTAGTAGGTAAAGGATAAATTATGTTCACTTCAAATGAAGTTTCTTGCAAAACTGACGTTTTCCTTTTACTTCTGTTTTTTTTATGAAAACAGATTTTTTTGTTCCTATGGAGACCCAGAAATTTCCAGAAATAAGTTGGATGGACCAATGCCCAGTTATTGGTTATGTGATCTGTCTATATCAATTACTATTGGAGGAAGTATTTGGCTTTTTTATGAATTCTGATTGCATTGGTCAGTGATAGCATCGCTGGCTACACATCCGGAGTTGATGTGTGTGCTATTGCAATTAATTTTATAAACTGTTCATGGAATGTGAGAAACTGCTCTTCTGGTTCCTAGATTAATTTCCCTTACACTTGCCAGTAACCTAAGTCCTTTGCACCTGTACCACAAGCTGATGTAAAATCAGCAGGAAATCTTCTACTATGTTAGTCCTGAAATTCAAGACATTACATTATGGACTGTCTGTCTTTCTATACATTTTGGAAAACAGGCCATACAGCTGTTTGGTAGTTATTTGCAGTTAATCTTTGCTGAAGTCATGCATCAGGTGTAGCATACATTCCTTAATATATGAATTATATTTTTAAAAAAGAAATGTAGCAATGTTTTTTCTTCAATTACCTTCAGACTTTCCCCAGGTTTTCTAATTCTAATAAATCAGTTGCACATAGGGATCAAACACTGGAAATTAGAGCTTCAACTGTTTGCTTTATCTGCTCTGTCACAGTTCAGAAGGTCATTTTACTGAGCATACCACCAAACATTTTCTAGAAATTGGACTTGTGATATATTCAAGAATTCATTCATTCGTTACCTAACAATACCATGTCAGCAGTCCCCAGGAACTGCAGAGATAGTTTGTCATTGTCCTCAAAATTAACATGCTCAACTTCATTTTCAAAGATTAATGCAAGTAAGTGTTTGGTAATTTATGGCCAGATTATTTTCTGCGTTGAGTGTTGCATATTTGGGATCCTGGAATAAACACCTGCTGCTGTTAGAACTCCTATCAGGTAAATTTCAAGAACTCTCAAAGGGAGGAAATGAGTGTTGGCTCATCACAATTCTTACTGTAGGTAACCAGGTACAGAAAAGGAATTTAATACAGCTCTTTAGTGTTTTCTGTTTCAGAGGATAGCCATGTGGACATTGTAACTACAATTAATGCTTCTAAAAGCGACATTAATCCTAATTTTCTTTACTGTGCTTCCGTAGGGCATCACAGTAACAGCAGGGGAGCTCTTTTGGAGTTGTGTGCCACAGGAAATTCAGGCTGCAACCATGGATATGGTATGATAAGGGTAGGATAAGAATTTTAGGCACCGATATCCCATGTTTTACCAGACTAGTCTCCATTGTCCTCTCAGAGAGAGATTGTAGTCTGGGTCATTGTTTCCTGCTTGTACATTCTTGATTTGGTGTCCTATGTGGTGTTGTGCTCACTGCAAGGATGCACTTCATTTCAGTTTATGATAGTCACACTAGTGCAAAATAAGCTCTCTGAAGTATGTTCAGTTAAATGTTTAAAGGGCTGGGAATATATGTATGGTTGCACAAAAATAGTAAATACCTGATTTAAGCTCATCATGGTTTATTGCTGTTCAGAGATTTGAAAATGTGTCTCAGTCTAGCTGGCTTCCTGTCTTCTTGCACATACAAGGATTTTTTTCTTGTGAATGAATTGAAAATAAGTCACAAAAAGTTATGGCAGATTGATGTTTTATACTTTAACAGTCTCACTAAAGGTAGTGGCAATCAAAATTTTAGCTTTTCCAAGTTGCTAGTTATTTTAGCACTGTTGATTTCAAAGACCAGAATGTGGGATGTACATTTATCCTTAAGGTCCCCCATCTTTTAAACACATTTCCAACTACTCCTTTGAGATACCTTTTCCAGACAGTGTTAAAGGAATTATTTTCTCTGCTCCTGTGCTGTTATAAAAGGAGTTGTGAGCATTTCCTTTTCTGTCATGCTTGAAGTGTGTTTCTTCTTTGAAGAAGTTGGTCTGCACTTGTGTTCATAACAATAAAAATGCCAGCAAATACTGACATTCAGCAGACTTTTGGCACCTACAGTACAGTTTCTGGATTGGTCTTCAATTTGTGGCTTGGACAGTCTAAGTCTATTCCTTTCTTCAATAAAATATAGTTGTCATATGTTTTGAAAGTCATGGTATTGAAGAATTACTAGTGGACCATCAGAGATACAAGGTATAGTTTGTTATACATGAAACGTTTGATGGGAAGCAGACTGTGTCTGCAGCTGTTTACTAGTTTGGAGAAAACATGATCTGATGGATTCGGATGAGTAGATTTTATTTGGCTGTATTAAACAGTTGTCTGTTCATTGATTGGACTAGAGTTCTTCATGCCATCATTGCTGTTAGTGTGCTTTTGGCAAAATTGACGTGCAACTGTGGTACAGAAGTTATAAGATGGGGGGAAACAATTTCTGAGTAGCCAGACACTCTCAAAAATATTTTTAAAACAGGTGCAAGTCATCAAAGGGCTGAAGGTTTTACATGATTTGACTTGAAGGGCTGCATATGAGCAGAGCTTCATGGGCTGAGTGTATTCTGCTTTGAATCAAGTCTGTGTTGGAATTTCACGTAAGAAATCCATATATCATAATAAGGCTGAATTTGGCAAGGATAAATTATGTAATAGTAAAATGAAGTAGCATTAATAAACTGAAAGTTTTTTTTCTCCTAAGCATGTGTGAAGTTCTGTAGTTTGGGCATTTAGTGTCTGTAGACTTTTTATTTACTTTCTTGATAATGCTTTACTTGCAAAGCTATGATGAAAGATCTGTTAGTCTGGACTTGTTTTATATTGTCCAATTATGCTTTTCTTCATATAGAAGTATTGGGTTTTTTCTGTAAGTAATTTTTAGCCTGACTGCAAATCTTCCTGTAATGTTCCTTTTAGCGTAGGTTGTCTCCTGTGATTGCCTTTCCTCTCACAAGAAGACAGTTGTTTGGAATGGAAAATGGGTGCAGCTTGCATGAGGCATTTGAGGTGAACATTGTTGTTCTTGATGTTTGAGTGATCTTTTTAGGTATTTTGCCTGTATAGTTGGCTGCACTGTTTGATGGCAGCACAAAGACTTTTCAGAACACACATGTTTCTTCCTTACATGTGAAACATAACAGGGAGTGCACACTTGTTTCTTATCTTCTTCTTTTCCAGGAAAAAAAAGGAAAGAGAAGAATCCTACTCTTTGAGGTTATGAAAGTCTCTGCCTCTTGCTATTAAAATGTAGATATGATAGCTGTATATTCTTGTCCTGGTTTCAGCTAGGGTACAGTTATTTTCCTTTCAGTAGCTGTTACAGTGCCGTGTTTTGGATTTGGAATGAGAATGGTGTTGATGACACACTGATGTTTTGGTTTTTTACTAAGTCATGTTTATCCTGAGTCAAGGACATCTTTCCTTGGCTCATGCTCTGCCAGTGAGGAGGTACACAAAAGAAACTGAGAGGGAGCAGAGCTGGGACAGGTGACCCAAACTGACCCGTGGGATCTTCCACAGCACGTCGTGCCCAGCACATCAGCTGGGGGTTACGTGGACGGGCGGCCAGCCTGGGTCTGGGAAGGGGCTCTGGCATCGGTCAGTGCGTGGGGAGCAACTGCACTGTGCATCGCTAGTTTTTCCCTTTTTATTACAAATATTATTATCATTTACCATTATTACTGTATTTTACTTTATTCTCAATTATGACACTAATCTTATCTCAACCTACAAGCTTTACTTTGATTCTTCTTCCCAATCCACTGAGGTGGGGGGGAGAGAGGGAGGTTGAGAGAATGGCTGCGTGGTGATTAATTTCCGGCTGGGCTTAGACCATGACAATATAAAGTCTGTAGATGGGGGAAAAAGTATGATTATTTCAACCTTTTGTTCAACTATGCTTTTTCTGTAGTTTCTTGTAGACACTTCATACAGATTTCCGTGCTAAAAGCAGTATTAAAGATCTTGAGCTGAAGATGAGTTATGCTGAGTTAATTGAGAACAAAAGTACTGGAGAGTTTTGAGTCTACAGTTTCTAGTGAAAGAGGATGTTGAGTTTCAAACAGACAAAACACCATCCTCAGTGGGAGGGTGGCTTCATCCTGCAAAGATATTTCTGCAAGGAATTGTGTAAGGATCATGTTAAAATTCCATTCTGCATTAATGAGCAAATTACTACTAATGAGCTAATGGCTGAAAAACCATATGTCAAACTTGTCCTGTGCAAATCTTAGGGGATTTAAAGTACGTTATTAATCTTAATGTTGATTTATGATAGTTGTGCTTAGCATAAAAATTGCTGTAGACTGTGAGAACAAGATGTGGTTAGTATATGGTTATTCTAACAAAATACAGTGTTTGACACTTCATCCTGCTTTTAGAAAGGAAAAAAAAAAGGAAGAGTGAACACTTGTAAGACTTACTTTATTGTGCATCCTTCTAGAAAGGGATTTTATTTTCTAAAGTGCTAGTTCTTGCTTTTGGACTACTGAGCAATGTCTTCAAGGGAGCGTTTGTCACTAATTAGAGATCAGACAGCTGGTTTATTTAGATGCATTGATATGCTTGCAAGCATCTCTAACGTCATTGTGGTTTCAGACTTGTTTCTTCTGTGCATATGGATATTCTCTTCTTGGGTGTATAACTAGATAGGTACCAGGGCATTGGACATTGTTGTGATGGGAGTGTTTAGAAGGCTGGCAGATCAGGCTATTTTAAGGTTTAAAATGCTGATTTCATTCATTAGCAGTACACATCTTGCTAAAGGTTAGCTCATGCATATTGTTACTCGTCACTGTATACACAAAACTGATACTTACTGTAAATTAGCTGTGAGTATCCAATACCACAGAGCTGGTGCTGTACAGTCAGCAGAGGCAGCTATGGCCCTTGGTGGTTCTTCGAAGTCAAGGTGGTAAAGCTTGAGAGCTCTTCAAGTCAAGCATGAACTGGTCTTTCTTCTGTGCTTGTCTAATGCCTGATATTTTTATGTAATCAGCACTGTCCAGCCCCTGCAAAAGTGTGATTTCCTGTATTTCCAGTACTTCTTGTTTTATGTTTTGCCAGCCATCCTACCTATGTATTTGGGAGTAGTCCTGCATATTTACAGTTGGTTCTGCTTCTCTTGCCCTTTAGTCTGGTAAATTTTGGTGTGTGGATTTCTCCTACATGCAGCTGTATCCCTCTGTATTTTCCCCTTTGGTGATCGCATTTCTCATGTCACTTTCAAGAAAATTTGGTCTTAATTGTATGCTGATTGATAAATTTCTAATTTATAGTCACAGGCATCTGCTTGGTCTACATGTAACTTTATGGTTACCTCTCTAGATAGGTGTTTTCTGCCTGTTGTGATGACATGTACTGGTTTATAGATCAAAGTGATGCACTCCCTAATGGCTTTTGCAAGATTAGTTGTTAGCTATGAAATTCCTAACAGCACCATTGCTTATTGGCCTAGTTGTAAAGTCCCTTTGATCACTTGAATTTGCAGGCTGTTCTTCTTTTGAAACTTTCTGTTCTATTTCACTTTTTAGCAGCGTCTGTACCATTGATATAGGGATCCAGATTTTTTGAGCTAACACTAAAACATACCTAGGTAGGCATTTCACCTTAAATATTTAGATTTTTTTTTCTTTTTAGATATGGCATGGTCAAGTTATTTGTTGAAGTAACACTGTTGCAAAATCTAATTTACATAGAGTGCCTGGCTTTGGGGAAAGATCTCTGCAGTGTTGCAAGATTTGTTCATAGCTCTGAAAGTTCTGTTGCAAATTTGTAAGATGGGGGAGAAGGGGTTTAATTAGGAAAGCGGCTTGTTAATAATGCTTAATCCTCTCATAGAGATGCCTGCAGAAATTAATTTTAAAAAAATCAATCCTCTCTGACTGCAAGGACAGCATTATTTACTGTCAGCTAAGTTATGATTTCTAGAGCTGTCAGTTCAGTTCATACTGCCCCGCAGCTGCAACAACATTAACTGCATCAATAATTTCACTTCATTTTCAGCTTTTCTTTTAAAATTTTTCATTGGTCAGGTTTTTCTGATCCACCTAGGGTACCACAATAAGAATGAGGGAATCTATCTCTTTGTATAATGAGTTTAGGGACCCATCACTGTGTATCTAGTTCTATTATGTTACTCAGAGCGTATAGTCAGTGTTAAGAATGCAGAGTCTCTGATGGGGTTTTAAATCAGGGCTACTTTACCTAATCTTTGTATCTAGTAGTTGAAATAATTTATTTCATTGCACTTTTTGGTCCAATGTAAAAAGTATCACTATTACATGTTTTACATATGAGCCAGCTGCGGCTAAGATGCAAAAAAAACTTCTTAGAAGTTAATCAGGGGCAAGATCAAAAACTGGGAATATGGACTGTCATTCCTGTTCTGTGCATTAAACAGGATGGCACTAGAAGTTTCATTAAAATAATGCTTTATAACGTGTACTCTGCTTTTCAAAACTACCTTGTTCATTTGCTCTCCCATTTTTTGGGATGAATGCTGGATGTCTTAAAGGAATTCAAGGCGCAGTGTTTGAAAATTTTTGGCTTATGACTTAATTCATTCAGAGTGATAATGATCTGAAAAATCACCTGTCTGATAAAAAATTTTGTATTCAATCTGCTCTATATATGAAATTGTTCTTCTATATATATGAAGATGTGCCTTCATCTGTTGTTTTATGGACTTTTATCATACAAGTTGAGACCTTCATAGAAGTGTAACATCATCTGTGTTGCTTTTAAAGTCATACTTGCACCTTAGAACTTTAAAAACGGAATGAAAGGACTTTCTGAGTTTCCTCAGGTGAGCAATATAAACTTGTTGAAGATATCCTGTGTGAAATAACCTTGTCCATGAGTTAGAGACTTCTGAGGACTTTGTCTATAAAATTCTTTTTTTGTGTGTGTGTCTTACTCTCTGTTTGTTGCATTCCCTTCCAGTTAATTTCATTCTGATAATGTGAATGCATTTCCAAGTAAATTGGCAGTGTTTACAATCCTGGTCCCCAGAGCCATTTTTTAATCAAACACATAATAAAGTGCTAAATAAACCATTCCCACCTGCATCAAACTCTTTATGTTCTATATAGGGTATTTTGTAATTTATTTACCCAGGAAGACGCAATTTATCTGCACATCTGGTTTTCAACCCGGTTCTGCTTTTTATCCAGTTTTCCAGCTGGTTGATTGAGGAATAAGGAGGTCAGATGGCTTTCTTGAGGTCAGCATAGTGATTGTCTCAGCTGGGATTATACCCAAACTTTATCCTTTGCTGAACCACTTGGCCACACCACTCCTAACTAGTCTATCCACATTGTTGGCAGTAATGGAACTAACTGCAAATGTCATTTTCTTTGTTTTATAGTTTTGCTTGTACTGAAATACTGTCACTTTTATGAGTTCAGAAACATGACATCTGTTCACAACCTGGTTCCCTTTCACTTTGAACAGACACAATTTTTTTGTGATGAATCTCCTTCCTGGATTCCAAATGTGTATTAGTTTCACAAGTTCATGGGTAGTGATTGATGATGTTGCTGGTTTGTGTTGCTCTGGTGTGCTTCCTCAGGGCAGACCCTGTCTGACACTCCGCTTTGGAAGAGGAACCCATGTTTTTGCTCCTGTGTATCAGTGCCATAAGTTTCTTGAGACTTCTGGTTGCTGAGGTCCTCTTCCTCTAGAGTTTACTTTTTACAGGAATATTACAATGTTAGAACAAGATGCACAGATTTAATAAAGGACTTACTTAAGCATGCATTACTAAGTATGTACCCATGAACTGTAAGTCTGAGGAAAGAGAAACTGAGCAACACGGTATGGGCAACATAATCTTACCTTGTTTGGTATTACCCTGCCTTCCTGAAAGAAGTCAAAATTAATTCCGGTTCCAGTTTTTGTTACCTATTTCCTCTTTCCTTAAATTGCCACTGCACTGAAGAAACACGACTTCATACTAATCCACATATACATCTCTAGTACCTACAAAATTACAGGACTCTGTACAGTTAAGTAAATTACAAGGAGGCTTGCTTTCTGATACCAGTCCTGTGTTTTCACATTCTGGTGGGGCCTCTGTTCATTTCACTTCATGAAATATTCTTACTCAGAATTGTCTATTAAATACTGCATGCACTGTCTTTCCAGGCACAGCTTTATTCCTTCTACAAACTGGATTGGTAGCTCTGTGTTGACTGATACAAAAGCATAAAAGGAAATGAAATTTACAACTGGCCATAACCAGTTAAAAACACCACAAATGTATTTGTAACAGCCAGAAATATTGCTCCTTTCCCCAAGATTTTGCTCCTGCCTTCACTTTGCTTCCAGCCTGTTGGTTTTGCTCCTGTCCTGCTGTCCAGGTACATCACTGTGTTCTGATTACCTACACTATCATAGCTGCCTCTGCCTGGGTCACAGTCATCAAAAGGGGAGATGACGTAGTCTAGGTGAAGGTAGGACTGGACACAGTAAGATGACAGGAAGCTCTTTTGAGATACCAAATTACTCATTCTTAATAAACCATTGTAGCACTGAAAAAGGATGGAGAAGATGTATTTCCAGTTAACACCATGAATGCACTTCTCTTAAAGATAACGGAGTGAGTTTGTGTGTGGGTTGGCATTGATTTTTCCTTTAAACTGGAGGAAAAGAAAGTTGCGTGAGCCTGTAACTTCCATGATATTGACATGAATGCTGAAAATTTATCTCTTCTTTTCATTGTTTCTTTTCTCATGTTGGAATTTTTTTAATCATACAGTTTAATAAGTCTAGTGTCCCAAACCCACCCATCTCCAATTTCCAGCTGTGTGATCTGCAGTCCTCTTGTTCTTAAGTATTCAATGTGTCATGCATGAAGTAGTTTTGATTTTCCCTCCAGCAATCTGTGGTGTATGTAGCGACCATGCTGCTGGCTGTCAAATGCGTTTTTCCACAACTGTTTTTCCTGCTCCAGAGTTAAGCAATGATGAAATAGCAGGGACATTTTACCAATAGAATTCTTGATGGCTGTGAATTGCCACAGGAACTAGTAGGTGATACTATAAGACATGATGCTTAGGAAGCAAACCTTTGTTTCACCCAGAAAAAAAGCTTGGATTAGTGCAAGTTAGAAGACAGGAAAATACCAATGAAAATTTCGTATATGCTTGCTGCATATTCCCTCTCTCCTAGGCATCTGCCTTTTTTTTTTTTTTTTTTTTTTGAAAAAAGATAGTGGTCTCAAATAGTTTTTGGTCTGAGCTAGTATGACTGTTTTGGGGTTTGGAAGACCAGTAATTTTGTCTAAAATGGAAAAAATTAGTTACAAGAAATTGTCCTAGGTGGATGTAGAGCATCCTATCTTGGAGTCCAGTTCCCACTTCTACCAGCAGCTGCATTATCATTCCCATTAATCACAAATAATAAGTTAATAAATAACCACTCAAACTGAATAATATATAGATAATACTGTTGGAGTTATTTTAGCTGGAATTTAGCATACCACATTTTTGTCATAAAGTTTTGATTTCTAAATGTTTCAATTTTTTTTGTTTAATCTTGTGTTTATGTTGACCTATGGCTTGGGCAGTTCTCCTTAGATGTTTCTTCCCAAGTACTGCTCAGTTGCTACTGGGTGAGTATGCTCACTCTTAGCTCCCCAGTCCCCTAATTATTTTCAGGGTTTATTGTCTTTACTTGGTTCTTGATAAATCCATCTTTCCCACTCTCTCTGCTAAAATCTGATCCTTTTGAAAAAGGTAAGACTCTGGGTATGCCAACTTCTTCTAGTATTTTCACTTCCACCTTGGCTCAGAGGCTCTTCTCAGTCAGATCAGGGAGTGTAGTGAGTGCACTAAGAATTTTTTCTTCCTCACCGCACCTGTCTAAATCCAAAAACTGACAACAGTCTCCTAAGTAATCAGATTATTTCATCAGTGGGTTTGCAGAACCACAAGAGATTGAAACTCTGCTAAAACATCTGTTTCCTGACAGGTTAGGTTTATTATTCCTGAAGTAAACTTCCAGAAAATAGCTTTGTGTCCTTAACAGTAAGAATTCAGCAGACTGGAGATCAGGCTGGCTGCTAAGTGGAAAAGTTAATGTTTTTTGTGAAGGCACAATGCAGCCACCTGTGTACTATTAGAGCGTGGAAATTAGTCATTTGTCTGGTATAGCTTTTGGTCTGACAAGTTCTGGAGGTAATAAAACAATCCTCCTTTTTGTGTCTTTTTAAGTCGACTTCCCTTCTCTCTCCACCCACAAATGCCATGCACATGCCTCTCTTAACCATGCTGAGTTTTGTACTGTTGGCTCAACTTACTCATATCAACTTGTAGAGATTTTTTTTCCTCATCCTACTTACAGGATGAATCTGAGGGAGGAATACAGTTCTTGTTTGTGCTTCCTTTTCTATACATTCAAGTTATAGCCCCAAACCTGGTATTGATTTAATCCTTACAGTCTTTTAATTCATGATCTCTGGTATGAAGGAACACAAAATGACCTCTTTTCATGGCTATGTTTCTTCTCCAAACCAGGAGAATCATTAAATTTAACCAGTTTGATTTTATAGCTATATGCAATCCTTTCACTTGAAGAGACCCCCTTTTCAGAGGCCTAGCTGACTAGGCTATAGCTGAATAGGGTTTTTGGTATCCAGACTGAGGATAAAAATGCAGACAGCTCCTTGAATGTGTGTTCCTTTTGCAAAGAAATTTGTGTTTCTTTTCTTGCTGGTGGAGAGGAACATAACCTTAAAACAAGTCTTGTTGAAAGAGCTGGAAAACTCCAGTGCATCTCACACTTTCATGCTTTTACTTGCTGCATCCTACAGTATTGCCTTAAGCAGGGGAGTGATTTGCTTCACTGTAATTTGAAGTCACAACCATGATCATCAGCTCCTGAGATGAAGAGGCTGCTTCATGCCATACAACTGTCATTATGGCTCTCCTTAGGTCAATGGTGTGGCATGATTGGTGTCAAACCTGGCCACCCTTACATTTGGCCACCTTATCTCCTGTGTTGTTTCTAGTGCTTTTGCTGTTGGTTTTTTCCTTCCATCTCCTGTTAAAGGAAGGTGCTGATACCTCTGCAGCTCGAGAGGCCCAGTAGCTAAACAAGGCTACATTTATTGTAGTTCAACACTAGCTAGTCTATTGAAAAACAGGCTTCCAGCTAATTGGGAAAAAAGTTTCTGAATCTGCTCAGAGCTTGCCACCAACATTGGATTTTTGTAAGTGTCCTCCTCATTTATAACACTGTTTTCTTTTCTATTTGTGGGGGTTTTTTAAAGGTCAGGTTAACCTGAAGTCTGCAGCGCCTTTGAGTCTGCATTTGCCGAAGGCTGATGCAATGCTTGCAGTGTTGACGGTGGCTGTAGAAACTGGGACAGAGACCCATGGAAGCAAGGGGACAGCCTTGGTAGTGACCTCCAGTGAGGCCGGGAACATCTGCTGAGCTTGGCCATGGGGAGTTTAAAGGAGAGAAGTCTCTTGGGCCTGGTAACAGCAGTAAGTGTAGTTGTGTAAGTGCAGTTGTCAGGTCCTTTGCAAGTAAATACGAATCCCATGGGTTGTAACCGCACAGTGTATTTTCCCTAATAAATAAGAACTAGACGATGTGCAGCAGCACAATGCAGAGTTTGTTACACAGAGTTCCCTCTCTCCTGAAGGGCCAGCGTTAGGTGCTTGGCTCAGTGCTTCTGCCCGGCAGGGTGGCATCAAGAGTTTAAGAGCACTGAGCATTGAATGCACATGGAGAAATAGTTATCACTAGTGTGTTCCTGATAGTTGTAACGACGTGAAGGGTTTATCTTAAAGAGCAAAGAATCCCGGGTTCTGGTGGGGGGTTTTAATGAATTGCAAGAGAACACGGAAAAAAAATGGGTGGCTGAAGCCCCCTGGTGGCAGCAGAGCGCACTGCATGCCGCCGGCAAACGGCCACCAAATTGCACTTTCAATCGTTACTTTTGGTTTTTCAATGTGCCATATTTACTTCTATTTTTTAACACAGAGAAACAATGTTTAGGCTAAAATACCTCATGATGTACTAATTGTTCACAAGGAATTGTTTCCTTACTGGAAACATGAATATTCCATCATTTATTTTTCATGTCTTGTTTTGCAAAGCTGTGCAGAAAATGAGAGAGGGGATTCTGTTTGCCACCATTATTATTAGTATTTGCATTGCAGGCAAAAAAATATACAAGGAAGCTGAAGGCTTCTAAGGTAATGGTTTTACCACATTTATATCTGTGCCCAAGAATGACTGAGAGGAAAGGTACACAGCCAATAGTGTCTGATGCTGTGGTGTAGTATTCAACTTGGGGGTGGGAGATGCTAGGGAGGGAGGAGCTAGATAGTTGTTTGGTTTTGTGGTTATTAGCCATGAGGTTTTGGTCAAATTGCGAAGACCTTGCGAATCACTTTCAAATGCTATGACCTAAGATACAGCAGTATGAACATATGTTAGAACAGATTCCCTTTGTGCTTAAAATTTATCTTAATAGTATATATTCACAACTATTGTAAATTAGTACAGAGCTCTCCTAGGAAAAAGGTGAGGACCTAGAGGATAGCTCCATGCAGGGTAACTTAGTCATGGCTTTTTTCAGAATTTCTGTGTTTCACTAGTTTCAGAATTTGTTTGAAGTGTAGCTTTTGTCAAAATCTACCTATTTACTCTTGTGACAAAGTTTTGTCATTACATCAGGTATGAATAGCAGCTGATGAAGTTGAATAAAGCAATTAATTTTGGTGTTTAGTCACATAGTTGGCTAGTCACTGTCATCAGTCTGTAATACTCCTCCACATTTTGCTGTTGCACAAGTTTTTTACCAAGCAAGAGAAGGTGGTGAATATCTTCCAGAATGCTGTTGTATGTTATTCTTTAACAATGAAATACAAAAAAAAAAAAAAAAAAAGGAATGGTCTTTTAAAAAAAAATGTAGGTCTTTATAAGTAGATACGCTTTGCTTTTGGATGTTGTGCAAACCAGTGCCTGCAGAGGAAAAGATACAAAAAAGACCTGAAATGGCTGAGGGGGAGTAGACAGAATGAGGAAGAGTAGAAAGTTAAATGGAATCTCTCTGGGTGACATGACATCTGTGCCTTTTGTTCTTATTTTGGGTGCACTTTGGAAGCCTGTTACTGGTGATCTGGTACAAATTCCCAATTGCTTACTCACAGAAACTCCTCTTTAAGGCTATCAGTCCTTAAAGTAAATGGTAACTTTTGTTAAAATACATAGTTATGTCAAAATGCTTTAGATGGTAAGTTTCTTGACAAAGATGGTAAGGTTGATACTTCCAAGGCTGTAAAACAAAATGTGCTGAAAATGCAGTCTTCTGCCCTTTCTTTTTCTTATGTTAGATTTTGAGATTACTGAAGACTACAGGTATGATCTAGTCAGGCATCTATGCTGTCTTCTGAATAAGCTCTAGTTAACATCTGAGTTTCAAAAACTTGTTCAGCTGAACTTTTTAATGAATATCAGTAGAATACTTAAGAGCAAATGAAAATAAGGGAGGGTAGAGAATTTTTTTTCCCTGAGTAGGTGAGTTTCTATTGCAGAGAGAATTCTATACTTTGTCAGCATTTTCTACATTTCCTAAGGACCAATTTCAGGGTGAAAAAAACTAGTTGTGGGATTTTGAGGATATGTGTGTGTCTTGGGGTGTGTATGGCACTGAACTTGTCCCACCATATTCAATGCTGATCCCTTAAACTGTTCTGGAATTGTAAATGTCTCACTTTTGTTTGGAGTAGCTGTGGAACACTACAGTTTTACAGATTAAAAAGGAAAACATTCACTGTAACATGTTGTTGGTTTGTTTGTTTTTTTTCAGTTCTTCAAGGATCTTATGCATAGCATATGAGGTTTTGCAAGGTTTACAATATATGAATAAACATGGGATGGTCCACCGAGCACTCTCCCCTTGCAATATTCTTTTGGATCGAAAGGTACAGCTACAGAAATAAATCTATGGGTTTGTTTGCTGCTAACAAGTGCCGTGCTGTGTCATAGATGGAGACTGGATGGTCACAGTCCTTCCAATAGGGAAAAAAATTGCATATCTGGAAAGATGTTTTATTTTTTAAAACTACAGTTTTCCTCCATTTCACATGTTTCAAATGTATTTCAGAATTTATTTTTCTGTTTTCTTCTATCCCAAAACACACTGTTTCTCCCTTTTCTTCTCAAAGTGGTAATGTAGGTCTACTTGTCATCATTGTAATTAGTTACAAGACCTTCCTAGCTGTTTGAATAGAAAAATACTTCTTATAGCTAATTACCTGTCAATAATATTTCTTGTGTTCCACGGTGCTATGATACTTGACTTTTAAGATATCAAGATAGTTTTTTGTTCATGTTAAATTATTCAAATTTAAGTATCTGTTCTGTTATCACAGACTATTGAGTTGGCAGTGTGGAATATAATTTCTGCTCATAAAAGTTGAGAGAAATTAATATATGCTATTGTACTTGGAGCAGTTTCTTCATCAGAACCAACAGCTAAAGAGTTTTACCTGTCTGTATAATTCCTCTATCCATCCTTTTTTTACTCAGTTTAGGTAGAATAATTAGATCTTCCTCTTGGAAGGCAAAGAGAAAGAAGAGGATAAAAATAAGGAACACGTATATTTTTATATGGTTGTAAACAAATGAATATCATAATAATGCTCCAACATGCAAAAGTACTCTAGAATTTTAAGATACTCCTAAAATCATTAAAAGAACAGAAGAGGGCTGTAAGACAGTAAACTTTTAAGCTCTCCCCTGCCCTTAGAAAGCTTTCTGATGTAGCCTTCTCTGTTGCACCATCTGGAGGCTGGCTGAGTGCAATTCAAAATCCAGCAGAAATAAGGCTTCAGTTTAACTTCTATGCCTAACTTTTTGTTGTTAGCTTTCTGTCTTCACAAATAAAAACAAAGTACCTAGAAAAATTGTTTGTTTGAAATAGGTGTTGATACAGTTAAGGAGAGCAAGATAGTAGTGAGTTGATGGGAGGTATACAGGAGCAAGGCTGGGTAAAGAGAAGAGTTGAGGGAATAGTGGAGCCTAATCATGTTTAGGGAGCTCTAGGAGTCAGACAGGATTTTGAACAGTTTTCAAAGAGGAAAAATGTTCAGTGGCGTATTTAAGCCTTTTCAATTACTGAAAATATACTGTAACTTAAAAAGTTACGATGTTTTCCAAACAAAGTGATTTACTTAATACTCTTAAGAAGTAAAAACATTAGAAATAAGCACCTCTTTAACTTGCAGTGAACTTCTACATAATAGATGAGACAGAAATGTAAAAGGGTGCTTTTTACAGGTTTCTGTCCTCTGACAGCTAATGCACTTTGAAATGATTTTTGAATTTTTTTGAACTTTTTTAACTTAAACACAGGTTCTTCCAATGTTGAATTCTGCTGCTCTTGATTGTTTATTTTTCCTTTTTCAGGGACACGTGAAGTTGGCGAAATTCGGACTCTACCATATGACTGCTCAAGGTGTTGATGTTGATTTTCCTATAGGGTAAGGATTTAGCTACACAGTACAAATGTATCAGAGATGTATTTTTGCAGGAAACATACGATGTTTAGAGCACCCCTTATACAGAAGCTTCTGATAATGGCACTAAAGAGGTTGTCATCTGACTAGGTGAGATGAATGAAAAATAGAGAAGGGGTACCATGCCAGCATGTTATCACAAGTCTGTGATGTCAGTCTTTATTCCCTAGATTTGCTTTCAGATACTGATAGTTCCCTATGACTTGGATTCCTAACTTCAAACTTAGGGAAATGCACAACCAGTACTTTACTATTGCCCACCAATGTAGGCTTTCTGTCTCTTTATAATTTTATGATTTATTTTCAAGTGATCATACTTGTCGCGGGTTCGGTTTGTAACCGGGCGGAAACACCAATTTAGTGTAGTGGTTTGGTCCAAAATACTCATTACTGTTTATCTGCTGTGAGATAAGAATTAGGAGAAATGCAAAACAGGCACTAAACTTGAAAGAATATAAAGAAGTTTATTAACAGACCTAAAAGAAGAAAAAAATTATACCACCTTCAGAACTCTCCTCCTCCCCCCACCTTCCTCCCTTCTCCCACTGACAATGTGAAAAGACAACCCTTAAGATGTTCAGTCTGTTTACCACTTCCATAATAACCTTGTTCAGTCCATTTAGAAAGAGAAGTCTCTTCTTGCTCATGCTATGAAAACAGTATCACAACGAGACAGCCGCCCACTTCCAAATATTGTTCAGTCCATTTAGGAAGAGGAGTCTCTCTGCCTGCGTGTGAGTCCTTTCCTCCGACTTGCAGCTTTTCCCGCAACTGCTTTCGAGGGTCCACTCTTGAAGTTTTTTGGGGTACAATTTTAAGGTTGAGCCATTCAGAAACCAAAACAGAGGCCCTTCTCCTTCCCTGGGAGCAAAGGGTCTTCATCATCTTCATCTTTAGGACTATCTCTGGGAGCATCTCTAGGAACTGAGGTTTTCTCCTTTCCCGTTTGGAGCAAAAGTCCTCATCTGGTCCATCTCTCCCTGTCCAAACTTCTCATGAAATTACAGCTGCGTCAGCATCTGCCTATCTCAGCGCAGGTGCTTTTGCTCACGAGTTGAACACTCCACCCCCCATATCTTCATGAAATTACAACAGGATACTCTGATATATCATAGCTTCACAACAGAATTTCAGCTTTAAGCATCTCCTCTCTCTCTTCCCTCAGGTTTTCAGCTCTTCATAGCAATAAAAAGGGTTAATCTCACCTCGGCCTTGCAGCTTTGCAGCTGGAATGTTGAATTTTTCTTATCGCAGTGGAGAGGGGGGAGAGCCGAGCCGCTCCGGCTGCCCACGGCAAGGCAGTGGGGGGGGGTTCCATGGCTGGAACAGGTCCATGGCTTCAGGATGGCCGTGGCCCGGCCCGGCCTGGCCCAAGCAGGGCCTGGCCGGGCCCACTGGGCCCTGCTCAGGCCCTGCAGCCACCTGTCCCAGCGCCGGAAACGAGAGAGAGCTTGGAGGGGGAGTTTGCCTATTCTTAAATGTGGATCACAGAGGTGATCACAACTTTAAGTGGCTTAGAGAATTGTCCATATTCAAACTGGCCAGCTGATAGGTTCTATCAGTTCCCAGAGGAAACTGTAAGCACCCCTTAGCAAGGACGTCCCTTCCGGGACTATGCTTGCTAACCTATGACAATACTGTACTACAAACCACTGCTTTGTTGCAGTAAGGTTTTTGTCACTTTTGGGTTTTTTGAGGTGTCATGTCATTTTCAAATGAAATACTGAGCTGATTCTTAAATACATGGCCAAAAGAAACTGATGTTTCCTTTCAAAACATGGCTGTAGATTTTTTTAGGTATTATAGTGAATTGTTAACAAAAAGAAAAATGATAATACTATTTTAAAATTATCTAGTAGAAGGTAACATGTGTCCTTAACGCTTTTTGTTACTGTTTTTGCAAATTCAAAAGTTATTTGATGGGAATACACTATCAGTGGAGAAGAATACTGCCACCATCCCTAAGTATGAGTCCAGGATACATTTATTTAATATACTAATGCAGAAACTCAATGTGTGTTTTCCCTAAGACATGTAAACATACCACTTTTAAAGCTGAGGTTTCCTTTCACAAAAAGACAGAACTAGTGATTGGGATTTGACGTTTTATGTAATAAACACTATGCTGGAGTGAAACTTTGCTGCCATGTGTAGATTTTGACTGAATAAAATAGTCAGTATTCTGGTTTCTCAGAATGCCAAATTATTCTGATTATGGAATAGGAACACTTTTTGGACAAAAAGGATAGTATCTAATGTTGCTGCATCTTTCTAGGTACCCATCGTATCTGGCACCTGAAGTGATTGCACAGGGGATAGGCAAACCAAGTGATCACACTCAGTGTGAGAAACCTCTGCCTTCCGGCCCTAAATCAGACCTGTGGTCTCTTGGTGTAATATTATTTGAGCTTTGCATGGTATGTAAAAGAATAGTTCTCTTGATTTTGACTCTAGGGGAATAGTTTCATTAACTTGATTGTTCTTGAGCGTGGGGTTAATGACACCTTGCCCATCACCCAACCCCAAATACCAGAATATGTTAGCACTCCTACCTGGACAGTAGTGGTTGTTCAAGGAATAGGATGCTTGGTATATGTGTTAACCATGGAGGATAGTTGCCTGTGGAGCCACAAGAATTTGACTGTATTCCATTTAAGAGAAGTTATCAATGATACATTTTTACTGTATCGTGGCATGAAATGTTTCTGCCATAGTTGGGGTAAATAAGGTTTTTTGTTCTTACAGGTAGTTTTGATATGTCTAAAATTCACATGTAGAAGCTTGTTTCACTGGCTTTGTATATAGATGGGATACAATGTTACATAAATATTTTTATGTAGTAGCTGTTTCTTTCAAATTCAACTGTAATTTGACTTTGTTATTTGTTTAGGGGAGAAAATTATTTCAGAGTTTGGAGATAGCAGAAAGATTGAAATTTATACTTATGTTAGGTAAGTAGCACAAAATCACTTTTTCAAATTTCCAAGCAGCTCTATGATTAGAGCTGTACAGACTAATCAGCTTATTATGCTCAGACCTAAAGCACTTCACCTTTGTCATCTTTCATCTACAGATTTAAATAGGCATTTGTAGCATGTTGCTTCTCTAGGGAAAGTATGGAGCTGGATGCTGGGGAAAAAACCTTGGGAAGAGCTGGGGGTGTGTTACAGTAAGGGCAAACTATTAACAGAAAGAAAAGAAAAAAGGAAAGGAAAGGAAAGGAAAGGAAAGGAAAGGAAAGGAAAGGAAAGGAAAGGAAAGGAAAGGAAAGGAAAGGAAAGGAAAGAAAAGGAAAGGAAAGGAAAGGAAAGGAAAGGAAAGGAAAGAAAAGAAAAGAAAAGAAAAGAAAAGAAAAGAAAAGAAAGTGTGCTCCAGAATGATGGTCGTTTTCATGGTTATTTGTTGGTTTGTGTTGCAGGGGGTTTCTGAAATGAGTTAGGAATTTATGCCACTGAAGAAAGCTGTCCCCACACTAGCAGTGCCTGTGTAGTAATGGCCAAGCAGTGAGAAGCAGGACTCAAATAAGAAGACAGAAATAAAGAGAGCTGAGAAGTGTTTAGTGAACCCAGGCTTTTGTCTGTGGTTTCACCTTCAAACATCACTGTACATGTGGAATTTTTGCTTAATGTAAATGAGTTAGAAGTGGGACTATTCTTGTGGCTTTTAAAACTTGATTTCTGGTAGTGTTTATATATAAACCATGGGAAGGGGAAAGGCATGAATTTGCAATTGGAAGCTTTAACAGTAAGTTATTATTATCTGGAGCAAATAGCAATACTGCTAAAATTAATTGCTGTAGGAAGAAACATTTTTTTCATTCAGCAGTTAGTGCTTGAGTGCTGAAATTCTGACTGTTTTGGGGGTTTGGTAACAAGGCTTCCTGAAGCATCTTCATCCACTTCAATCTGAATGAAAGTTGTTGGTTTATCTGCTGAAAAGCATTCATGTCATGACTTGGAAATTATTTATTCAGTAAAGTAATGACAGAAGTTCTAAAATACTGCTAGTATTATCTGCAAGGAGCAACAGAGGGAAAAATGACCTCAAGACTCATGTAGGTACCCTGAAGTTCTTCCAAGGATTTTTTAAAAATTTTTTTTATTTATGAGCTGAAAGACTGTTTTACTTTATTTGGCAGAGACTGACACTCTGGATTTACTAGGCCTGTAAAAAGATTTTCACTCTTAGCTTAGGTGTGCTACTTAACTTTCCTAGGCTTCTGTCTGCATAGGTTATAATAATTTTCATTTCTGATTTTGATAATTCATTTTCAAGTGATGTGGCATTGTCAATAAAAAGCCAAAATTAAGTGGTTTTTATTGGAGTGGATATTTCTCTGATATCCTGTTTAATTGGTATCACTTTATTAATAATCTTTACCTTTTTATTGTTCTGTTTTTCAAAGGCTGTGTGGATGATATTGTAACTGTATTGGCTGAAGAACATGGTTGCCTTGATATTATTAAGGTTTGTGAAACTAGTTTGCTCTTCCATGCTGTCTTATCCAGAATGTTTTATTACTGTTGGATAGTATTTCACATATATATTTTTTTAATTCATTTGGTCACTTACTGTATTGCAAAATGATGAAAAATTTTGAAGTCCAATCTACATATCTTGGATCCTTTCAAACAGCCAGTACTGGCGATATTCTTTCCTAAAATTGCTGTCAGTCTCAGTAAATGTAATGCTCTCTGGGTAATTTAATAAGTTATAAATTTTGTTTAATGTTTTGGAGGTTAAGTATTTTTCTTCCAGAAATTAAGTCTTCTATCTGGTCCACTTTATACATTCTGATAACGTAGATTTTTATAGTTCAACTTTTCCTTACCCACAAAAATAATCACTGAATTTTAGTGTCTGTATATTTTGGGACATTATATGAAAGGGTTCTGATTGTTAGCAGAAGGAAGTTGCCAGATACTGCATTGTTTCCAGCAGGGTTCAGAATATCTAAATTAAAAAATAAGTAAAAAGCTGCACACATTGCAAATTTTTCAGATTTTTTTTCCCCTAAATCAAATGTAGGATTGGAAGGCGAGAAGAATTGCTTCCCCAGAATTTTGGTCTCACGCAGCTAACCTCATGTGCGTAGGTGTGAAATTGTATTGCCCTCAAAGGAATAGCCTGTATGTTAAAAGTTAAGTATGAGCCAAGTGACTTGCTGAATTAAGACAGTAATAAACAGACCTGCTCCATATTTTTCTTATGTTTCAGGACCTTTCTGAAAATGCCATAGCTCTACTGAAGAAATGCCTTATGTTCCAGCCTTCTAAGAGGCAAGTATTCAGTCCAAGGGCCTAGTAAACTCTGTGGATTACTATGAAATTAGAAGAACTGTTGCTGAACCTTTTTTTGGAATACTGATATTTGGTCTACCTATAAAAAATTCCCAGTTTTCTGCTTTTCAGTGTGCAAATGAGAAGAATTAGAAGTCTGAATTTGAGCTGTAAACAGGCTAGTATGTTATGCTGCATGAATTGAAAAACATTAGTAGACATTTTTTGCTATTAAAATTTCTGAAATCCAATATAATTTAATGTAACTTGCTGGTATTTGTTACTGGGGACCTTTTTGCTGAAATGCAACATTTTTGGGAGCACTTTGCTCTAATTGTTTTATCCTCTTCTCTTAATTTAAGGCCAACTCCAGAGGAATTGCTACATGACAGTTTGTTCAGTGAAGTATCCTCACTATATCCTCCCTTCCACAAACCTGCTGGTCTGTTCTCGTCTTCTCCAAGGTGTGCTAATTTAACACTTCCTGAAGACATAAGTCAATTATGTAAAGGTAAAAGCAGGTAGTGGGATAAATGTCATTGGAGGGGGAAGGAAAATAAAATGTTATTGCATTTTCTCTCCAAAAAATTATTCACAGAGACTATTAAATGTTACAACACTACATTAACACAATAAGTTGTTCAATGGTCAGAGATGTGGGCAAACATTTTGAGGGATGTGTGCAAATCAGAGGAGTCAAATCTTAATTTTGTGCTTCAGCCTCAGGGAAAAAATAACATTAGTATTCAAGTCCATGTTGCAAAAGCAGTGTCATCTTTTGTCTTTAGAATTTGGACATATGCAGGTATAAAGTCATTTTTTTTTTCACTTACTGGTAATTGGATTCTGCTAGGTCATAGCATCAGATGATTTTTGGAAGTACTGGAAAACAAGGTCTTTGTAAAAGAGGTCACATTCTGGACTAAAATGTACTTCTAAGTTTTAAACTAGAGTATGTTGAAAATGTTACCTCTACTAAATCCTCATTAGTTTTTTCTTATGAACTTGGAGATGTTTAAAAAATCTCACTTAGACAAGGATTTTATACCTTGTTAGAATGAGTATGGTATGTGAAGGGAAGAGAGATTATAACTACTCAGTAGGAATCACATGTTTCTTATTTTAAGTCTTAGTGCTGTGTACAAAACACTTGTTTTGTTTTGTTTTTTTTAAAACACACAGGAAGCAAAAGTCCACACTTCAGTGTATTCATGTGAGGGGTTCATGGCAAACTGCAGAAATATCTGCTTTTTAAATTACTTCTTTCCTTAAATCTCCTTAAAGAGCACTTGCAAAGGAAAAATCCCTTTTCCTGTAACTTCACATTAAGGTTATGACCTTTCAAGCAGAATAATTTTTTTTCAATAGTATGTGTTCAGACTTGTAGAAGGAAATACAGACTACCTAAAAGGCTGTAATTTACTTTTTTGTCATTTCTCCCAACAGATGAAGATAATGATTACCTAGCAGAAAGATCAATTGAAGAGGTTTATTATCTCTGGTGTTTGGCTGGAGGAGACTTGGAGAAAGAACTTGTCAACAAGGAAATCATTCGATCAAAGCCACCTGTCTGCACACTTCCCAAGTAAGGATGGAGAAGCAATTTAAGGACAAGGAGGGAGAAATGATGGATGGATGGATGGATGCTAGTGATGGCAAGAGAACATATTTAGTTTTAATACCTGTATATGTGAAAAATACTGAAAATGGCATTCTTTAACAGCAGGAAATTCCACTTCCCCTATTACCCAATTTCATTCATTATTTGAATGCCTTGTATCTGTCACCTACTTGCTGCTTTCTGAAATTTGAAAAGATGCTGGTGAAATGAAAAATACTGAATGGAAGTCCCTAAATTTTGCACTCTTTCCAATAGAATTGAGTTTTAGTAATAATGTCTCACTGTGCTTCAGAGGGATATTTGTAATTGTGATTTGTTATGTAGCAAATTCTCACATTCTGAATTCTCTTTCACAGAGCAGCAGTAGTTAATGGACAACCCAGTTATTCAGCAGATCAGCTAATTTTTTTTTTTCAAAATGCTTCGTTTTATGACTTAGAACTCTGTAGCAGCATTGTAGTGATTGCTACTTTTATTTTACTGCTGCACATGTTGCAATTTTATGTAGCACATTCATGTGTTAATCCTAAAACCTGATCTTAGTAGCATAATTATGTGCCCATACATATCAATTTACTGTTTCTGTTTAAAAAACAGATGAAGTATGTGTACAGCCAAAATGCAATATGATTATTTTAAAAAAAAAAAGGATATAGATTTTAAGTGTTATTTTTGGTATCAAAATTAGTGTGAGATTTTTGAGGGATTACTTATTTCTTTGCCCATAGGTGAATGTAGGTACTTTTGAATTATGAGGGAAAAATATTTTCCACCTTACTGTCTATCTTGAAGATGAGGAATTAATTTTAAAAATGCAGTCTAACTCTTAAGTGACACTGAGAATGGTAGCTTAAATTCTGAAAATCAGTTTCATGTGGTCTACTTTTAAAACATCATGCAATGGAAAATTTGTGTACTCTCTGCCTTGGATTCATTTGTATCCTTAGATGGACTGCAACAGAAAAGGTCAGACTTTAGCTTGGGGTTTTTTGTCGTGATGAGAACTGGCTTTCATATGATAATAATATTTTATTTTTGCTTTTCACAATGAATGACAGTCCTGGTCTGTGCCAGATCAAGGAATAAAAGGGAATATTAATCCCATGTCTCATAACTCTTCCTTTGTGTGCAAAGCAATGTTACAGAAAACCTGAAATGTGCCATTTTACAAAAAAAGCTGTCTGAATAATTTAAGGTGATTGTGCATTCCCTTGATAGCAGGTTTCATGCCATGCAGAGTCAGTACAGTATACTTCTAAGACCTAACACTTTGTTTTAAAGAGGAAACTGCTTGATGTAAGAAATATTTTTCCTAGCTCAAGTCCTGTGTTATAAAATGACCTGATTCTTTTTTTGTTCTCCTTTTTGAAGCTTTTTATTAGAAGATGGTGAGAGCTTTGGGCAAGGACGAGATAGAAGTTCCCTCCTAGATGACACAACTGTGACTTTGTCTCTGTGCCAGCTCCGAAACGTAAGAGGAGTATTGTGCATTTCTTATGTTCTTCTCTGCAGAAACATTTGTTTAAAGGGAATATGTAACAGCAGCTCCTACTGCTGTTTCTACCAATGGAAGTGTCACTGATTCCAAGAGAACACTTCTTGGTGTCCAAGTCAGATTCTCATTTGTGCTATTAAATTCCTTTGTCTGCAAAAGCTTACTAAATTAGATTTACCTTCTTTCCCTCCATTTCCTTTTTCTGTTACCTGCTTTGTTCCAGTGTAGTGCAAATAGTTCTGTAGTACCTGGTATTCTGCACAGTTGCTAAAAAGTAAGTGTCTTCTGTATGCTTTAATTACTCTGTCAATGGCTTACATTATCTAAAAGAAAAATCAACTCAGTTCAGTCTCAGCTCCTCAAAAGCTTTATACTTAACATTGGATACCAAGTTTCCACTAGTTGATTACTAATCTTTGGAATATATATCTATGAAACAGCTAGTTCAAAAGAGCTCTTCAAAGCATTTTGCAAAAATGCTGTAATGCAGTTTTCTTCCGTCTTCATTGGGAAAATCAACATAGGATAACTCATGATTTGGCTTGATGTCATGAGCAGTTACAAGATTCACTGCATATACCACTGAAATGTTTTAATTGTTTACACGTCTTTGCTCATGTGGAGCTTTATTGCTGTTGAATTGGGAAACTTCTGCACTGTTTGAAGCTTGTTTTTTGTAGTAGCAAATGCAATTCTGTCAGTTTTTTTAAAAAAACCCTTTCCATATGATTACAGAGATAGTACAAAAAAGATGACTCCTGACTCTGCCACCTTATTTTTGGAGGTGGTGTGTCAAACACTGTGTAAACACATTTCTTCGGTAGAACTTTGCACTTCTTCACACAAAAGCATCAAGGTAGACCAGAGAACTGGGTTATTTTTTTCACTAAGTCAGTGGGGCTTGTGAGGCAGAAGGGAGGTTAAAAATATGCAACAACTATTGTCAACATAATACACACTGCAGCTCCTACTGTTATTCTTACTAGAGGGCAGCTTTTTCAGGCTTTTTTTAAACATTTTGATCTGTAATTTTGGATATTGCTGCCTACTTCTATAAGTACAGCAAGAAATAATTATATACTGAAGTTTCATTTTGGGGAAGGTGCAAGCCTGAACCTTGCAGTGTTAGTTGAAATAAATTTTTGAGCTTGCACAATTTTTCAAACACCTTTTATAGAGCAAAGCATGATGCTTATAATTAAAAGAGGAGCAGTACTGAATGAACTGAGAATGAACTCTTCTGCCAGCCCCAAGAGAACAGGCTGTGTGCCGTGTGCCTGCAAGTTAAGGGCTGAACTGCAAAACAGAGCACTGCAGGGAGCATGGTATTAAACATTAATCATGCACCATAAAATGTCTGAAAACTTCAGTCAAAAATCCAGCCATGTTTGTCTGTCACCTTTGCTGAGTGTTTTTCCTAAAAGGATTTCAAGTTTGCATAACTCTTGAACTGATTGGCACCATAAAAGTAAGTTGTTCATTTGCTTTGCAGCTACTTGGATAGGAAGTCCATGTAGAAAAATGAGGAAACAAAGAAGAATACTGATATGTTAATCCATTGTCGATATAAACTGGTTTTTTTGTGAAAATAGGTTTATGGATTATATGAATTCTCTTCAGGCGGGAGAACTTCCATCAACTCCAAAAGCCTGTATTAGCAAAAGTTTGTAGTGTTGAAGGCTGTATGCTTCATTGATGGAGAAGGACTGAGCTAATGCTTAGGTCTCAAGGCAAGCTACTGAATTTGGCAAATGAATTGCTGATTAATAGTTTCTGTATTCCACTAAGGTTTCCACTTGAATTCTGGGCAGCATTCTGATAATGACCTATTTTTCTTCCTCATTCCAGAGATTGAAGGATGTTGGTGGAGAAGCATTTTATCCATTGCTCGAAGATGAGTAAGTATGTGTATCAATTTGTACATCTGTAACTCACTGAATTTTGAGTTACTAGTTTTATTTGAGTGGCACACTGCACAGCAGTGTACAGCAGACACAACTGCTTCCCAAAAGCAAAACTAACATGTCTTTGGCTCTAAAATTTGAGAGCTGATTGACACTCTGCACTTAAGGCCCTGATACCAAACTGAGAATCTTAGCCTCTGTCCTAGCAATCAATTGTTTGTGCTGAATATTCAAAATTTTCCATTTATACTTGTTTCTGGCTCAGAAATATTTCATGAGGTACTAATTTTTTTTCAGTGATCTGTTTTTCTTGCTGTTCACTATTACTATCCTTTTTTTTTCTAGCCAGCCAGCTTTACCTCATTCCAACAGTAGCAATGAGCTCTCTGCAGCTGCTACTCTTCCTCTGATCATCCGGGAGAGGGACACAGAGTACCAGCTAAATAGAATTGTCCTGTTTGACAGGCTGTTGAAGGTATGGAGTCCTTGTGATGCTGGATAATTGGATTTGGTCTGTCAATTGGAAGATTTTGAAAGACCAAGTAATTGTAAAAGGAAGCAGAGATGCAAGAGACCACAGTAGGAAAGGGGGAAGAAAACCATTCAGAAGTAAAAGGAGATTGAAAATAAAAATAGAACAAATTATTCTCAGTACTGATAAATTTAAAAGTAGATTTTAAAGTATGCACATGAAAGTAGAGCTGCTGCTAGTACTGGTTATTTACTGATGAAAACAACTTTACATCCTTCATTTCATAACAGACTAAGCTGTTATAGATATAAATATGCCTGTAACATTTCTGCGTTTCCACGCAGTAAAGTATTTGAAAACATGGCAGTGCCATGTTATGAATGTGAGGTTTATACTGGGGAAAGGAATAGCAGCCCCTAATTTCCATATATGCAGAAAGATGGATTCCTCTTTAAGAATGAGTGAGCTGATGCACATTATCAAGTATAAACTAGAAATGTTTAATAAAGCCAAGATGGATACATAGTATGAAAGGAAACATAAAATGAAGAAAAAACTTGTAATATGAAGTTGCATTAGTATATCTATCCAGTAGAGCACATGAATGCATTTATGAGAAAGAGTGGTATCTTAACATCAAACAGTAGTCCTTCATCCAGGCCTTCCAGTTAGGAATTAAATACACTTTTTGTGAAATTTGTATTCACTGTTCAGGCTGTTTCACTTGGGGAAGGACTGTCCCAGCTTTGGGATTTGAGTTGTCTCAGTTACATGGTAACATTTTTGCAGTTAATCTCTTCTCTTTGAAGGCCTACCCCTACAAGAAAAACCAAATTTGGAAAGAAGCCAGGGTTGACATCCCTCCCCTTCTGAGAGGCATAACCTGGGCTGCCTTGTTGGGTGTTGAGGTAAGGGCATTTGGAGAAGTTCCAGTACTGACCGGGGATGCAGTGGGATAGGAATGGGGTTGACAAGGAAGGTGGAATGGGTTTAAAATTTGGCAGGTAGAGTTACTGGAATTTCAAACAAAATGAGTCATGAAATTGTGCAAATAAAGACAATGTTCTGAAAAACTTGCTTCTTGTCTGTCAGGTTATTTGATTTCAGAAAGCCTATGTAGACTTGACTGCCTTTAATTTTGATTATGGGGCGGAAAATAATATCCTGACATTTGGTAGTTAACAGGGGTTCTTTGTTTTGATTTTTAATATTTTTGACAAATGCAGTTGACAGTCCTTCTGCTCCAGTCAGCAATAATTGGACAAAACAGGAGAAAACACATGAAAGGTATTTTTCTCACCTACCAATCAATACACTTCCCAGAAAGAATAGAGAATAAATAAATCAAATACAGTCCGTTTGGGCAATGGAATGTGCCAGAAATGAGGGCTCCTCACAGAGTTGCTGGACTACCTAGCCTTTGGATTTACCTTGCTTGCAATCCTGCAGGAGCAGAGCAAAGAGATTCTTAGAGATAACACATCCCAGGTTATTCAGGAGATTTAGCTTAGGATGTGATCTTCTGAGTGCTATATAATATAATCAGCAAAGAAAGCTGTAAAGGTAAAGAAAAAAATGCTGGTCAGGACTGTAGCCTGAGTCTGAGGAAATGAGTCAATTCTCATGTTTCAGCAACTTGTCGTCTGTACAGTATGGGTGTTTTCCTGTCCCATAACATTAAAATGAACTTGTTCGTATGCCTGCCCTGGGATTTATGCAAGGACAGGCTACTTAAGTCATCTGTATTGGCAATATCAATTAACATGCAGCTGGATTGAGTGCCTTTACAGAGATGATGCTGAAAGCCACTTGCCATTGGCTGAGGTAAGCACTGGATTTAAACTGAGAGCATCTCTCAACTTGAAAATGGGAAACTACAAAGTACATAGCTTTCTGCATGAACAACTGAAAATCACTGAAAATCATGCTGAGGAGATCTATAGAAAGGTCTGTATGTCCTGAGTTAGTAACGGAATAAAGATGTTTTTGTTAAAATTAGCTGTCAGAACTTTCTGTTGTTCTGCTAACTAAAGTTCTTAACAAAAACAGTCAACTTCTGCATATCAGCATGTACATTGTCATATGCACTTGTGTTGGTAAGGGCTTTCTAAATTCAAATATTCTTCTTCCACATTTAGGGTGCCATAGAAGCAAAATATGATGCCATTGATAAAGACACACCGATTCCTACAGACAGACAAGTAAGACTTATGGTGTTACCAAATATTGTCACTTGAAGATCTTTCCCCCCCATCACTTGCCTATTACAGCACATATGGTGGATAATAACAGTATGGTTCTTCTTGCCCTCTAGCCTTATGCTGTAGCAAGAATCCTGCAAAACAGATTGGCACAAGTACTTTAACTCAGCTTTCAACATGGGGAAGCTGAAATCCTTTTTTACTTTATAATCACTGTTTCTGTAGCAGCAGCAGAGTAGTGAACAATATTAACGATTTATTGTTAAAAATCCTGGGTTTATAGAATGCTTGTTGTGCCTGTTGGACCTTTTACCAGGTAATGCAGAAAAGGAAAAAAAAAACTCTATTTTTTAAAGTTTGACAGGTCTGTTAGGTCCCATGTCAGTTTTGGTTTTGAGAGTGATGGAGGAAGCAGATTGTGTATGATGGTGATCTGACTTACATATTTTGGCTGACTTCCACCTCTAGTGTTGCAAAATTGCTGTAGTACTACCCTACTCATCCCCATTTCTCTTTATATGCTTGGCTGTGGTGCAGATTGAAGTTGATATTCCTCGTTGCCATCAGTATGATGAATTGCTGTCATCACCAGAGGGTCATGCAAAGTTTAGACGTGTATTGAAGGCCTGGGTTGTTTCCCATCCTAATTTGGTGTACTGGCAAGGTGAGTTTGACCATAGTTGGCAAGGGCAGATAATTGAATGGAAAGCTTTGACTGACTTGAAAGTACCTCCTGCTTTTCACCCCCACAATAAGCCTTTTTTTGAGTGCTTTCCTCTGTTTCCTTTAAAGAATGAATCTGTGGGTTATTGCAAATTTAAATCCTAATAATTTATATTTAATTTGTAATAAAAAATTGCCCTACTATTTGTTTTATATTCAGTCTTCATAACTTTCAGTCACTTTATTTCAAAAACAAAAGTCTGTTGCTTGCTATTAAGCTCCAAGATAATACTGCAAAAGTTACTGACTTCTTGGGATGGTAATTGGCATTTCTTGGATGCCTTGGCAAAATAATCAATTTGGCATTATAGCTGAACAATTTGAAATCCTTGCTGTTCTCATGCATTGATTTCACAGTTGTTCTCACCATTACTTGTGAAGCCCTGACAATGCAGAACCAGTATCTAGTGTGCAGATTTTCGTTATAAATGAATGACTTGTGCATTAAAATAAATGAGCTCTTTGTGCTGTTTCTTCATGGCTTTTCACTCTTTAGGTCTTGACTCTCTTTGTGCACCGTTTCTCTACTTGAATTTTAACAATGAAGGTGAGTACCTTTTTCTGCAGTGAGTGAGGAGAAGCACAGTCTCTGGTCTGTATCTACATGCAGACAGATGTGTGCATCTGCTTAGAGATGGAAAGTTTGTGTATCTACAAAGGAATTCTAAAGTTCCTGTTGCCACTGGTCAAAAGAAATGGTTGGGTTTTGAAAACTGCATGTGGTGTACTGCTCTTCAAGCAGGTGTTCAAATACTGTTTATTGCCAAGTACAATAATGATATATAATAAAAAGCACAAATAACCTTGAGTAGAAAATAGCAAGAAATGCTGCTGTAGTACTTGAATTATAGTTCAGCATTGCTTAAGGTGAATGTATTATTTGATAACCTAAATGTTAAACTGTCAGACCAGCTTTATTCAGAAAAGCTGATGGTAGTTTTAAATGCCTGAAAGTTTATCAGATCAGCTTTACATATATGACCTTTATCTTCTTAGAATGTGATTTGTTCAAAACAGTGTAGTCCAAGCTTTTATTGTCTTGTACTTGGCTTTCTTTATATAAGGTCTTTTTGGGGGAAAACTAGTTTCTTAGGTCAATGACTCCTGTTATACCTACTGTACATGCAATCATTTTTGTGTATAGATTAATTTAAGTATTTATGCTTATTATCTGGTTAATAATGAACTTTTTTAGGTGTCATTAAATTATGCCTCTGTCCCTGCATCTGTTTTTCTAATTCTTTCAGCTCTGGCATATGCCTGCATGTCTGCTTTTATTCCGAAGTATTTGTATAACTTCTTTCTGAAGGATAATTCTCATGTTATTCAAGGTAAGTCACATTATTTGGTGTAGTTCTAAGGAAAGTAGAATTATTTCTGGATACATAAATACACTTTTTTAAGGGGTTGCAAAATTGGGACACAGTTAAAATCATGTAACTGTGCAAGAAAATTTGGAACAAAATAAGTGGTTAAAGATTCAGGTAGGAGAAAAAATCCAGATGTGCGTGCACACACACACACATACAAAAATGTTCTATGTAAAATCCAAGGTAAGAGTCAGTCCATCCTGCAAAGTTGTGAAAGCAGTGAATAGTCTTTCTAGTGTTACACTGTTAAGACTTAGCCTTCAAGGGATCGAAGTCATCCTGTTAGAGGAGCTGTTGGGACAGCAAGGGAAAATGAAGAGGAACAGTACAAACTAGAGGTTCCTCAGAAAATGAAAGTTATGGTATTCATGAAAATAGGGATTCAAGGGGAATTTCTTATTGAGCAGAAGATGGTGTTATTCAATACAGGACAGGAGTTGGAGAATCCTGAGGAATAATGTTCCGTAATTCAGCCTTCAGCAAGTATGTAGGCAACTTAGAGAAATGAAAACAATGGCTAGGAATGTCTGTTCTTATTGAAAATTAATTTTAAATTTCATGAAAACATGAAATAGGAATTGTCTCGACCTAGAAAGTCAGCTTGGCACAGTCTGTATTGGGAAGATAATTTGTCTTCCAGACAGTTTTTAAAAATCAAAAGTTATGAATGTTTATTGAATACTGAGTATCAGCATGGCTTGCTGTCTTTGTATTTCTTTTAAAGAAATTCTTTTGTATATTTCTTGTGAAACTCATCGACTTTAAACAGTGTCTGTCATTTTTTGTCTTCAAGAAATGTAATTAAGAACTAATCAAGAAAACTAATTAGATGTAAAAGCATTTACATGTTAGATAATTGGGAGAGAGCTAACGTAAGGAGAGAATACAGGGGTTAGGAGAGTTTATGTATCAAAGACAATGGGTAAGAAGTGTTATAAACTGAATAAAATAATAGGAAAAATTATTCTAGAACATGTTTGCATCCTGTTGTCTGTAAAGAAAGATCTCTTGCAGTAAAGGTCTAAAGAGGAAGAGAATAAATACGTTCCTCTGGAGACAGGTAATTCAGACTTCAAAATTAATAGCTTGGTAAAGATTTTCTCAAGAGGTTATACTTTCCATAAAATAATACTTTTGCTCTCCAGGGTTTCCTGATGTTATTCCTAAGGAGCTTTGCAAAAATATGTATCAGCCAAAGTTAGAAATACAGGTCAGTAGGATTCTGTGAGCCAAGGTAGTGTAGGCATTCCTGAGTTCCTGGTCTGCATCTGACATCATGAAGGACTCAGGGAGAGTGGACCCTTTAGGATTGTTTCAGTATTCTAATTAATCCTTTCTAGGGTTGTACATCAAAAAACGATGTATAAATAAAGGTGTAAAGGAAAATTCTGTGTAATTTCCCTGCCTTTTTAAGGTAGAAGAAAGGGTTAAGAATGTGTAATTTAACTACTCACTGCAATTTTAGCTGCTTTGTGTTTTCTGTGTAGATAGAAGCTGTGTGGAGCATTGAGATGGCAGCATGTTCCGGAAACAGAGTTTGCCTTCTCTGTTGCTCCCCAGGACTAGCTGTTCCTGCCCTGATTATTCTGTTCTTGGGAACATGGAGGAAAAGGAACTGCCATCTGTTACAAAACTGCAATGCTATTGCCTCTTCATCTTTCTTCTCACAGAGTATGTGACAGTGTGGACAAAATGGAGAGGAGCAGAACAGAGAGAGAAACCTGTTACTGTCCTGAGTTCTGCTGTCTGCTTCTCTTCCTATTAAAAGCAAGTTATTTCGACAACTTAATGAAATTGTACCCATCAACCTAATAGGCCAGGCTGAAGATGTAATAAATTTTATAGTGGGTGTTTCTCCTTGCTGGTTACAAGACAGTTTTTAACTCTGCATGTCAAGCATGCATCACAACCTAAGTGTGAGCCAAGTAAAACATTCTTAAAAATCCAAATTGAGAAGAACTAAAGAAGAAAAACTAAATGTTTCTTCCTCTGTATTGAATGTAATGGTAACAAGGAGTAGAGTGGTGGTACTCACTTGCTGTTTTATTGTAGGTTTAAAATTAGTGGCTGTCCTTTCTTACAGCTCTGTTGTGAGCTAGCAGCATGTGGTGGCTTGTGTTTTTGACAACAGTCTTGGATTTGTTGTTTCAGAGTACCTGACGGTGTTTTCCCAGATGATTGCATTCCATGATCCAGAGCTAAGTAACCACCTCAATGAAATTGGCTTTATTCCAGATGTAAGTGTTAAGGGTCCTTATAAGTATTATCCAAAGGAATTAAAAAATGGAAAATGAGGGAAACTGGGATGAGATGCCTTTCCAAACTGCTTCAGTAGCACTTTGACCAAAGTGAAACTTCCATATTAATAGACTTTATTGAATATGCTGATAAAATGGTAAAGTTTTGATTCTGATTTTACATGCTTTAGTCCTTCCTGTTCTGCTGGGATGGTAAATACAATAAAAATACTACTAACCAGTTATTATGACTTAGATTCATCTTAAAAGGTATATATACATTTATGTTTGAAATGTGGGTTAATATACAAAAATTACTACCCATGAAGTGCTAACAGCAAAACTACTGCAGCTAGTTAAATGCTGTTGTTTAACACAAATGACACATTATTTTGCAAGGAATAGAAAAAGTATGTTCAAGTGATCTTCAGTTTTGTAGATATGTCAGACCTTGGAAAATGCTTAGTAGTCATTTGCTGCAGTGTGTCACAATCATGGGACAAGTGCATAACATAGACACAAGTTTTATGCTTCCATTGGAAAAAAAATCTCTAAGATGGAGTAAAATGAAAACTGTCAACATGGCCAAAGCATTGTAGAGAGGGTGGACTTCGTGAAAAAGCAAAAAAAAGGCCTTCTTTAGAGCCTCATTTCGAGCTATCATTGTAAGTAGTAAAGCTTTCCTCCTTTTTTTAGAGAGGTGTGTATAGTCAAGAAAGCCAAAATAAAAATGTTTGTCTGCCTACAATATTGATGTTTCTGAAAAGTAGATTTAGGCATGGCCATAGAGATAGCGTTAATTGATATGGTCTATATCATTCTATCTTTGGCACTTAGTAATTTGGTAATTGCAAGTTGGTTATAAGAGCAGATTATGACTGAGAGGTCAGAATGGAAGAAGACAACTGGACTCAGGAGATGTTGATATAGAAATACAAATTTCATAAGTAAGAAATTTATAAACATTGCTTCTATAAGCAATATAAAGTTTAGTTTATCAGAAAAGCCTTATGCTTATTGGGAAATATTTCAAGTTGAAGCAGCAAGGCCAAGCCTCTGAAAATCATTTGTTTTAGACAGTTCCTGAAAGAATTTATGGGAGTTTGGGACTGGCACATACTCATTATCACTGGTTACCAATTTTGTAATGGAAAAGCAAGTATATACTTTCATTTGTTGAGAGTTTTTTAATGTAATAATGTTGTTTGACTGAAAAAAATTCAGGAGATACAGTGGTGTTAAAATGAGCAGAAGAGAAAGCCGGTGTACTGCCTTATAAAGAGAGGAGTTTGAGAAAGCCACATATATTTCAGATAACACCCCTCTGAAGAGGATGGATGGAAGATGAAAGTAAAGTGAGGAGAAGGAAAAATATTCATCTGTAGAAAGCCTAAATATTTGGGTAGATCAAGTGCAAGGGTTAACAGCAACTTTTAAGTTCCTGAGGGAGAATCAATTTTGCAGCATCACTATATAAATGCTTTTAATGTTTATTTTTTTAAAGGCTGCAGTTCTTCTGTGTGATTTGTCCAGGATGCTAGTTCCCACTAAAGAGTTAGAGTTATAATTTCCCTGACCACCTTACAGGTCCTTGTTTGGGCTAGTGATCTGTGCAAGAGCTCTGTAGCAACCCATCTTGGGTCTTATCTGATATTTCAGCAGCTCCTAGTGTCTGCTTGTAAAGTTATAACTCTCCACTGAAGACTTCCAAGGTACAAGTGAGATGGAATAGTTTAAAATCACGTTTTTCTATATTTTAGTTTCTGTTGTGCTAGTCATGGGACAGCACATAGTCATACATGAGCCTTGTCTCTAAATATTGCGGTCTAGAGATGATCAGGTGATACAGTAAACAATTGCAAAAGAGGTATATTTTTTTAAAACTCTTGCATTGAAGTTCTGAAGTTAACACTAACCTTATGAAGAGAGGTTGTCCTTTCTGAATTATCTGTCAGGGTTTGGGTTTTTTTTTTTTTAATAAGTAAAAGTTGTTCTGTTGTTTAGATTAGTCAGAGAGGTGATTTTTTGTAACTGTAACAAGGCAGTACAGGATCCATCAAGGTGAAGGATATGCACTGTAGTAATGAGATCTGAACCAGAGTTTCGTGCTTGAGTACTAATCCTATCAAAGTAAACCCTGATTAATCTTTCATCATTGAAACGTGGGCTCTGCTGCAGGGAAGATTGTGTTCCTGGCACCCTTCTCATTTGCTTCAGGTCACGTAGCTCTCAGAATATTGAACACTGCCGAAGCTTGAGTCCTTGTGAATATTATTAGCTGATGTGGTGCCTGGATTAAGTACATTGCTGTGGCTATGTGATTTACATATAAATAGAGAGATGATATATACAGTGAATCTTACAGTTCTTCTTTGCTCACTCTCCCAAATTTTATCATCTTCTCCACCCTTTATAATGCTTTATAACACATTCCTTATTTTACTGGGTAATTCTGACCCAAAACAAAAGACTATTTTAAAGTGAAGAAAAACAGGAAAGTGTACAATGTTGCTAAAAGTGTAGCTGTAGCAATAAATTTTTCTAAAGCACTTTCAGCTGCGAAATGTGGAAGGTAGACACAGTTGTCATCTATCCACTAACATAGAAGAAAAACTGATTGCAGTTCCTTAGTATCATTGTGCTGAAGCTGCTGGCACAGGTAGATACCTTAGCTTGGTTTTGGTGACAGGCCCAAGGTGTCAGTAATAGGGCTTCATCTTCAAAATCCTGCCCTTGAAGTACTTCATCTCTGTTTGTCCTGTTACACAATTACCTGATGATGAATCTGGAGGAGGAGTTTCTTGCTGATATTTTTATCTTGTGAAGAAAGTGATCATTCTTCAAATTTTGTTTGTGTAGGTACATACAGCTGGGTAGAATCTAGTATTAAAAATGTGATTCAGTTTGCCTTATCTTTTGCACCTTTCTATAGCCTTTAAATATATGATTGTCTAGGCACCATATAGGATTGAAGCCAAGTGTGTATGTATTTCAAACATGGAACAGGAAGGTGAAAGATCCGGAGTTGGCAGAAGAGACAATTTCCTTTGGAAGGAAGCTACAACACTCGTGTAGTCCAACTGCCTGACCACCTCAGGTCTAACTTAAAATGTGCTGTTAAGGGCATTCTCCAAATGACTCCTAAACACTGACAGCCTTGGGGCTTCTTCCAGTGTTTTACCACCGTCTCAGTAGAGAAAGGCTTCCTAATGTCCAGTCTAAATCTCCCGTGGTGCAGCTTTGAACTATCCCAACATATGCAGTCACTGGATCCCAGGGAGAAGAGCTCAGCATTTCCCTCTCCACCTCCCTTCCTCAAGAAGCTGTAGAAAGCAAAAACATAGTTTTTATTCACAACTGAAAATTAAAGCAAAAAGCAGCAGGTGGGACAGTTGTTAGAACAACTCAGCAAAATAAATTCCACTTATTGTTGGACAGCATTGTTTCATGCATACATCAAACACAAAAAAAAAAAAAGGAACAGGAATTTAATAGACACAGGAAAAAAAGAAAAACCTCTTTGGTTTTGGCCCCTCATGTAAACTGCAATATGTGGTACAGCTAAAGTATAAGCAGAAAAAGCATCACTGAAATGTTCAGAATAAGACTGTGATTTTTTTTCTTTTAATTTTATTAAAAGGTTTTATTCTTCTTGAGAGAATGGTTTGGGCCTGGTCACACCACAAGTCGAGTCAGAGATAGGTAACAAGAGATACATGTTTCAAAGTCTCCCTTTGGTCAATCTGGTATTGCTTAACAATGATGGACTTCCCAACAATATGTACAAAAAAATTACCTAAAAAGTAGAAGGAATTTGTCTTTTAAAGTACTTCTAAGAAAGAAAGCAGGGCCGTGAAGTTTTGGTGCTCAGTGGTGGGAGTGTCTTTGGGGAAGGTGGGTGTTTGTGGCAGCACTGAGCTGGAGGCCTGAGCTTCACTCTACTTGGTGAGGATGACCATGACAGAGGAGGGAGGAAGGTTGGGGGTGTGTGGGGATGGAGTTGAGACAGCTGGGGGAGGCAGAGAGGGCAAAGGTGAAAAGGATTCCTTTTAGCTGAGAATCATTCTTTGGTTCTGTTTGACCAGCCTTCTGTGTAGCTATGGCAAATGGTTTTTAGTATGCTGGGAAAGAAAGATTGGATTACTTAAGAGATTGTCAATATCTGGGATTGTTACTGCACATTCCAATAAGAAAAGAAATATGTGATACCTTTTCTTAATCCTTTCTGTTGTCATTTAAGCTAGTGCCTGCCTAAAGTATGTAGAAAGCAAGTTAGTAGGGTAGACACTGCCTTACAACTGTCAATTTCAGGGTTCTTAGCAGGTTCTCCTGAAGCAAATGAGCTACTCACTGTTGGAGTTAGAATACTTGCCCCTGTTGCCATTGATTGTGGTAGTTCCTTTATTTCTGTGTGACTTCACTATGAGAGGGAAAGGCTGCACCACTGAAAGTCTCGAACACTGAAAATAGTGTGAAATATCTAATATTTCATAGGGGTTTCTCATTATCCATCTATAAATCATTTGTATCATCTATAAGTTACTTTAATAGTGATGAAGACATGACAGTTTATCAGTTTCAAAATGTGTTGAATAAGAGATCATCAGGTGAGGATTCTCCTATAAGAGTTGGGAAGAATAATTGTTGTGGTAATTCTGTTGTGGTTGTAATCTTTAAAACTGTAGGTATTTAACCTTAATCTCAGCTCTGTAACTCTGAGATGTGGAAGGTGAACTTCCATAAAGATTTTTGAATTTTCCTGGAACCTTTTGGTAAACATGTCCTATACACACGTAACAAATAAGTTGTAAAAAATATTGACATTTTTGATGTTCTGAAAACTCAAACCTTCAATTTTAAATAATATATTTACATTATCCTGCAAACAGGTGCATAGCTCCCTTTTGATGTTCATAAGGTGCACCTGGGTCATACAGAAGAGTTACTTTATTCTTAACAGACTTTTCACAGAGCAAGAAGCTTGTGTGTACCTTTTAATACTTCCTAACATCACTACCAACAAACATTAACACTCATTTTCACCTTGTTCTTCCCTCTGAAATCTCTCTAGATTCAACATCACCTGAGCATAAATTTCTTTAGAACTATTTTCTTTACAACTGAAATCTCAATCTTCTATATATCCAAGTATGTAAAACTCTCATATTCTGAAGGAACACTCAAATAATGAAACAGTCCAGACAGTTTTAGCAGGCAGTAAAGGAATCCTCATGGAAAAGACTTTCAGCAAGGTTTGAACCAGTATCTCTAAGAGCTTTGAATGTCTAATGGAAGATGCATTCCTCTCAGAACATGGCCACTTAGCAATAGGCAATTAAACGTCTTCATCCTGCTGAAAAACAAAAAACTGCATCTCCAAGCTCAGGTACTGAGCAGGATTTGTCATAGCAGACTGAAATTGAAGAGAAATTTAGCTGTTGAAAAGGAATTTAGCTAGGGATAATGGAAAGATGGGGAATGAAGCCTAGTCTGAGGTCAACAGATTTAAATTGTAACTAGAAAAACCCTGTGAATCTATTATTAAGATTGTTTGAATGTGAACTGGTGTTAAGGGGACTGCTGTGTACTTCATATATAAGGAATGTCGAGGTCCTTACTTTAAAGCACAAAAGAGCTTGTATTTTACTAGCAAAGCAAAATTATAATTATGGCACTGCTCCTCTCAAGGTCTCTCTAAAAAATGATGTGTTAGTTTTACAGGCTCTTTTTTAAATCTGACTTCTTCTCAGGCTGTTCCAGAAGTTCTGATGCTACTTTGGTTGCACGTTAGGTACACTTCCCAGGTGCGGAATTAAGTGTCCAGTAAAACCACAACTCCCTTCCGTTTGAGGGCTCAGCACTGAAGGGTTGAAGTCCTCTTTTGCTGGAGCTTGTTTTTGCGGAGGCGCGGCGCGGTGCTGTTCCGGACGGCGGCCGCTGGAGGGCAGCATTCACTAACGCTGTGAGCAGTCCCTCACTGCCAAGCGCATCCCGAACTCTGCCCTGGACTCAATGCGGCTGCTCCTTCCCTTTCACTGCCGTCGTGGAGTAATGCCACCCGTGTTGTGCGTTTCCTTTCCTTGCTTACTGATAGCATCCACAGCCTCTTCAGGCTTACCAGCACCTCCTTGTATTAAACCAATAAAACGTCAATAAAAGCTCACCTGACACCTTCTACTTAAATTGTTTGACCTACTTTTCATGTCACTGTTGGTACTTCTGGTGAGGATGGTTTAGAGCAAAGCAGTGATTTTCCGTGTGATGACCTTTTAATAAACTTCAAAGCTTCACATTTCATATATTTTCTTGTATATTTCTGTGTAAATGCATGTACGATAGAGGTGTTTGTGAAATTAGGAGAAAATGAGGATCTGCTTTGGTAAAACATTTTAATCAAATATATGAAATGGAGGAAATAATTGCTTTTAAATACCAAGGAAATAATGTGGTTTACATAATATGTACCTCCAAGCAAAGAGGAGCCTCAGGATACTAGGCTTGTGTTCCTACTGCATGGGAAGCAAGATATTGCATGTAAACAAGGAGATAAACAGGTATTGGCTTATCACAACCACTGTAGGAGGTATTTCAGGGAACAGGATGTGTTATTGTTCCCTAGAATGCTATCTATTTAAAACAAAACATAGATATACTCAAGGAAGTAGTATGAAAGTATTACAAGATTAAATTGATTTGGTTTGGATTTTGAACACTTAAAATGAACTGGTGGGCTGGAGGCCAAGCTTCATAAAAGCCTGCTGAATATTAAAAGTGGTGAAAAGGTCATTGAGCCTTCTGTAGTTTATGGACAGTATGGTTCAGATCTCAGATGCTCAGATGGAGGCATAGGAATAAAATTTAGAGAGAGCTGTGCTTAAGAAGGTTTTCAGCAAATGCGTACATCATTTAGTCGGAACCATAACCCATTTCCGAGTTTATGGAATAAGAAGTAATTATTAACATAATATCAATTATGTTTTCTGCTCCTCATTTGTTTACTTCCAGGAAAAGCTCAATAGGAGGATTCATTTGCACTTTTTATGAGTTAAAAAGTAACATATTAAGCTTTATGTTCAACTGTAAATCTTCATAGCACATGAGCTATGCAGCTGAGTAAAATTTAACAATGATCGTCTCACTCTTGCATTTATGGAAACTTTCTGTGCAGTTTGATGTTTCAAGAAAACCGATTCTGTTGCCTTTGTCTTTCTAAATACTTCATTGAAAAATTAGAAATTCTTAAGGTGTCACAAATGCTTAGCTCTTCTTTCTCTGTATGATGTCACGAGTATGAAAGTTTGCAGATGTTAAAGGTTTTCTGTAGCTGTTGCAGCAGCCCAAGTCTCAGTGGTGTAAGTGCAGAAGCAGGACACCTTTGGATGACACCTGCCCTAAAATGGTCACAGTAGAACTACATAAATGCTTAGGGTGTTAGTGAGCATTTATTGAGACTGAAACGGTCCTTAATTTCTTCACTGACAAGTATGCATTTTAATACATACTGGCATCACAGAAAAAGGCAGAGGTGGTTGTTTTTTCTCTTGGAAATCCTGATTTGAACTTTTAATTATTTCTATAAAACTATTTTCTTCCATAGTCAAAAAGATATATTGGATCCAGTTGGTTTATGCTTTTTCAGGCATCCTTGGCTAATTTTTCTAAGTTTAGTGAGAATTGTAGCAATTTAGTAGAGCAGGTTTTTGTGTTCGTTAAGACTTTGGAGGTTCTATTTTGCAAACCAGCCTAGTAAGGGTGGTGATTGATTTTTTTTTTCTTTTTTTTTCTGTGCAGTGTCACAAACTAGTAATTTGAAAAATTTGGGGATGAAAATAGCTTCTGAGGGGCTATGAGCTATGTGATATTAGATCTGCCATGGCAGTTATTTTCCTTTCTAATTAAATTCATGCAAAATAGGCAAGTTTTAATGTAGTTGACAATTGTCATAGACAACTTTAGTTCTCAAAACTTGTTTTTTGTCTTCTTCCCCCCATCACCACCTTTTGCAGCTTTATGCAATTCCTTGGTTTCTTACAATGTTTACACGTGAGTATGCTTTTCTTTTTTCCTTTGATTAGTGTTCTTATATTTCTTAATATTAATTCTTCTCACTTTTTCATCTAAAGCCCTTCTAAGTATCTTAGTATGATAGGTCATTTAGTAGGATGCTTGTAATTTGCAAGGAGGTGGTGTGAGTGAAAAACTCAACAGTGCCTGTCACTTACTTTCTGCCCTGATTTGGTAGTAATTAGCATTTCTACTACTTTTTTGAGTTGTTGTTATTGTTATATTATTATATAGTTGGTTTGTTGTTATCTATTATCTGGATTATTTTACATATGCAGTATTTAGGATGTGTTCAAAGGAAGCTGTTATCTACTGGAAAAAGTAGATAAAGTTTTTAACTATAATAATAGTTAAAAAGCAAAGCCAAACCTCACCACCATCCCCTGCCCTCACTCAAATAATATAAGAAAGAGAATGACTTTGTTTTTGAAGATAATCATATTTTTATTGCATGTAGACACACTGTTATTCTGATAGCACTAGTTTTCTATATTTGTGCATGTGTATTAGGAACAAAGAGAGCTTTATAATTTGGTGAGCTTTAATTAAAGAGGACAAAGTTAATAAATCCAGTCTAGAAAGCAATTTAAAAACTTTCCTAAAAATCTGTGATTTTTTTCATGTCATATCAACATTGGCAGACGTTAAATTTAAATTTTTTAAAAAGTGGCAGAATGAAAAGAGCTCATAGATTATTTCTCTGATGAAATATCAAAGAACCTACTGTGCAACTGTTAATTGCAGTTTCTAAAGATCTTGACTGTGAAGCAGTAGTTCTTGCAGTTGTCCATTTTTCTATACCTTTCATGAGAATCACCGCATTTAGAAAACCAAGGAGATGGTTTCCTTAAGCAGTCAAGTGTGAAAAAATCTTAGAACTATTTAGTTAGAAGATAGCTTATTTTAAGAGAGCCACCTTCAGCTTTATATATAAAATCTTGCTATTTTTAATAGGCCTTTTTCCTTGTCTTTCTTTTATTCTGCCAATTTTTTCTTTATTCTGTTCATTTTTTTGTCTAATTGTAAGTAGCTGGTCTTACTGATTAACTCACTAATATCATCTTATTGTGAAAAACTGATATGCATGCCTTAATACATAATTGTACTGTACCAAAAGAAAAATAAATTGCCTAAATTTTGGCATACTTTGAAATGTGAAAACCCATGTGCTTCCAAGTATTCATTAATAAAAGAAGACTGTGATTTCCAGAATAATCAAACTGCCTATGAAGACAAATATGATCCTAAACAGGCTGAGTCCTCTTTGCTCCCAAATAAAAAAGAAATAATTCAAGATGGGAGAGGAAGGAAGTACATAAGCAACTCATTAACACTGTAAATGTGTGTATATGGTTATAGTTTTATTTATTGTGCTTATTCATTATGCAGATGTCTTTCCTTTGCACAAAATTTTTCACTTGTGGGATACATTACTGCTTGGAAATTCCTCCTTCCCGTTCTGTATTGGAGTTGCCATACTTCAACAGCTGAGGGATCGTCTTCTGGCTAATGGATTCAATGAGTGCATTCTCCTTTTTTCAGACTTGCCAGGTACAGAAAAAAACTGTTTCTTCCTTTTTAATCTGTCTTCTCCAGTGTGTTTCTAAATATATGTTTAGAAATCATGGTAGCTTTAGGCAAACTCGCTGCCAGAGTGTGTAGATCTTAACTACAATTTATTGTAGTTTGTTGAAGTCTTTTTGCTGTCGTCAGCAAGAATGCAGTAGGGTTGTTATTTCCAAGTGAAGATGGGAGTATTTTGTTGTGAAATTTAGAACAATTTAATATAATTCAGAAGCAAATGTTTATAGTCATGGCACATACAGACACCATCCAGTTGATACGCATTATTTTTTTAAACAAATTGGGTACTGTTCTGAATAGTCCTTTTCCACTTTGATGCTGGTATTAGCCTGTTTTCCTTTCAAACATAATTAGACTTCTACTGTGGAAGTAATTAATGTAAAAGGACTAGGGAAACCAGTATAGGAAGCCATTGGAATTCCTATGCTAAATGTTTCCATTTGAAATGTAAAGCTTTTAGAAGAACTTTCAAAATTGTATCAGAGTCTGCATGATCATTGTGCAGTTCTATGTATTTGCTCAGTGGGAGGTGATTAACCTATCCATGCAAATGAATACCTTACAAAAAAAATTGCAGTTAACCATGCAGTTTGTGTCTTCCTTCTGAGCAGGTATCTAATAAGACAGTAGAATGCATGTGAACTGAGTAAGCCATGTCACCTGAAAGATGTGTTTTAGTTGTAGTAACACAAGTAGGAAGGCTGCTGGACTCAGAACAATCTTATGTTCTTGTATTAATTCCCTCCCTCCAACTCAGGATCCTACTTATGTAATACAGGTCTTAGGTTAAGAGGTGGCAGTGTTTTAAATGTGTAGCTTTTCTTTAGATAACTCTAACTTTGGGGTAATTCCTGGGGTAATTATGGATTTAGTGAGCTCTATTTGAACACCATGTGTGTAATTCAGTAATTCAAATTCATTTAAAGTAATTCATATTCAGAAGAACTGAAGGAGAGAATGAAGTTTGGAGGAGAATTTAAAAGGTCTTGTTAAGTGTTGCAGTCTCCACAACTGCAGAGTTTACAGAGGTTAGCAGTAGTCTAGGATATGGCAGCAAGCAGATGAGGCTGAGTTCGCAGTTGCATAAGTCAGTGAGTTATCATAAATGAAGCTCTGTGATTTCTTTAAATACTGTTGTCACAAATTGTCTCTTGCTGTACACCTTTCCATATGGGTCTGGATTTCAAAATTTGTCTCCTACTTATTAGTTTAGTGTGTAGTATGTATTTGCTACTGTATTTTTCAGTTTATAAGAAATTGAATTAGGCCATTCCTTATGATGTAGAATTTTAATTTTCAATCTGTATGCTTAGTCATTTCACATGCTCATGGTAAATTTAACAGGATATCTACAGATGGCTGAAATGTGAGTGCTGAACTAAAAGATTGACTCTCTCCTCATCCTCTCCTCCCCCATGGGTTAGCTGTATGTCCTAGTTAAGTACAGATTCATTAATATTCAACTTATTTTCTTGCCTGAGGTCATTTCTCCATATTTTTTTTTTCTCGAAGGGTGCTAAATTATAGATTCCAATTTATCTTAATTCAGCTGATATACTGACACTGGAAGTACTTTATGCTGAGGTCGTGTATAAGAACACATTAGTTCTCTTAATACATATCTGTTCATATAATAAAATTAAATCACTAAAATCCATAGTGGTATAATGTACATGCATTCTGCTGGTTGTAGTTGATGACAACTTTGCTGATACTCTGGTAGGAAATACGAATTTCTGAAAATATTTTTTTTTTCTTAAATTGGTGATGTCTGTGATAATTAGGATGTCAACAGTGGCGAAATTGAATATTTTGAGATTAATCTAAAGCATACCATAAAATACTGCTAGTAAAACTACTAAGGGGGAAAAAAATAAAGATGGAAGACAATCCTAGTGTGACTTAAAAGTTAAATGTTGTTGATCTAGCTTAATCAGTAACTTTTTCAACATATAATTCTCATAGCCTTGTCCCTTTTCTTTCTGACCTGAGTCTTATTTCTGATTAAAAAGTATTGACTCATTATGCATTTTGTCACCTGTGTCTTCCAAACAAGACTTCTGTTATTTTGGGTATGATAAATGGTGTGCCAAGGCTGAGAATTCTCTGAAAGTAATTTACAAATGACCTTCACCTGAAACTAGGTCACTCCCAGGAAGAGATTGTTGTTCAAAACGTGTGCGATAATTTTGAACTAAAATCAATTGTTGCTCAACAGTCTGTAACTCCTGCAATTTTTAAGCTTTGTGTGCAGTGGAATGGCTTATTTCAGGCTGCCAGTGAAAACAACTTCCTTTCCAGACTGATAAGGTATTTTACTGCCATCTTGCAACTTTGTGGAACACTTTTAAGATTTCTTGTTTTAAAAAAATAAAAACCCCACTGCGTAATTTCTAGTTCATTGTATATAACACAGTTTAAATTACTGTTTTAAAATAATAGTGATGTGAGGAAAATGAAGGGGCATTGTGTCCTTATTGATTACTTGATTCTGAAAACCCTTTCCAAATACAATTGGCCATATTTTATCTATAAAGCCAATACAATTGGGCATTACTTGCTATTTTTGGGAGCTCTGTTGGAAATTTTAATTTATTTTTATATAGTTTAAACAGTGTCCTATCATATCAGGAAATGTATTTGAAGATTTTGAAAAAACAATTGCTTAATTAAGAGCACTGGAAAATCCTTTTGCAACAAATGTCCCCTTGTAGCAACAAATGTCCTAGTTCATTCCTCATGGAGCTATATGAAGGGGGCATATAAGCAACTGCTAAACCTTAAATAGAATTAGGTTGTTTAGGAAATACTACCCCAAAGTGCTGGAGTTTTTTTACTTAAATTCTCTTTCATTTTTTTCTTTCATATTTCTCCTTGGGTCTAAGAGCTCTGTTAAATACAAACTTTATTCAAGCAATATAAATAACAGACAATATTTAGGAAGTACCATTTGAGACAGACAAACAAAACCAGCCCTGAAGTTGTTGCTAATTGTTTTACCTGTAGTTTTGAGACTTAGTAAATTTTGTCTTATTCAGGTGATGCAAAGAGAGAACAAAGACAGTATTTCTGCAAGTCTGACGTAGCAGAATGTGTCAGGAAAATGAGAATGGTAAGGGTGACACTACTATGATGAGATTCCTGAGGTACCAACAACAGAGACAGGACTCTGCTTTCACACCAGTGCTGATTTGTACTAAGCCAGTCTGGATATCCCTTAATCTCATGTATCAGCAGATTTACAACCCAGAAGGCTTTTCATGCACTGAGGACCAACTGTATGAGTTTATTTTAAAACATGCACTTTTGCTTATAGCTTAGTCTTTAGAATCTTGCCATAAGTTTGTGTGGTAATGTCCATTATTCAACTCAAAAATTGTGCTTATTGTAGTTTGACTTGATTACCAAGTTCATTACCCGCTGCACAAGTAGTACAAAGTCAACAGCAGCTTTTGTTAGGAAGCATCCAGACACATACAGCTCTTTGCAAACAGTTGAAGAATCCTTAGACCAATCCACTCCCACCTGGAATGGGTGCAGTATAGGGCCTGGCAAACAGATCTTCCTCCAGTGATCACTGCCAGTATCAGCGCTGCCATACTGAGATGAGTTACGGCCTTCTAAAGGGATAGGGAACTGATGAAAAGGTGGGGACAGATGTTGTTAGAGAATAGGGAAATATCAAGCCTAGACATGAGATAAAACATACTCAAACCTTTTAGGTTAGTTCAATAAGCTCATTTTCTGTAATTTTGGAGCAAGAGGAGGGTTCATTCTTTTAATGCTGTGCACCCTAGGAAGGTGTCTTTTTGCTGACTCCAGTCTAGTCACTGCTTCCAAAGGAAGAACCTTGGCCTCAGATAGGAAGTTTGTAAAGACTGACTGTAGCAAAGCAATCCAGTAGCTTGCATTCAGTGCAATGAGGAACTACACTAAAATGGTTGAAGTGGAAAACAGAGGATTATGCTTTGTGAGACACAGGCATGTGGCCTTAAGATGCAAGATCTGGCTATCGTCAAACCACAGACATAAATAATTCTCTAGGGAACAGAGTTTCTCTAATTTGGAAGAAATTATTATTTCCATTGCCATTCTAGTGATGTGCCAAAATGCTGAATCTCATGATGGTGGAAGCCACATGAATGCTTAGAAGGATTGCAACCAGCTTATAGATGGACTAAAGGTTAAAAAATAGTAGAAATTCTCTACTAAGATTGTATGGAGCAATTTTGAATGATACATTTCTGTTGACAGCAGCAAAATTAGACACACATCAGAAAACTCTACTTCAGATGTTTTTCTGACCCTAGGTAGCTACCATTTTACTTTCTGCTGTTTTGCTTCCTGAGGATCCTTTGTCTGCCCGTGTCTGTGATCCATACACTTTTATTGTACTGGAATTTCTGGTGGTTCAGCATTTAGTTAATATAGATCTTGTAAGAGGAAAAATGGCAGTTGGTCACCAAGTCCACACTGAGTTTGTGGGTGTTTGGTGGCTGTTCCCATTTGTTTCAGCACTCCTCCAAGGAAAATGTAACCTCGGGGATTAAAACACCACCTTTGAAGGGACTGACAAGAGATACAGTGGTCTGTCATATTCCAGTGAGCAACAGGGATAAAAAAAGTTAATACATAGTTCTGATTAGGGTTTGACTTTTTTCATACACTTTTGAAAATGTCTTATTGCTTAGATCAGGGCTCTGAGGAACAGAAGCCATAACAGCTCTTCTAAAAGGAAACTTTTTTAACTTCAGCTATGAAATTTTGACGTATCGCTCTCTTGTTGTTCATGGAAGATAGCACTGGAAAGTATTTTGTCGTGAAGCTAGTGAAGCTGACTACTTTTTTAAGTTACAGTATAGCTGAAGAAAAACAGCACTTTGGTCTCGTTCACGTGATACACATGATAATGGTGTTGTAACTATGACAAAAACATTGATTGGAAATATCAAAAGACATCAGAATTTAAAAGGAAGTCACTTTTCCTAGTTTTCTTTTCTTGAAATATGTAGGTCGGGCTGATATTTATGGAAGCATCTTTTTCTGAGCATGTTGCTCATCTTTTCTATGTTAGATGGCTTTTTGGAGATGCAAGTGTATTTCATGATGCAATTCCTCAAGATTATTGGCTTTGGGACAGAAGCAGAGAGATTTGTTAGGGCACAGCTGCTCAACAAGGCTGTCTGGTAGTGTCAGACTGTAAGATTGATGTTTTTTTACCTGAGGCTGTGAATTCTTCAATTATTCACCTTTTCCACTCATTGTGACACAAACAAAACAGTTCTAGATTATAGATTCTACCCTCTTGAGACTGAAGAGAAATGCTGGAGTGGGCAACACACTGAGGAAAGAAATACTGAAATCCTTTGTTGTAGTCTGTAGTTGTCACTGGCAGAAGAAAATCAAATATATATCCTTTATCAAAGGGCTGTCTGCTGCAAGGAATGATGCTTCATAAGAAGGGTAAAAAGTGAGTTCATTGGTAGAACTTTCCTAGTCCATGTCTTTAAAATAGTCTGACACACAGGTAATGCCTCCTGTTCCTTGAGAGACCCCTGATAGTGCTCTCAATAGCGAAACGGCTCTTCAGAAAATAGAATAATCCATCTGTTAGTCATGTAGGATTTTGTACACCTTTACACTGGAATAAAATGAAAGTACAAGAGGGTAGACTGTCAAGCAGACAAGCATTTCTAGGATTTCTAGGCATGAACTGACAAAAGTGAGGCTGCTCTTATCTGAGCTTTGTTCCTAGATGTGGCGAATTTTTTTTTCCTCATTACAAAGGTGTCTTGGGAAAGTATTTCCTTTTTTTTTCCCCATTAAAACTACAAGCATAGCAACTGCTTCAGGATTAGACTAATGCTTAGAAAGCAATAGCGTGTACTAGACTTTTTTCCTTTTTCCTTTTTCCTTTTTCCTTTTTCCTTTTTCCTTTTTCCTTTTTCCTTTAATTGTGGAAAACGTTGCTGATAGAGCAAGGTGCCTCATAGGATATCTGTTTATAATTTTGTTATGCTGAGTATGTTTGTTTGCCTTACAGGTATAAATGTTCTGCTCAATAATCTTTAGTTCTCTAACTGCTAATTGAGAATTTTTAAATGAGCTGCACAAATAATGCAGTATTAAAAATTCTTGATTGAAATGTACATTAGCAGCACATTTCTATATGATTGTAGATATATTTGGGGAGTGTATATCTAGCATTGTAATAGAGATACACATAACTGCTTAAATACAGAATTGGAATGGCAGTGTACACTGAGAGCTAGAAAAGTCTTTCTGTCAAAATAAGGGCTATGAAGTGAGGTTAAGTGAACTCTCCGTGCTCTTATACTTTGGGATAGCTGTCAATTCCCTTTGATTTACTTTCACATAATATTTCACTTAAACTCTTGCCTTTATAAATCGGCCTGGGCCATTTGGTTCTGTCTGTCCAAATTTCTTCATTTTTAATATACTAAGAGTATACTGGAGTTTAGTAGAAATCAACAGAAAAACCAAAACTAAACATGGAGAACTAGAGCAGGGTTTGTACCTAAAGGTAAGACTTTATTGATATTGCAAGCTTGGAATAAATTTCAGGACTGCAATGTTAGTATTGAAGGGCAAAACTTGTTCAGGGAGAACAGGTATCCCAACTGGGAAGAGCTCACATTGTATGTGAACAATGTTGCCTGCATTCTGAAAATGATGAGAAATAGTCTGAGTAACCAGCACGGGTGTGTCAGGTGACACCTCTGTCACTTCACAAATTTGAGAAGTCTAGGCAAGCATCTGTAGGGGATAGGGAGGATAGCCTGGTCACATTGCATTTGGCTTTAGAGCAAGGCGAGGAGCTAGACAGTCTCTTGCTGGTTCTTCAGTCTTCATACTAAAAAAAAAAAAAAAGCATAGCACCATTCTAAGGAGACAAATCATGTAAGCAATTGTGTAAGCTGATAAACCACAAATTTGTCTGCTGGGAATGCAACCCTGAAATGACAAACTTTTATGTCTTGAGTATAATTTAATATTTTCATGTGTAAATTCAAATGAGGTGTGTTAACTTAGCTCTTTCACAGAATAAGGGAACTTTTTCCCGTGGCTTATGAGTAGGTTAATTATGCAGCAAGCTTTGAATAACTTAGAAAATGTATACTGACAAGGTTGGACTGATGTTAGTTACTTAAAGCTATTAGTTTTGCTATGTGAAACACTAACACAGACTTGACTAGTAGTAAACACTGGAAGTTTTGGATCTCAGTTATCTACTGTAGTGCCAAATGGCTAGAGCACTTTTATTTAATAAATGAAAGCAGTTTTAAGTATAAACAAGATGATTATCCTTCCTGTTTACAGTTGCTGTATTTGTGGGAAATAACTTTTCAATTCTGAGTAAAATGTTGCTTGCTCTAGCAGTTTGAGAGTGTTACATGGTTCAGGATACTCATTAGGCAGATCTAAATTCTCTATTTGTATTTATATTTACCCAGAGTTTTTCCATCATTGGTATGGGAACAAACAGGTCAAATTAGAGGCCTTCATCCTTTTCTCATGGCAATAGGTACTCCTTTTCAAGATTACCTGAACTTTTGTCTTACTTTAAAAGCAGAAAATCTGAGTTACTTCATGTTATTTCCTTACGAACATCCTGAAGGCTAACAGGAGAGCTATGCCAATACAAAGGTCTTCTACTTATGGCTCTTAAGAGAGTCATCAGTTTTATAAGCATCTAGCCTGGTCAGAGTTTCTGACTGTAGAATTTTTTACAGGTTTATACCGGTTACTCCTGGGAAATAACTGCAGTAGCTCATAGTTACCACCCAGATGGAAACCTGTAACAGCATGATCTCTAGTTTTGCATGCTGAGTTTCAGTATTTGCATATTATTTCTGTGAAGCACAGATTTAGGATAAAGAAGGTGAGTTTCGCTAGTATTTCAGATTCTAAAACTAATTTAACAAATATTTAGCAAATACTACAACAAAAAGAACATAGAAAAGCCAAAAAAGAGTTATTCTTTCAAAAATTGACTGTTGTTGGACGTTGTGTTGGTGGCACCACAGGTTCCTCATCGCCATGGCTTTCTCACAGGTTTCTCCTCTGAGCTGATCCCTGCAATTTTGTGAACCTGTCCTTTTATTCATCTTCTGGTTATCATCTACCTATGAAGTAATGTTCATTTTTCTGCTGTGCTGCTTTATTTCCCCTTCTGTATTTCTCAAGTTGGGCACGGTAGCCTCCATCTGACTATTTCTATTATATGTTGTGAATTCCTGTGCATCTGTCATTGGTCAGTATCCTACCCTGTGTTAGGGTCCAGATGTCTTTAACAGTTTGTTAGTTTGTAGAAGTGTCTGCTGTTCAGCAGCACTGGCACACCTCATAAAAATGTTTAGAACGCTCTTTCTTGTTGGAGCTTAGCTACAGTCTTTGTGTAACCTATTTCTGTATTCTTTCTCAGTAAGACAGCATGTGGCATTTGGTGATTGGCTTACAGTAAAGCTTTACTCTTTGTACAGTCACTTGGCATTCTGCTCATCTCAATCAGTGCAGGACACTGTCACGTTTCCATACTGGAAGGCATTCTTTAGTAAACGTTTTCACTGAACTGCTGAGTCAGAGGAATTTTTGCAATCACAAGTAAGAAAAGAATCCATGTTTGCCCTTTATGCAGTCTAATGTCTAGGGAATAATTCATAGTGTTTGCTGCTTCTTCTCTCTACTGCTGTCCACAAAAAAATGAAGTCACGCAACTATCCTGCAATGTATGAAATAAATAATGTAAAAAGAATAGTTCTGCATTGACCTTTTCATTTATAATAACCTTCTTACAGTAATAGATACAGAGATGTTGGATAGAAATGTCACTTCTCTTCCTAGATTTGTCCTGTTAAATATGCACACTCAGTGTATCTTTTTGTATGTCATCAGGAAGAAAGAGTTTATGGCCTTTCACCTCTATTTCTTCTAAGAGCAGGAATCAGGAGTTTGAACTGGCTGACCTATTCAGCTCCAGAGCTGAATAGCACAGAGATTTCTGGCCTATTTATGTGGCTGTGTGGTGAAAGCTGATGTTGCCTGGCAGGGTTGTAATAAAGTATTTATGATGGAGATGTCAAACCAAGCTCATAATTCTGGGCTATTCCCAAAATGCAGAAGCAGTTTATTTTGGCTGAGTTTCTTAACTGGTATCCTGTTACCGAAGGAAAAGGCTCTGGAATTGATTAACTGCATACAAAGACTTGGTCTGTGTAGATTTGTATTAGGAAAGAACCATTCGTCTTACATTTTTCTCCATCATTTGCCTTCACTTGCTGTGAACAGCATATGCACATCCAGTTTTGCTGTAGAAATAAAAAATTCTATGTGCTTTTGTCACAGGTGTATTGCATTTAAACTGATGCTTTTTTCAACATCTGTTTCAAGTGCAATCTACTTGTCTCCTGTATCTATAATAGTAAACCTTAAATGTACATAGCTTAAAAAGCAGCTATGTCAGGCTGAGCCATCCTTTTCAGTTGAGGCTGTGGATACAGGGAGACAGCAGCTTGGTAAGAAGTTATAGTTTAGCATGAACAAAGCAAAATGAAAAACATCTTAGAATAAACAGTAAGTTTGGTTCAGAAAAGGAGCAAAACATTTCAGTAGGCTTAATGTTAGGATGGGGCCATGGCAAAACAAAGATGTAACTGTTAGATAACTTTACTTTCACTTCCCTACCCCTACCTTTTTCAATTGCTGTATTATCTGCATATTTAGATATGTCAGTGAAGCCTTTTGATGCTGAGCAATTAGCTGGTGCCACAGAATTGTTTCCTGTAAGTCTTGATTGCTGCTTGACTGTGAAATACTTGATCTCATTTGAACCAGAACTCCTAAACATAATGTTTGAAAATTAAACTTGTGACTTTGGTTCCTAAGATACTTGGGTTCCAGCTTTGACTTTTTGAAATTGCACTCTGCAATTTTTCAAAAACAATTTGAAGATGTACTGAGTTTTGAAATTATAACTTATTTTTATAGTATTTTTATTATGTTTTAAGTCAGCCTTAAATTTTTTCACGCTTCACATTTAATGACACCATGTTACATCAGCATGTTTTCATTACAGATTTTCCAGTGAAATAATTTGTCTTACTAAAAACAGAAGGCACATCATTTCTAAACTACAAAATACCCCAGTGCTGGGATCTTGGAGAGCACAGAGATGTTACATGTACGTCTCCATGAGTGAGCATGCCATCTTCATCCTTTCTAAATATTACTGTTCACTTCTTGCTCACACCTGGAGACGTATGCAGAGCCTGCTTTCAGAAGAATGTTTTTCTAAGTTGTTTGCTCGTGTCAAGTGCTCTGGCATTCTGCTGAGGTAGTCTGTTTGTTCATAGTCCTGTCCAAGAATCCAGGCTCTGGCTTGATGTGCTTCTGACATATCAGTGGTATGTTTCTAATAATGTGGAAGCTCTAATGTTTTCTGGCTTGTAGTGCAGTGACTTGGGAGCAGGAAGAGTAGAGGCAGGATTAATGCTGTGTGAATGCACAGTCTTGGAGAGATAATAAAAGATGGACATTTCACCAGAGACTGACTCATTTTTCATATATTTGAAAGGGCATGGGAAGGAATTGGGATTGAAGTAGTGCAGCAGAGCCTTACTTATTAGCCAAAAAGAGGAGAGAAGATCTTATCCAGCAAGCTGCACAAGATTGCATTGCATTTTAGTTACTGACAGGAAGTGATTTTTCTTAAACCGAAATTGCAAACAAATGATGAAGACAGGCTTGAAGGTTACCCAAGTGTGGAGCCTGTTCATGCAATGTGGCTAAAAAATATTCTGTAAATATTTATACCAGTTTAATGTAGTCTTAAACTCCAGTATCCTGAAAGTAATTGTTTTTTAAAAAAGAATGTGAGTAAATTCTTTGAGTAAATTCTTTTACCACCCATAGTCTTGTCTCCCTTGTGGGTACTAGATGTTGACTGTTCTCATATTATATGCATGCATGTGCCTATGGTTTGCACATGGTTTGGGGGGCATTTTGTGGTTGTGGGGTTTTTTTATTGTTACTTGTGGAAACCCCAATTGCCTTGTTGTAGTTTTTATTTTGCATTATTGAGAAGCAGATCAATTAATTGACAGACTGTACATTTGTTTTAGGCTTTAGATGGCTTAATTCTCTCTTGATCTGTGGAGTTTCATTTTCAGCCATGCTTGCTGTCCTCCTGAAATGCTGCTTGTAGAAGTGAAAAACCAAGCATTCCAAAATCGCAGAAAAACAGACTCCTACATTTTTTACTAGCATCCTGATTTGTGAGAACTGGTTGTTGTTTCTACACACACACACACACACACACACACACACACAAAATAAACTGAGTTGGAAGGGGCCAAGGATCATTGAGTCCAGCTCCTGGCCCTGCACAGGACACCCTGAGAGTCACACCATGTGCCTGAGAGTTGTCCAAAAGCTTCTTGGACTCTGTCAACTTTGGTGTTCTGACCACTTCCCTGGGAAGCCTGTTCCAGTGCCCAAGCCTATTTTCCACTTCTCTAAAATGGATTCCTTTTGGAATTACAGAGCTTGTTTCTAAGAAAAATATTTTGACCCTTTTCTGTGTTTAACACTGTCAGTCTCGATTTGTGCTTTTACCTTTTCTGTAGCTTTACTGCAAACAGAGTTCCTATTCCATCCCCCCATTCTCTGTTTTCAATTTCAGATATATGCAGGCTATTATGCCCTCTCACAGCCAAATGTTTCTCATGCTATTAATTATTGGTGTTCAGATATATTTTTTTTGCTGGCTAAATTCTGCATTCATATCCTTTATTACAGAAGTACTGCTAATGTTTCCTTAGCTAAGAATCTCAGGAAATGGGGCTTATAACTCAATTACAGCAGTCTCTTTACAAAAGAAAAACAAAAACAAAACAAAAAAAGAAACCACAGCCCTGCTATAAATACATTACAGTCTTGAACTGAAAATTTCAACTTTTTATAAAGACAGTGAGTTTTCAGAAATGTAGAAAAAAGTGCTACTGTAATGATAGTGCTTTAGGGTGTTTTTGGAGCTTTAGGAATAATAACCAGTTAAAGGCATCTCCTCTCTTTACCTGAATTTAGGAATTGTGTAAAATTCTCCAGTTGTGTGGATTTTCTTTGGGAATGATGCTAAGTAACAGCCTTCTATTACAGTATAGTCAAAATGAAAAATTGTTAGCTACTGTTGAGACATCACATACTCCATTTATCTTTGGCATCTATTATCCCAAGTAGCTAGGGAACCTGATACTGTCAAGAAGAATTGTGGTTTAGTTTCACACATCCACAAAAAGGTTTTTAGAGCTAGAATTAAAACTGGGTAAGCCACAGCTTTACTCTCAGACTTTTCAGACTTTTAGAAGCAAGATAGCACGTAAGCATGCTGTCATCAACGGAATTAAGGCATCTGCTGCAGATTGTATCCTACCTGAATATGGACAGCTTTTTGAATGGGAGAGTAATAGATCACATCTTTCAGATTTTAAACAAAGTCAATCTCATCCGACTAGATTATTCTGCCCCAAGCTTCAATTTCAGCTTCTGCTCACCACCCTGCTAATGACTGAGGTTTCTGAAGTAGCTCCCAGATTGATGGCAAGGCATCAAATCTGCTGATGGCAATGAGTGACTGGTGGCAGTGCATCAAATCTGTTTGAGATATACAAATAAAGCCTGGCTACAATGCCTCTGTTTTCTTCATAGAAGCTGATGCTTTAATCGAAATTGTGACTGTTGTAATGAATCATACAAGATCTTGGGACAGACACAAGAAGTGATGATATCCCTGCTGTTTGTCTGTCACACTATACCAGTTTTGTCTTAAAATGCAAGTTAGGATCGTTTTTCTCTTCTTGAGACCAGATACAGGATGTGCAAAGTTAACCAGTCCTTTTATAGTGATAAAAGAGTAAATGGCTTTTATGTTATATCTTGTTAGAAGATAGATGCAGGATGCTTAGTGTTGTGAAAAATACACCTTTTTCCTTTTACATATGTATTTCATTGTACTTTCATACTTTTTAGTTGACCACATCTTATTTCAGGATGCTTCCCATGTGATACGTGTCAGCTTTCCTTACAAGCTGAGTAACATATTATCACTATGGCACTTCACTCTTTCAGCCAGGATGTTTCATTGGGATGACTGGTTGGGTTTTGGACTGTATTGTTTGTTTGCTTGTTTGTTTAAAAAATTCTCTAAAATCTCTAAAATAATCCATTATGTTTGCCATCAAGCACAAATTAATGTTGAAAACTCCTGTTTTCCAGCAAACAGATAGCATGTGGCTTTGTCAAAATGGCAGGCCATTCGAAATTCAGTAGCTGACAGCTTTTGATTCTGGCTCTTACTAGGATTTAACTGACAAATAAGACACTCAGATGATCCAAAAAATCCTGATGTCTGTACACTGTATGAAAATCTACTTACAATGAACTGCATGAACTTACACTGAACAGTCAGTAGTCTGACTTGTAAAGACTTTAAGATGCCTTACAATGACTAGACTTCAATTATTGTCCTGACTTTGCATTGATTAAAGTTCTGATACACTTCCCTTAAACAGATTTCACTACATGACTGGGGATAAAATTAGCTCGTAAAATGTCTTTACTAGTTTTTAGTAAAAAAATTGAGTGCTTTTCTTTTTGAATGGGAACATGTTCTTGAAATCTACATTTCCTTTGAGCAAGGCGCAGAGAGACAGACAAAGGTATAGATGGATATGTGTATATTTAGCAATGTCATAGCTGGGTTACTTGGCTTTACTGATATTTCACTCTTGCATTCCTTGTTTCTCCTTTAAATCCCTTGCAGAGATCGATATTGAGCGTTGTGTTCGCGAGTCAATCAACCTGTTCCGCTGGACTCCTAAGAGTGCCACCTACAGGCAGTATGCGCAGCCTCCGCGGCCAGCCCCTGAGAGCAACGGCGCCAGAAGCTCCATGTCCTGCTTCTCAGCAGACTACCAGGAGGCTCCTCGAAGTGACCTAGTAAGTAACCTGGGAACTGGAGCAGGGAGAATTGTTCAGATTGCGTGTTTCTCCTGTCTCTCCCAACTCCTGCTCCTTCAGTCCTGCTACTACAACAAACTCATGTCCACAGGTCACCTGCAGAACTACTAACAGGCTTTATCGTAGGAGAAAAGCAGTAAAAAGAACAGTTTGCCAGTGAGAAATAGGGAACTGGAAAGTGATGCAGGCAGCTCTGGCTGCTTTTTCTATCTTGGCATATGAGGTAAAGGATATGCCACAAGTTATTCTGAGAGTTTAGTAGGTGAGTTATGCCTGTGTTTATCTTGGCAAGAAGTAACTAATAACTAAGAGAATATCTATATTAAATAGATACTCAGTTTACTAAAAAGATTTTTCTTCTATCTCTCTAGTATAATCTAATGGTTGTTTCTCTTGTCTGATGCACTGTCTGAAGACTGGTGATTTAAAATTATTCCTTTCCTTCCTCTCAGTAGTATAAATCTAGTTAGTCTCTTAAAAATTAAATTTTATTTTGCTGGGTTTTTTTTCCTTCCACCTTCTCCTACAATCATTTCATTCATGAGCACATTCCAATAATAGGGGAAGTATATATAGACCTGCTATATCTGTTTGGCAAATTTTGTTAGGTTTTAGTCTTTCCATTTGTTTTTCCTAATTACTAGGAAACTAAGAGGAGTTGTTGTCACTCAAATGACTCTTTACTTTTTAGTCCTTAAACTGGAGCTTGATATTCAGTCATTTTCTAGTTTTTTTATTTTAGTTTTTATTTTATTTCTGTTTTAATTTCTGGAAGCCTTAGCTACAAATCTAGGACTGCAAGTGTAGACATGAAATGAAGAACAAAAGGAAACTTCAAAGACCTTACAGGATTTAAGAAACAATAGGTAGATGTAGAAAGGCAAGGGGGAAGAAAAATGAAATTACAGGGGAATACTGGTTGTTGTCATCCAGAAATTGTAGCCATCATAACTGCTGCTGTGCTGCTGGAGAGATATGTAGAGAGGCTTTCTGAAGGAGCCAAGGGCTGCACTTTCAAAGAGTAATTCAGATAGGTCCTCCTAAGGTCATCTGGTACAAATTCCTGTAGAAAACACACATGACACTGAATTCAGATGGGGTTGCCCAGGACTTTGATCCGTCAGGTCAAGAAAACTTTCAAGGAAAGTATTCAGTCTGGTCAGATGCCTGACAGTGCTAACAGTGAAAATTATTTTGTGTATGTGCTAGCTTTTCTGAATGTTATGACAAAAGAATAAAAAGCCAAGTCTTCTGATTCCCAGGCATTTGCTTGTGCCTTTATGTGTACAAGCAAGAGTCAAAGCACTTGGTTGTAGCAAAGAGGGAGATGGGGGAAAGCAGCACTAGTCTACTGAACTAATAATATTTGTATTTGTAACAGAGATAAAAATCCTTATTTCAGATCGAGCAAGGTTCTTTCAGTATTCTTCCGTTTCCTGAGAAATATTTTGGATGGTTTTTTCCTGATAGTGTTTTTATTTGCATACCAGAAGTTGTATTTGTTTATAGTGTCAGTAATTAGGCTCATCCGTCCGACAGTTTCCAAGAAACTAAGCAAATGTTTTTGGTATGTTAAAGGGGAGAGAAATAAATACTAGAACTTCTGTTGCCTTCTCTTTCATTTCTGGTTCTGTCTACCTAACAGGAAAGACCTCTTCATTTACTGCAGTGCAGCTGAAGCACAGCTTAATATCTTTTGAAGCACAAGAATATTGGATCTTTTGCTTACTGCTGTATTTTGGTTTTTAGCTCATCATATGAAAGAGAGCTGTATAGATTCTGGGATCAATACAGAAATGTGTGAGCAAAGAGGAAACTAATCTCATGGACAAAATAAAGACTATTCATATCTTAAATTATAGTCTGCAAATGTGTTGTTTGCTTTCATGTGCTGTATTTTTGTGTGTCAGATTTTGAGACAGATAGATATCAGTCAAGTATGTTATGATTCAGTCAGGAACCATAGTTTGGACTTGGAAAGTCCCATGTAACATGAGTTCATAATGAGCTACATCTCACTTGTGACCAGTTCTGCACTTTTGGATGTTTGTCACCATAAAAATGACACTTCTCAGGGATTAGAGCAATATTGATTTAAAAAAAATTGAAATTATTGGTGAAATACACTATTTACACGCAAAGGTGGTGTGGTTTGTGTTTGTTTGGGGGTATTTTTAACCTTAATCCTGGAAGTATCTATCTCTTTCTTCAGACATGCCCTCTACTGGTGTTTGCTGCCATGGGGAAACTTTTTGTCTACTTGAAAGCAGTGAAATCTGAGTTCAATCTTTAGTATACACAGTACCCTTCAAATGGATTTTCTAAAACACCATTGTGTCCTTGCTCTTCAGTTTAGCTGTTAAAAAATAACTTTGCTGTTTCCTTACCTATTTAGTTGGTCATTCTTTGGCCGAGTACTTTGCACTACATTTCTATCTCCAGTTTTATATTTGTGGGTCACCTCTGTATTTTAAAGTGGGTAGGGTATGAAACAATTCCTTTGTGAAGAAAGTTATGGGTTTGCTTCTGAAGGTAATTTATGACTTCTTGAAACATTAAATGTTCAGTATTTTTAATTGTAAACACCAGCTGTCTCTTACCTCTATATATGTGTTTTCTTTTTACGCTGCTTCAGTTTGTTTCTTAAGTGCTTTTTATTGGCTACTGAAGTATTTGTGTGTATCTGCATGTTACTGTGCTTTGGTTAATAATAACAGGAGAAGTATTTCCCCTCTGGGTGTGCATTTTTCTCCCTAAACCAGCAGTCAGTAAAACAAAACTGTTTTGACTCTTTTTTATCAGTAGCATTGCTTAGTTTTTATTTTAGTGACATCTATTTGCAACTTCATAAATAGTCTCGGGTGCACTCTTTTTTCCTCCTGGACATGTGTGTTGCTTAATCTTTTACTCTTTCAGCTAGAAAGCATATTTCTACTGAGATAAAATCTCAAGGAGGAAATAGTTTCAGAGAAAATGAATGTGCATCTTAAGTGAGTTTGCATGTTTATTTGAGAAAGATAAAATGTCAAAAATGACAACAGAAGAAAACCTTTAAATTCACTACTTCATTTACACTACAATCTACTCAGTCTTGTGTCTGTAACTTTTCTTTACCAGTACATGGATGATTTTTTTTTTCTTACTCTTCCTGAAACTTATTTTCATACCCTGGAAACTCCCAAAGTATTTTTCCTGAATGTCCAGGAGTCACAGAGACAAATAACACTGTAATATAAAAATTGTCTGCTGTATTTGTGTCTCCATTATTATAGATATGGTAGACATACACTCTCTCCAGCTACTTCCGTAATTCTAAATAAAAAGGAGAAAATGTTGCAGCTTCTCTATCTGCTCCTGTGAACTCACAGAAATGCAGAGACTGATACAGTTGCAGCTTTGCCTTGCTCTTCTACTCACAGTTCTCTTTTCAAGGGTGGAAGTTCCTGACAGATGTTGAGGAATGAAAGCATTCAACTGGAGAAATGTTTACCAGATGATTATTGATCCTTGCACTGATTTAAATGCCAACTGTCCGGTTCAGCTTTTAGTTTTTGATGAAGCAGTAGAAATACCTAAGCAGCAAGATGTCTTAATGGCTTGAACAACACAAATATGAAAAACATGGTTTTATCAGAAGTAGTATGAGCAAAGTTTCCCAATAATAACTTTCCTTTGCCAGTAATTAAGGAGAGCTTGTGTGATAGACTTCCTACAGATGGGAATTCAGGCCTATTTGTTATACAGCAGCACTGGCTTCTGAGTTCCTGTGTGCACCTAGGAAGTATTTGTCCATATGAAATGTATTAGCTAGGTTTATGTTAAGCCATTAAATAACTGATGTGTAAATCCATTTATTCTTCAAAAAGAAACATGGTCAGTAGTGTATACCAACACTTCTGTTTCAGTGTACAAGCTAAGAAATATCTGTATGATGTTCATGCTGTTCATAATGGCTGTTACTTATATTCTGCCTAAAGGGTCTTCTGACTGCCTTGACCCATTTCAGGTTTCTTTTGTCTTCTGTTTTTGTATGGAACTTGATTTTGTTTTCCTCTTCCATTGTTCTTACATTCAACAGAAAGCTGTTACTCAAATTTGTCTTTAGTTCAAATTGTGCAAAGCATTAACTGATCAGGATCTCAGTTAATGCTTCTAATTTATTTCGCATTTGCCTTTGATGCTTCTGTTTTTCTGGTTGTAGCTGCCAACAACTTGAGTGAGAAGTTGGGGTTATTTGTCATTTTTTAGATGAGTCGATTAAAATGCGCTTTTTATGTCCCTCTCTTGTGAGTGAATAAACAAGTCCCTGTTTAATTAGGCATGTCATAAGCCCATCACATTCTGGCAAGTATTTTAGGAATTGTTGCAAACTTAACATCTTTCTCTGTTTATTGGTTAGCTTTTTAAAATTCTTTCAGTACTTATAAGCCAGGCAGCCAGCTACCAGGAAGTAGGGAGTGTAGGGAAACTTCTGCTTCCAGTACTTTGGTTCTGCAGATTAAGTTACCTGAAGGAAGCCTTATTTAGCACTTTTTTCACTCTGACTGGTCTTAAAAATCTCTATGTATTTTCTATAGTTTTGGGACTTTTTCTGGTAGAAGATGAGACATTAAATAAATTGCCAGAGTGGATAAAATACAAAGTATAAGGCTCAGGAAATAACTGATGCTAAATGTTAAAGTCTCTAATGAATGCTGTGGCTGTTTTTTTTTAAGTTGTGATACAAATTGCAATTACTTTAATTGAATGTAAACTCATTGAAACCAGTGTACTGCTTAGTTGAGACAGAATTAAAGGAGTATGTTTGTAATGATCTAAATATTATTTATATGAGACAGAAATAGTTTGTGAGACACTCTAGATCGTGTTTAAGGACTGTAGGCTTGTTTTGCACAGACTTGGTTTTCAGGTCTCCCTAGTATGTGTTTATCTGCTTTGAATGTAAATGGGGCATTTGGAGCAGCCAGAGCACTCTCTGCTGCAGCCTTAGGCTCAGGTTCTGGATTCATTGATTGTCCACGAGTCCTTCCTCACAAGCCTTGGCAATTATACCCACTTTGAAGTTGAAAGATGGGTGTATTTGACCTTTTAGACCTTCCACAATTGGGATTCCGTGACTGATTAACAAATGTGCAGAGGGGGAAAGGGTAATTGTACCAGTAAAATTAATTATTTTTAAAAATCTAGCCGGTTCTCTCTCTCTGCATCTTGTAGGAATGTTATTTTTAATTTTTTTTTTCCCAATTTGGAAATTGTTTTAAAATCAGATTCTAGGTTTGGTAGCCTTTGATCAATTAAATATTAGGAGTTCCTTTTTTCTTCCTCTTTGGTTTTTTTCAAGTTTTGTCATACTATTGGAGAAAGAAATTTACTTTAAAAATCATAAGTAGTAGCCACTGTGTGGGACTATAAGGAATATGGCAGCTATCTTCACCACTCTTTGACGTGTGGAACTTATTGATGAATGAGCTGTTAACAAGACCGAGGTTGGATCCACAATAAAGTAGTAAAAAGAGCAGAATAGTGCACTCAAGTTTGCTGCAGCTATTAAATAGTTTGGACTTAAGGTAACTCTGTTTTTCCTTTCTGTGTCCAGTCTTAGCCCCTGTGGAGTGTATCCTGTGAGAAGACATTGTCTGAATGCCTGTGGTAGCATGGCCTGATGTCTGTCCTTGCCAAAGAAAATTACCAGAATATTAAAATGCAGAATGGTGGCACTTCCAATGCATGGAAAATATTAGTAAATAATTACACACCTCCATGTTTGAGTAATTTTTCAGGCTCTAGTGGTCCTGATTTGCAGTCTGGCTGGCTGACTGAAGACACAATTGTTATTTTGTTTGTTTTCATGTATTTTATGACTGACTCATTTCATCTTTGAGAGGGAGGTCTACAGTGGAAATAAGTATTTTTGGCAACCAAAGCCAAACTAAAGTTTCCTGAGTGAAAATTTTATTTCATACCTTGTTAAATAATCCATATTTTATTTTAAAAAATAGTGGCCTGCATCTAAAAAAGGGAAAATGAAAGAGCAGTGCAGTGTTTATGTGAATTTACTTTACAAGAGAAGTAACGGTCAAAATAACCCACTGACTGTGCTACAATACACTTTAGGACCAGCACGGATTTAAATAGCGTAATGCTTCATTCAGCTTCTGATGAGCACAATTAGATACTGCAGAGAGAAATTATCCACTTGGTGTTACATTTTTTCGTGTGCTTGTAGCATTAGAAGCAATGGAGTTTGGGAGACATTTTGTAAGTTTTGGAGGATCTTAGTGATTGTCTCACACACCAACATGCTCAGGTGCACAGCTGTAGCTACCTACCAGTCACAGCAACTCTAATTCCAGCTTGCAGCAACTCCTGTGTGTGCCATATACTGCTGCTGTGAAAGTTAGGTCTTCGAGCACAGTGCTGTGTAACTGTGCCATTGAGAGAGTTTCCATGACATAGGGAGGGGGTGTGTTATGTCAGCCTAAGGTGCCTTTTCCCTCTACTCCTCAGTCTTCTGTCCTACCCTATTCTTCTTCTCAACATACGGCTCTATAGGAGCCTGCCTTAGGCTAGTCTTGAATTTAGGATTCCTCACATTCCTTTCTTAGTGCACCTCAGGCCAGGCTAGGTGCTGTATGTTTTCTCAGTTGAGTCAGGATGCAGTGTCATTATGATCTAACTTTATTAGGAAGTGCAGTTGGAGGATAGAAAAGACTTTCTGGATGCAGCTCTCTTGCCTGATGCTGTCACTGTCTTCTTGCAGTTCATAGCCTCATACAAATTGTCTGGTGGCCTGTGTCATTGTGTCAACACCATCTTAATCTATTAGTAAAAGTGTTACAGCTATGTATATATATTTTCTCATCTGACATTATTAGGAGTGGAAAATCTGATTATCAAATGTGTGTAACAGCATAACTAGAAGAAAGAATCCATACTGGTTCCAAAGTTGAGCCTGCACCAAAATTTAGTCATGGAGCCCATCCTGCAAATGTGAATGAATACATTTTAGGCTGATGGGAGTAAATGTTGATGATGAGTTTCATATAGCTCAACAAAGCTTGGGCCCAGGTCTCTAAAATGGGTGGAATGGTGCAGAAATCCAAAGAGATTTATGTGAAAAGCACATTCAGCTTCCAGGGTAACTGTCTGGCTGACCATATTCTCAAACTTCTTGTCAGTTACTCAAATTCAGCACTCATCTTAATAGTCACCAGTTAGGGGAGAGCCTGAACAGTATGTTTTGACAGGCTTCAGAGTGGTAAATAACTGAAAATGTCCTAGAGCTGCCACTGTTAATGCCAGTTCAGAAAACAGGAAGGTGAATAAATAGCAACTACAGATGAAAAAAGGTAGACTGTCTAAATCCAAGGTCTCTGAACATACATGATCACATTATGAAGAAAATTCCTGTACCAGTTGCAGTTTGCATTGAGATGTGATACTAAATTCTGGTTGGTTTTGTTTTTAAACAAGACAGGGGAATCTCTGACTGACTGTTTCCTAAAGATTCTGTAATAATTTTTCTCAAATCAAAGAAATGCGGTTTCTTTTCAAGGACAGAACATCTGTCAAGAGGGGAAAAAAAGGCACTGATGGAAAGTGTTCAAGGCTGGCAAGATCATTCTTGCTCCTGCTTTTACTTCAAGTTTTATTGCACATTAAGGTATCCTGTGAGTATTCTCAGGCATGACTGGATAATGTCTCAGCTTTGTGTTTTGAAATGGTTCCATGCAGTGGTGAGCAGCTTTTACCTTTTTTATCATGTCAGGGGCAATAACTGAGAGTTTGCAGCATGTCTGCCCTGCTGCATGCAGGGGAATATCTTGACTTTTAGCCCTGCTGACTCAGTTTATTCACTCAATTATGTTATTCCATTTAGAGAGGTTTCCTTAATAATGAGCTGGTTTGGCAAGCAGAGCTCACTCACGTTTTTTGTAGACTGCCTACAAAGTTGTGTGCAGACATTTGGAGGATGTTTATGATTGACAGTTGGCTGGAAGTTGCTGTTTGTGCTTCCCAAGGTGTGAGTTCTGGAACAGGGAGCTTTGTGAGGGAGCCAGGATGGTGGAGGAGGTGGAAGAGTACAGCTTGCAAAACAAAATGAGGGAGAGGGAGCATAGAGAAGGTAAACACCAGTGTCTTGACCAGGTAATCTGAGAAGCAGAATATGATGGCTACAGAGGACTGAATCTGAAGTGTAAGAATCAGTTTGCTAGAGAGGTTGCGTAGAGAACACTGGCTCTCAAGTGCTGAAAAATTGTAGGAAAGAGTTCCTAAAATCTGGAATTTTGGCTGTTCCTCCTTTATAAACAGTTGCAATTGAACATCAAAAAACACTGAAGCCTTTTAGTATGACCCTTTGCTAGTAATTGTCATAAAAAATAGTGGGGATGGCGACTGGAGGGCTTAAACCATTATTTTATAAGCTTTTTAAAATATGTTTTTGTAGTTTTATTCTATGTACATGAATATACACTGATTTCAGAAATATATTCAAAAATTATGGAATGACATCTTTCAGAAAACATGTTTCTTCATGAAGGACCTTGATATTTTGAATAGAGTATTTTACTTGAACCCCAGATTCTAATTATACTGACTGAAGTATAATTAAATTAAAGTATAAACTGATACTTTTAATTATACAGGCTGAAGTTCCTAGTATATTAAATAAGCTGCACTAAGTTTTGCCAGCTTCAAAGACAAAGGGGAGAAAGCCTGGATCTACTCAGATAAAGCTGTCCTTTCCATGGATAGAAAGTTCCTTTATAGCTCCTGTGTTTATCAGATGGGACTGTTAAATTCAGGTCCAGCAGAACTAAAGATACTTGGCTATTTTCTCAAAAAAAGAAGTGTATATCTTCATTTAAAAGCCATGATGAAATGCCTGTAAGAGATTACAGGCTAGTGGGAAAAGAGAGAAGAGCTGTGATTGTACCAGTCTCATGTTCTGGAGTGCTTTAATCTTTCTGAAACTCGACTTCCAAATTGAGAATGGTTAAGCAGCTTTAATTGCCAATATTTAAAAAAAAATTAAATTCTCAATGCCTATTTCTTCTTATTAAGAGTAGTAAGTGCATATGGATTAGCAAATCTCAGGCCTAATTGAAAATTAATGGGGTGAGAAGAATAAGTACTTTGAAAGTAAAGAATGTAGGGTGTTGTCAGAGAAACTTCTGGGCAGCAAGGAGACCTCAGACTTCAGCTTAAGTACTCTTCTTGCTATTGCCATCCTGCTGATTAAGCAGTCTTCCCTGACAAACAGTTTCTTATAGCTGAATAGTCTAAAGCAAGATTCATGTTTGTAGTTAGAATATGCTAAAATAAGTTTCTCTTTGCAGGAAAACAGATAAAGTGACTTAAGTAGTAAGCTCAGTATTTTAGCACACGTAGACTTGTGTGTACATGGATGTGTGAAAATGGGAGTGTCTTTCTGATAATTTTAATGTTTCCTAAATAATGACAGCAAGTATATGGGTATGCTCTGTATATGAGCAGTACTCAATTTCAGTATTGTTGTCAGTATACAGTTTCTTACACAATCTCTAAAACACAAGTTTGTAACTGGATTTTTAACTACCTTCTGGTACTGTGCTTTAAGTAGAGCTTTTGCCTTTTTTAAGAAAGAGTGGAGGTTTTTTTAGAAAGTATGTGCCATGTCTGCCTTGGAAAAGAGTAAATAGATCACAGCAGGAAGAGAACTGAAAGGAAGAAACAAGCATTTTATATATGTGAAAAGCTTTTAAGGTTTTTTTAAGCTTTTCCCGGTGGTTATCCTGGCTTTTTCTTTTTTATTTGTCCTGTTTGTACTCCCTATAGAGTATTACTATCATGGGAATTTTGGGTTGTGAGAGAATCATTATGCTCCCTTCATTGTTTAAAACAAAAAAAAATTACAAATTATAAATTCAACAAGATGTTGTAAGTAGCTGTCCTGAGATGTGCCTACCTGCAACTTAATGTAGCTGAAATCAAAACCTCATTTACATGCTACAGCCTGTTCACAATTTGTTGGATATTTGTAAATCATTACTAAGACACTGTCAGTGCCATAAACTTTTTCTGAGTACAGCTAACCTAACTTAAAGGATTTGGTTTAAAGTGGACCATCTTCCGTCCTTCACCTGCTTTTCTTTCTGGTTCTTCACAGCTGGAAAGCAATGCCCGCAATGACATAGTAAAGCCTAAACAGGGAATTGAAGCAAATAGTCCTGAAAAATGTGAAGACTCCTGTCTGAAATGTCAGCCTGCGTCTTGTACATCTCTTCTTATTTGCCCATGCTGAGGCAAAGGGAGTAGGCACTGAAGTGATAGACAACAGCTGGAGCACTGTTGTGTAGAGGAGTAGGAAATGTGTTAAAGGTTCAAAAGAATCTGCAAGATTTGTGTGTTCAGTGGCTGTGACAGCCTGAAGAGCTGATTAAACTCAAGTCCAGTTTCTGTAGTAGTTTCTTGCAGTTTCCAAGTATGTGTCTCAGGATGGTGGTTATGCAGAGGAGGCGTGAGGACAGGGTAGAAGAATTGACAGCTTGATGTTAGCCATCCTTAGCTTTTGCTGACTGACAGTTCATTAGAAAATTCCTGTGAGGAAATGCCTGAGATGAAATATAGTTGTTACCAAATACAGCAGATATAGGAATTTTTTTAATGTAATTGACAAAGATTATATTACAAGTGCATGCATATATTTCACTTTGCAATTTGAAGGAAATAAATTAGTATGATAAAATAGCTGTTAGAGAAATAATTGATTCAGCAATTCTATTTCCAGCAAGTCTGTTGAGAAGATTCAGTTTTGTTCAAAGCCTATATAGAGATGTCATATCTCTGAACCTATCATTAAGGCAGGTCTGGACATAGTAGGTCAAGGCAAAGATGGTTGTAAAATTCACAGCTGAATGTGTTTCTCCTTATTTTCAACCCAGTTAAAGAGAAAGAATGCTTGTCCTGGTTATTAAAACCTATTAGCAGGACAGATAGTGTGTACCTGTAAAACACTTTGTATGGCTTTATACTTTTAGATAAAGAGCAAATGTTTTTGTATCTGATTAAGTGAATTTTGGTTGGTTTGTTTTCCTCTGTAGACTTCATGCTTTCTTCTTAAGGTTTCATTCTTCCCTGAGGCATTCATCCCATCAACTGAATGGACAAGAGTTGCACAAATAAAAGTAGGAAGTGGTTTTATAATTAGAGTCCAACATAATGTAAAAGTTTCTCCAGAAGACTTAATTCAGGTCATCTCAGCCAGGTTCAGTGACTTTGCTACCCAAGTGTTTATTGTTACCGGTAATCATGTGAGCCTGCTTCAAGGACTGAACTCTTTGCAGCAGACTTGCCTCCCTTCCCTCCTTGGTGTTGCTCCTTAAACATGCTCCTGAGGCAGAAGCTGATGTCTGAGGAGAGCGTAGTGATGTCTGCCAGTTTGTCATCAGGCAAATTAAGCCGTGTCAGCCAAGTGTGTATTTATGTAATCAGTATTCCTTCTGCATTACTGCCTTTCTTGGGTCTTGCAAATGTGTCTGCTGTGAATTCCCTAGACGTGGGACTGCTGAATTAGTTTGGCAAGTTCTGAAGTTTGTGAGAAGAGTTTGACTTTTTTCTTCCTTCTCCCCTTTAATACAATTCATTTCCTTGGATGATTCCTGGGAAAATTCAGCTATTCAGCTGGGAGTTGGCTGTGCCCTGTCACGCTGGTTTTTTTATGGAAAGAGGTCTCTCTTGAGTATTGACTATTCTGTTGAAATAAATAATACATTATCCATAAATTATGCATTTTTCTGATTATGAAGTGTCTTGACTATTTTTCTGAACTTGGAAGGAAATGATGTGTTGAGACTAGCAATTTGTAACTACTTTTGTTTTGAATATTATTATATAAAATGAAAAGGCAGTTTGGTGAGGTAATATTCCCTGAAGTAGAATTACTGATTTTGTTTGTAATTTTGAAGGCTTTTGGATAACTTGCTTTACAGCAGAGGTATTTCTAAGTGCTGGAAGTCTTAAGAAGCCTTTTCTGGGGCATAACTCAAAAAAAAAAAGTGCATGTCTCTCTGTTTTGTCTAGCATATTCCCTAAATTTGGAATAGTCCTCAGATTAAATGAGGAACTAGTATGGTTAAAAACCAAAACAAAAGCTAGGCTAACAAGAGTCAGTTGGACTAACACCAGTTAGTAATGCCTCCATTTTCTTCAGAGTGCTACTCCTGTTCCCTTGAATCCTGGGGCTATAAGCAAATAATGTATTGGTGTGATTACATCAATCTAAAACAAGATAACAGAAGTGGAATATTTTTTAGAAACAGAAAAATTGTTACTGTGATACTCTAAGAATCTGGAGTGTAGAAATTCTAGTATTTGTGAATACTTCTGAGATAATTCACAATGAATGTTCTCTTACGAAAAATAATTTCAGGTATTATCATGCTAGTTGCTTGAGTGCTACCAGGGATGTGGTATGTGCTGTGTCGTAATCTGTTGCATTCCCCAAAATATATTTCTTGATTTGATATATATTCATATATCTATAAATTTTCCCATCCCACAAAACTGAGGACAAATTTTCCAGATTAGAAGACAGAAATAGTATATTTCTATACATAATATAAACCTTATATTTCTGGTGTCCTGATTTGTGCCTAGTCTTTGGGCTGGGGTAATAACAGGTAGCTCTGTATCTTTCGGAGACATCCCTGCAGTTTCTGTGGCAAGTTGCCAGTTGCTAACCATCTTTTCTGCTCCAGTCATGAGACCTTTCAGTTTCTCTTTCCAGAGAGTGTTTTCCAGCCAATTTACTTTATTTCTGATGCTAAGAAATGTTCTATGGATGTTGTGAGCCCATCAGCCACAGTGATTAATTCGTTAACAAATCGCAAACTGAAATCATTTGCACAGATTGTCAAACAATTTTTCTATTTTCTATTTTTCTATTTTAACAACTTTTAACAGAAGATAGAGCTATAGCTGTCAGGCATTTGGCACTGCTCTGGAGCTTTTCTGTATGGATAGTTTGACTAGTTCAGAGTTATAAGAAAAAGATGTGTTTCTGTCTAACTAGGTCGTTACACGTTGAGTTTGTCAAATAAAAATAAGTTTAAAAAAACTCCATGTCTCTAATTCTTTCACCTCTAATATTAATTTTTTTCTTTTAAAGTCTAGGGACTCCATCAAGTTGGATGACCTGAAGGCAGAGGTGTCACCACGAATTTCAGCAGAAGATCTGATTGACTTGTGTGAGTTGACAGGACCTAGTCATTCCAAAACACCTGTAAAGAAAACAAAGCCTACCAAGCCAAAGCTGCTGGTGGTGGACATCCGTAACAGCGAAGAGTATCCTTCAAATCTGAGTGCTGGCCTTGCTAAATCCTGCTTGTGACAATTACTTCCTCATTGTCTGCAGACTGATATGTTGGAATGGTACATAATGGAAAGAGAGGGATCTGGTAGAGGTGGAATGGAAGAACTGAAGGCCAGGGGGTTTGCATGGAGAGGCCTGGTTTGCAGAGAAGAGGACAGCTGTATTTTTTTTTTGCCTTCCCATATTCAGTTGTGGGTTTAGTGAAATCACTTTGTACCAGTAGCACAAGTGCTTTAATGCTCCATTTTTCCTCATAACGGGTGTTATCAGCAGACCTTCCCTGTTCAATATGACCAATATTTTGGAAAGGTGTGAGACTCTCCAATTAAATGGAAGGGAGATAGAGAAGATTTGATAGCTCATGTGCTTTGCCAGGCCCTCAGTGGAAAATTGATTCCTATTGAGTGTCTTTTAGCTATGTCAGGTAGTGCAACCACGTGGCCACCCTAACTTAAGTCCTCTAGTGACTGATAATCAGAAAAGACTTAAAGGTGTTTTGGAGCTATATTTTTACCAGAGTCACTACCCTGTCTACACCTTACTCATGTGTTCCTTCTCAAGTACACAGTTCTTTGCATGTGTAGTATTTTTTTAATTGTTTGGACTTGGTTTTTTATGAAGTAGTGTAGTTACAGGACAGGGATTGTTTGCATTTTGGAAGGGGTGGTCCTCCAGGAGCACACGTCTTGGTCAACATCCATTTAAAAGCATAAATAATGGTAAGACATTATTAGAGGTATCTCTAAACATTGTACTGAGTATTTTGGAATATACTTGTTATTGGTTTGTATCACTTTTGTTAAGCATTGCTCATTTCATAATAGCAAAGCTGATGTAGATTGTTTGGGGGTTTTTTGTAGTCTACTCTTAGCTTGCTGTGTCAGAAGTGATAATTCCTACTGGGCTAACAATACTCAATACAAAAATAACAGAAGATTCAGAGTTTAGCCTGGAGAAAAGGAGACCCAAGTAGGGACCTTATCACTCTCTACACTGCCATGGTGGTGGCTGGGTTGATGGTTGAACTTGGTGATCTTAGACTCTTTTCTGACCTTAAAAAATCCATGATTCTATGAGTTTTAGTCCACCTTATACTTTGAGAAAGGAAAATCGTTCCTTTTACCAATGTCTGACTTGTTCTTAAAGGTCTCCAATGATGGGGATTCAGCAAGCTCCTGACAGTTTTACCATGAAAAGAGATCTTCCAGCGTCTAACAAATGCACCATGAGGACATTTCCCATATTGTATGTGTATTAGAAGAGTGCAGTTTCTAGACCAAGAAGTGAATGATGGATCAATGCCAGTATTTGGGCTAAAATATGTAGTAAAAATTTAAATAATATTTAAATCTCTTTTTTTTCACCTAGTTTGTTAAAATGCCGCTTTAAAAGTAATTGTATATGCAGAGAAGCACCTCCACTAACATTTTTTTCTATTCATTTTTTATCAATGTTTATGACAAAGTATGGTGATGTAAAAAAGTAATATTCTTTCTACTATATAAAGGTAAACTTATTGTTTACATAGTAAATGGAATTTCCTAATATTCTGAATTAAAACAGTTATTTTCAAGAAATTATTCTTTTCTTGTATGCCAAACTGGAACCTTTAATGTGATCTGCTGTGTTGATAAAACAGAATGGCCAAAGGAGTACAAAAAAGGTAATTTTTCTTTCAGTTGGATGTATTATTTTCATGTATAAGTTAAGGATTCTAATTTAGTAGATATTTGTGTGTCTGGATAGTTTGACTCATTTTCTGGTCTTCAGTGTTTTCTTTACTCTTGGATCTAGATTGTTGAAAATGAGGTCCTTGTTATTCAGATAACAGTAAAAATGCAGGTTATTTGTTGAGAGATAATTTCTTCATCAAGAGAGAATACTTTCAGACTCCAATTTAAAAGAGAAGTCTCTGGAAGTAAAAGCTATGAGAGGTTATTGTTACTGCATAGAAAGCTTTGATACTACCAAGTTAAATTATGTTTCTATTTCTACATGCATCATTGTCTTACTAAAGTTACTTCCTAGAAATCACCAAGGAGAGAGCAGGAGGAAGGCAAGTAATATAAAATGCCTAGACTACAATCATTGCACTGAAAGGCTATTATCTGTATAGGGTAATGGATTTATTTATAAATTCATTAATCATCCTGTAGTCAGGATGAAAGGCAAGGTGTTTGCTTTAATGTTTCTATAGCTTTTCTACTACCTTGATAATAGGTTCTACTCTACTGTTATATTGATCCTATTCTACTCTAGCAGACTAGATTCAAAATTTCAATTATTTCAAAATTGTTTGACTTCTGTGAATTAAGTGGGTTTATGAGGCTGTTTCTCGTAGTATGAATTTCTTAATCACACTTTTTATTTCTGTCTCTTGAATGAGGAGCCATCGTGGAAAGGAAATCTCCATTAGCTTCAATAGTGCACTGTAGTCACTTCTGATGATGTTTTAGTATGTTTGAAGTTTATGGTAGACTAAAATGTCCTGCCCTTTAAATAAGGGGTGCACTGAAATCCTAGCATCCATCTAGTATTAAGAGGTAGGAAGTATAAATAAAAAGGCAGCCTGGTAGGTAGTAAAATTGCCCTTGAGTGTATTGGTTTGTATGGCAGTTGCAGAAGAAAATACCTGGTATGCAGAGAGCTGTTAAACTGTCAGGAGTTGTGAATATACGTGGGACACCATAAGAATACCACATTCAGTGTCCTGTTCATTCTCGCAATAAGGAAACAGGCTTTGTGTTTGTCACAAAATTTCGACAAACGAGGATAGGATCAGACTGTCTGTATGTTTCTGTGGTGTGTATTTTAAAATGTGACAGACCACTGTGAGGTGTTTCAAAAATATCATTTAGTATATTTTGGTTTTAGTCTTTTTCACCATATATGCCTGTCATGCTAAACTTCACTTTTACTTTGTTTTCTGAGTGCTTTGAGAAAAGCATGAGAGGATTTCCAACAAGTATCAAACATGCTTCATATTTCATAATAGGACCCACATGAAAGCTGAGGGATTGCTTTGTAATGAATCTCACGTTGCAAGGCCAAGAGCTACCAGCCCTCTTTCCCAGTAGACAGCTTTGTAACAGAAGGCTTTCTAATGAAAAGCTATTATACACAAAGCACTGTTTCAGTTGGCCAGCAATTCTTCTAAGGCTTATTTCATTAAGCACGTTAGCAGATATATTGGCAGCCTTTCATTCATGTTTTGAAAGTTATGGCTGCATACTTACGGTGTCTCAGTCTGTAGCACAAAATCTTGGCCTTTTTGTTAATTGTCTTAGCAATTAGAACTTTTTTTAAAGACTAGGTCATGTTTCTCTGAGCAGCTAAGTGTACTCAGTAGTTTAAGTAACTAAATTTGTCCAAAGTTATTTTCTGTCTAAGTGATGATCATTTCAGAACCTGATCAATAGCAGTGGGAGTTACGTGGTTATAAATGGGGTTGGGGAAAGGGGATTGGCACAGATGAGTGAAGGAGGGATATAATTTTCCCATTCAAAATAAAAATAAACTGACAACATTAATTAATGATACATGATCATCTTTTGTTCTTTCCAATGTTTTTATATAGCCATGTTTTTCCCACACTATAACAGTGATGATCATAAAACTAAAATTGTTACATAAATAATGAGAAACGAATGCTAATATAAAGCTAAGTCAGTTAAATCTTACCTCCATTTAAGGCAGCTCCTTTATTTAATAGGATTCTGGGATTTAATTATAAATTTAACTGGCTTTCTGCAAGAACAGGAATAGAGTGACTAATCTCAATATCTGACATTGTGTATATTTTTGCAGAACTTTGCTGTTTCCCATCTCTTCAAAGCTGTTTTTGCTTATAGCTGGGGAAGGGGAATATTCCAGGCATGTGTGTTCAGTTTATGAAAGCAATTCAGAGTTTTGTCAAGGTCATGGTGGATTTTAAAATCCATAAAAAGCTAGGTAGTAGTAGTCCAACTTAATTTTTATTTAAGAGACTTTCACATTCAGTATTTGTTTATAAAATCCCATTGAGTGATCATTCTCTGAAACTGAAGGACAGCTAACTATGATGTCTCAGAGTTGTTTGCTTTTCAATACCCATTATACACTTGCTGTTAGTGGAACTCAGATAATATACATGGTGCTCATTGTCTGGGAATCTGAGGTCATATACATTCGAATTTCAATTTGGATCAAAGTTGTGGAGGACATGTGGGGGTCGATAGGAAGTTTGAGGACATTTCCCAATAATCCCTGTTTAGTTTTGGTTCTCATTTTAAGTACCTCATTCCTTTTGCATAAAATGCCTCTAGAACAGGTGCTCCAACTGCTTATTGGTATTTGGCTCCTGTTAGCAGACTAGAGTTGAAGTGAAATCCACAAATTTAGGTATACTGGGGATATTGGCTCTTTAGCACTAAGTATTTAATTTAGCAGACCATTTTTTGTCGTGCTGTGCTATGTTGTGTCCTTTTAGAACCAACCAGTTCTTCATTATGTGCTTTCTTTCCTATGTAATTTTCCTATGAAGGTTTTTCTCCATATGAGTAAACAGTAAATGAGGTTTGTCGAAATATTCTATCACAAAAGACCAATGGTGTTGTATCATGACAGCCAGGATGAAGAGCAGGTTCATCCTACAGTTGTTCATGTACCACAGGTTTCTCTGCCTTTCAGACCTCCTTAACTGACCTTCCAAAGCTTTAACCGTGGCCACATTTCTGGCAGCATCAATGTCGCTTTTGCATCAGCATTTACTGCAGAAGGGGATCTCATCCAGTGCCCAGCAACTGCCACGCTCCAGAGCTTTAAAGGAAGAGTTGTGGTAATTGTAGGAAATGCAGTGAAGAACACAGCTGCTGTAAGTGTATTGCTAAAATGTATATTTTTATCCTTAGAGATAAGCAATAGCATGCATACTGGCAGTAGTAAAATAAATGCTAGCGTCTGGAAAATTTAGGTTAGAATTTTGTGTATGATGACAGGACCTGGGGTAATGTTTTTTCTGCTTCTAGGCAAAGACATTTCCCTTCAAATGGTCCACAACTGAGAAGGTTGATGTTTTGAAATGAAATTGCTTGACATTATCTTCTTCAGCTTTAAAATCTTTTTTTTTGGCATGTCAGAGAAGTGACATTGGCACTTCTAATGTGCATAATGTTCAAAATTGGGTTGCATTTACTTTTTGTGGTGTTAGGAAGGACACATAAGGTAAGTTGGATGGGGACAGTTACGTTATGAACTACAAAGGAAATAAGATATAATTCATATTCCTACTAGTAAGAAACAATGTATTGCCCAATTTTTTAGAATCACTTGTTCCTGCAGTTGTGCTTAGAGAAGAGGAGAATGATCCTAACTGGTAACTTTTGTATGATGTATTTATTGTTAGTGCCTTAGCTAGGGACAGAGAATATTCAAACTTCCTATTCTTTTCTATAATTAAATATTTGATGGTGTTGAGAACCTCCAGAATAACAACTAAAAGTACATAAGTATTTCTTTCACTATACTTCTCTCAGATGAAGGAAAGCTATCTTTTTTTTTTTTTCCCAGACACACTCTTAATTATGGTTTACCTTTGGTTCACCCATTTCTTAAGCCTGTTTACACAAAGGACCTGAACTGTAACCCTGGTATGACAAGGAGGGCTGTGAATCATTAAAAGGCCTTCATGTCAGGAACAGCAGCAGCATCAGCACAACACATGATGTTGATTTTAATAGCAATAGGGAGTTGTAAGTAGAGGGAGAAATCCCTTTAATTAAACTGCATTTCATCATTTAGAAAATTAACTTGTGGTATGTATCAGGTTTCTTAAATAGTAACAGAGATGGCATGAAAGAGGCTATAAACCATCTCTCACATAGTTTCAGTAGTGAATATCTAGGTTTGTGTGTGAATCCGGGTAAGTTCATGATAGATATTTCATCGTGAAATCAGACCATTTGAATAATCACAATTCCCCACTGAATGCTGAATGCATAAATCCCCTCTCAAAAGAACAAATGTAAAATGCATAAAATGCTAAGAGCGAAATGGAGATGATTTAAGTGATGCTTTACATGTTTGATGTGGATTATGTAGCTGCTTTCAACAATTACATTTCAAAATACCAAACATGCAAATTTCTCTCAGGAATAGCCTAACCATTCACTAAACTCCTGAGGATTAAGAACAGGAAAAAGTAAGTTCTTTGGTGTTCACTAGTGAGTGTCTTTATGGGACATATTCCACACACTACCAAGCCATTTTCTGGCAGTTGTTTTTCACAACCAGTCAGAAATGTTTTGTCTGAAACAAAGGAACTCAGAGTGAATAAACAACTTGTAACAAAATTCCAGGGATGGAAAGTACAGTGTGGGTTGTCTATTCCACCAAAGCCAAGCAGATACTATTTTCTTCTGTATTTGAGAGACAATTCTGATGCAAAATTAGACGGTTTTTTTAAATGTTTCAAAATTTTTGAAATGAACATGGAATGTTTCCTTTGCTATGCATCTAAAAAAATCTTGCAGTGTGCTTAGTGAGTGCAAATACTTCAGTCACATGACAGGTGCTGTCTTATCCTCTAAACCCAGATTTTATGCAGCTGAGACAATGTTGACCCAGAATTGTCAATATCATAGCTCTCCATAAAGGAGAGATGCTGCTTTGCCTCTTGTTTTGCTTTTAGAGTTCTTGAAATCCTGCCTAAAGAGGTTTGAGCTTTAAATAGCAACAAAGTACTGGATTGACCAGTTTGACCAGAAATTAATTAAATACTAAAGCCTAAATACTGGTAGGGACTCGCCACTTCTATCACACCCTTAAAGTACATATAGAACTAGCTTCAATTTGACTGTGCTGATAAAACTTTTTCTTTTGTGGGTAATTTTTTAAGGTCAGTTTCAGTTTTACTCTGCATGGCTGCATAGAACTGTCTGCCGCTCTTCATGCCCAAGCTGTGTAGCTCAAGGTTTGACAAGAACAATAATTATTACTTTTTAAATTTTACTAGGTAATCCAATCATAGGAAAAAAATTTAGAAGTTAATGCATGGAAACAAAACCAATTTTTGTCCACATTACAAGATGCCCAACTTTAAATGTATTTTTTCCAAAAAGAGGTATGTATTTCCAGATTAAATGGGATGAGCCAAAAATTGTACCCTCTGCCATAAAGGAGCATTCTTCAGAAATGTTCACTGATATTTACTTCACTAAAAATTTGGAGATTGGCACTGTGATATGTTCAGTTTAAATTTTTATATAGGACTGAGAGGCAGGGCTAAGTGTGAAAAAACACTAATTGTATATGGGTCTGTTTGTAGTTAGAAGGTTGAATCTTTCAATTATGCTTCCTATGAGCAGCCTACTTGGCATCACTTAAAAATAATTTTAAAAGCAAAGTGGCGTACACTGAACAGACCTGTAGAAAAAGTCTTTTTGCACTTCATTTCTGTTTCTGTTGTTTGCATTTGATTTGGTGCTCAATGATAAAAAATTTGAATTGGAAAGAAAATGCTGTCTAGAGTTTGAGATGTGAGAGGGAAAACTGAAAACTTCACCACAACACCGTTCCAGCAAGAGGATAGGGAAGCCAGCAATGTCTCATAGTGCCTCTGGATATGACAGCTTTGGCTCTAGTTGAACACTTCCTTAGGACGGAATTAAAACAGGGTAATCCTGCATGATAAGACATTGATGCTACTACCTCTAGAAGTTAATATATTGGCTGATGTACAAGAGCCTTACTAAATGCACCATTAGCAGCATAAAAATATTGTAAAAGGGGTATCATGTGGTGGTGTTTGGCTCACACCTCTCTGGAGAATATTCCTTCCTTTAGGCTGCTTCTCATGGTGCCAGCCTTTCTTCTAGGTTTTCCTGGGCACTTGTTAACAGAGCAGATATTTGTTTGTCTCTGAAAACAGTGGGAAACCTCCACATAAAAGGCATTATGCTGGAGTTCATCAACCAGATTCTATTTTTATATGTAACTTTTGGATATGTTAAGTGGCAGCATCTCCTAAGTGAATTGAATTCCGCTTTCCCACATCCTTAGGCAGGTAAGCACGTTGTAAATTCCATTATGGTCAAGGGATCATTACAGTTGGGAATATAATAGTTAAATAGGCAACAGGTGTTCAACTGTAGCTTCTTTTTTGGTCTAGGACAAATAACACGTCTCCTGATTTTTGTCACTTTCAGAGATACAGCAAGTAAAAAGGTGGATTATAGTTATGCATGTGTAGGACAGGGATTACTTTGGATGTTTTTATGGAAAGGTGACATTGCTTCATCTTCCCTCCTTCAGTCAGCTTTGAGGTGCTAAGCCATTATCTGTTTCCATTTCAAACTTTTGCCTATATTACCGCAATGTTAACTGAATTTAGAACAGGAGAAATACCTTACCTGACACTAAATCATTCCCTAGCAACTTAATTTTGACAGTGGCAAATTTCTACTTCTGGTTGTTTAATAAATGCGTGCTTTCCCCAGTGGTTTAATATATGTGCTTTATTGTCAGCTAAATGCTATAGCAGAATAAAATATACAGGACACTTTAATCTGTCTAATAATTAGTAACTTATTTATATTTTGCTTGGAAAAAGATAAGTTGTAAGTCAAAACTTGAAAGACATATGTCTTTATAGCTGGGAAACAAATTCTAAATTGTAAATTCTAATTGTTACATTGATTACTTTTTGTCTAGATAAGTTATGCTGCTGTAAATATATTGTCTGGAGAACCTCTACAAGTTACTGAGGCAGTCATTCTTATTGCATTGCAATAGCTAATAGATAAAGTACATGAATCATCTCCAAAACAAAGACAAGAAGTTCTGATTTTCCATGAGATCTTTCTGACCGTTTTCAAGGCAAGAGGGACAGGGTCAAATTCAGAATTCTTTTTGTATAACATATTCTTAGCTTGGAAAAAAGAAATTTTTTTTTCTATATGAAAATAGCATATAGCATTTTCTCTCCCAGCACACTATCAAAAATGCATTTTTTCTTGTATGAAGACTGAGACACATAGGTTACAGTGTCTGGTTACTACTGAATTTGTGTGATTTTATTGTCATCTTCCTGAGGCCTTTTTAAAACCCCTTGCCAGATAAGCAAGTTCTTGCATGATTTCTTCTGTTATAAACTTGTCTTAAAACTACAAATGGGTACCTAGGAAACTTCATATGGTGATCTGAAGATTAGGTATTGCATAGAATACTAAAGGACAGGTGCATTTGTGCTTCTAAAGACATATATATTTAGTTGGACGGGCCTAATAAAACTTGTGGAGTGTGAGTAAATAGAAATTAGACAATAAACTTCTGGAGATGTTCCCACTATACATCTTTTAAACTCTGTTTCTTTGTAAATAGTTTCTGCAGAAAAGTGACTGAACAATTGGAATGGAAACCCTTCTCTTTGCAGGGATGGAGGGGCCCCTTATGATTCACAGAATGGCTCTTTCATGTTTCTTTGTTAAGGCCCCATCATTCCATCTGCATTCAGACTCGGAGGCTACTGGAATCATCAGAGCCTCCTTGTTGCCTTTAAAGAGGAAGAGATTAAGCTTGTATTTTGAAAAGTTTGAAAGGTTTTAGTTAATCAGCAACAGTCCTTCTGGTTTTAACTCAACCCAATACATGGTTAAGTCTTCATTATTTTATTCCATACATTTAGCCCTTTTTATTACTGTAACATGCATAATGTATGCATGCTTTCCTTCATGGAGAGAAAGCAGCCCAGCTGCTGTTGCCAGTACATGCTCTTCACACAGCCCAAGAGAGACACTTGGGCTGCCAGCCAGGAGTTGTGTTGTGCTGTTGTAATTCTGCCCCTGACCCTGGCTTTGGTTCGTGTGCATTGAGTGCCTCAGCTACAGCAGTGATGACCTAAATCTCTCACTGTTCCAGCCAGGTATGAAAGAGGACGGGGCAAAATGCAAGATGGATCTTCGGAGCAGAATTTGCGTGTTTCTTTTCCTCCGCTGAAGTAAGCGCCACGGAAAACAGGCTAATTCCAAAACTCCAAACTAGGTTCTCTTTGTTAATTTTTACTGAGACCAATGGTAGCGGTCATTGGAAATTTTAGTTGTTCATTTGATGTAGGTGTTGTTTGGCCTGTCTGTGTGCCTTGCTACGCAGAGATTTGGATCCTTCTGGAATGAGGAATTGTGGAGTCCTTGGCTTTACCTATGAAAATATGTCTGAGAGATGCTGGCAAGCAGAAAGTCAGCTCTTTTCAATCATCTGGGAAATCTCTAAGGACAGGAAGGATGGGAGAATGGTTAACCTGAATCTTGGAGTGGTGCTGTCAGGCTCCAGACTTTCTCCAGACTTCTGTCTCAGCTGTTGTTATACTCCTTGTAGACTGCACCTCTGAAAGAGTACTCTTGTCCTTGATGGAGCTTGGATTTGGTTGTATCCATGTTGCCCAGAGCTATTGCATTATAACATAGAATTTGGGCTGTTTCTCAGCTCTGACAGAGTGTTTTGTGTTTCCTGGTGTTCCAGTTCAGAGAATTGGAAATAGTGGTAACTGAAATAGAGATGGTAATGACCTATAAATAGTGTTAGAGGTTCAGGACCTTGTGTAAGGATATACCAGCTAGAATGGTGCTGGTGAATTTGGCAGTTAGAATATCCGTGCTGCTTGTCTGCAGCAATGTTGTTTTGCTTTTCTCTAAACTGTATCTGAACCAGCCTTTGAAGAGGACTGACTGACTGAATGACTGACTGCTGCAGGAGGGTTTGAGTAGAGTTTGAGTAGAAACTGGACAAAACTTGCATTTTAGGTAGTGTTAGGAAAAAGTACTGCAAATCACAAAGAAATGTTTTTCGCTATCAAATACTTCTTTGAGCATTATTCAAGATCTCGGGCAACCCTTAGACGTGGGGAGAGGAGGTAGAATCTTTCACAAAGACTCATACTTTCTCTTTTTATATCCAAGCCAGCTGTTACACCTCTTTTCAAAATCCTGTATTTCTGTTCACTAACAGCTTTTTTATTTTCTATTGAGTGAAAAATAGAATAATTTTCTTTCTGCATTTTCATTTTACATTCCATTCAACTGTAATGTGTGCACTGCATTTATTTTAGTCAGTATAAATTAGCTGTGTAACAACAGCTAAATCCTGGCAACTGACTTTAATTGTCAAGTGCTCACTTTCAACTGGGTATTTTTTTAATGTATATAATTTCTAGGTAGAAAATTTAAAATACAGGTGTTTAAAATTTATTACCTGAAGAAATTTGACCGTTTACTCTTACTTTTGTTCTCAGTAAAACTTATTCCGAAACCAGCTATTAAATACCTGTTTATGTAGGCTTATTTTCAAATCTTTGCATGTATGTCCTTTAAGTTACTGCTGTGTTTTTGTGATAGAATGGAAAGTGTTCCACTTTGGCCAGATCTACATGTAGAGAATTTTCCCTTGATCTTGTTAGAGTGATTGGTTCTATGTTCCACCCCTCCCACCCCCTAGTATGTGTTTGCACCAAGTTGTCCTTTCTGTGGTTTTTTTTTTTACTTCCATTCAGTTTATGGTAATACCATAACCAACAACTAGGCACTGTTTTGTTGATATGGGAGGTTTTAGGTTCCTATCTTTTCCATGGTGTTAAAGTGTCATTTCATTTATCTGGAACTCTTTAATATAAGAAGTAGCTCACTAAAAATAATCTTGTGTATTGGATCTGTGTTCTGGCATATGGAGAGTGTTGTTAAAAAAGTTGCAGACTGATCACTTTGACTGTTGAGCTTTCAGAGAGGTGTAGGTGAGCTCTTGGACTGAAATCACACAGCAAATAGACTGCAACTCCTGAGAGGTTTGTGTAGCATGAGTTTACAAATAGAAGACTAGAAATAATCTTGTGGCAATGAATGAATAATACAAAATTTGGTTGATATTTCTCCTCCAACTTCTATTTTTCTTCTGACTCTTTCAGAGTATGCTGTTAATATTTATACTATGGTAACACTTGTCACAGCAATCTTTTCTGGTATTCTGGTGCAGTATGTTACTCCTCCTTCCCTCCCAGCGTGCCCTTTAATTAGAGCCTGTCACAAGAATGTCTGTGAAAGTGAATAATGTGTACATAGCAACCCTCGTGGCTGGCCCGAAGGGTGCTGGGAGTGGGGCTGCTCAAGCTGTTGTGTTCTTAGACTCTGTGCTGTAGACAGTCTGAAAACGTGATGTGCCTGGCATAAGACATGCAGCACTTGAAAGCTGTTACTTTGCTGCTTGGAACAGGGTAGTAGAAACATTTTGATAAATTCTGCAATGTGCAGATCATTAAGGTTCTTGATAGTGCTTAAAGGAGCAGTCCTGTTATGCTGTTTATATTGAGACTGTCACCAAGACAGGATAAAATATTTAATATTTGCCCTAATTTTGGTATGAATTTTCTGTGATCTTGTCTTTGAAAGCCTGACTTTTTGTATCTGCATTAAGAGTCTTAAATGACTACTTTCAAATGCAAATTGCAACTTCCTGGCTTAGTTATGCTCACCAAGAAGGGTGTTTAATCTGGAATTGATGGATGCATTACTTAACAGAGGAACTGTGTTTCCAAAGTCTTCAGCAAAGTCATCATATTGGAGCCATTAAACAATGTTTCTCACATATTCATCCTTTCATATGTAATATTTGCTGTGAAAACAGCAAGAAGAATTTCAGTTTGGAAGTTCAGTTTAAACATTAGATGCAACCAGAGAAAACACAGCAACTGAATTTGGGAATCTCATTTTGAGGAAAGCCCATCTGAAGCAGAAAGTAAAAAGCTTAAAGTCTTGTAGTAGTATCCCTTAAAGCCTTTCCTCAGATGGAAACAACTCTCATTTCCCCCAAGTAGTCTTCTTGTCTAAATGAAAACAAAAGCATTACAGAGGAGTGTGATCCATTGGTGGTATGGGGAAAGATGTATTTCAGAAGTTATGTCAACACAAACATTTGATAAAATTGAGAAAGTTTAATCTGTAATAAAGGACAGTTTATTTCTATTTACAGAAATATATTTCTGTATAATGGAAATTCAGTTGTACACTACCTTTGTATGTTTCAGTACATCGCTCTTTAAAATGTGAGTGCTTTACAGGTTGCTAAGGATGATGGAACCCATGTGCTTATCTCTTCACCATGTTATTTTCAGTCTTAACAGCACCTTTGTAAATTGGATTATTTAGTAAATTACAAATTATATATTCAGGAGCCTGTTAGTAAACTCCTAGTTGATACTTCATGATTGCATTTATAAAGCAAATAGAGCCCCTGTATGCATGCCAAGATGGCAGTTTCTGTTGTAGAAAGTCTGGGGTATTCATTCAGAAGAGCACCTTGGGATTTTTTTGATGCATGAAGTTTGTTCTTTTAGGATCACTGATTTTACCTTTTTTTTCAGCTTTTTAGGTAACCTTGTTTTTTATCTTTATTTCTTGGATTCAGGCTACTGATATTTGGCATAACTGAGGGTCATACTGGGGAGAAAATCTAAGTAGCTATTTCAAATAGTCCTTCCTCTCCATCAGTGCATACACCAGAAATAACACTCCCCTGTGTTTTGAAAATACTGGCTTCATAGAGTGTATTTTGGCAAGGCAAGATACCAGGTGGTGATGGGACATTTCAGAAACATGGTGAACAAGTTCCTGTTCTTGTCTGCGACAGACAGGCTCCTCTGTCTGGGAGAGGGTGGCACAGACACATACAGAGGAACAGAACTATAAAAAGTCAAACTTTTAAATAAGGGAGACTGCTAGGCTAGTAAGAGGCTATTTCTAAGTCTACGCTTTACCAAAAGTTACTGTTTCTACTTTCAGCGAAAAAATGGAGGGACGCAGAAGGTAAAACTAAGAATGTCTTTAATTGGATCAAGCCCTATTGCCATGTGACTTAAACCTGGAGTCTTCTATGCATTGCCTGGACAGATGTATGTGCAAAGCTCTTGGAGGCTGATATTGGGAGTTGGATGGCAGCTCTCAGCTTATGTCGATGTGCCTCTAGGCCCTGACTCGCACCTAACTCCCACAGTAGTGAGGTACTGATAGTAGTACGTTTCCTGCTCAGTGATTTTTCCCTGGCTGGATGTTCATTATTTTGAGCCGTATTTGCAGCATTTCTCACTTAAACTAGGCAGACAACAGAAAACACTTCTGCGACAACTTAAAAAAAAATAGGAAGTTCATCTTATGGTATATCATCTTGTGCTCTTGTGCTTTCTGCCCATCATTTGCTACCAGCCCCAGATTTTGCACTGCTTTCTTCCCAGAGGCCCTGCAAGAAGCAACAAATTCCTCACTATAAGGTTTTAAAGTAACCTCGTCATATGCAGTGAAGAAAATTACTTTTACATAACTTGGCTACTGACACAGTTCTAAAATACAGTGGGACACAGGCCTTTATGCTCAAACCCCAAGTACAAGGCATTTGTTTGTGTATTCTCTTTTAAGATTACCTTGAATGTATTAGAGTTAGGGCATTCAAAACACGTGGAGCAGAGTTTACAGTTTGTTTTCAGCATTTTAAAGTTATCAGTAGTCAGAGAGTGGAACATCTCTGTTGGCACATGGGAGGCTGTACTCAGGAAATAACATGGAGCTGCTTCCTGCCAGCCTGAACGCTTGTTGCCATTTTTCATTTCTGCTGGCCCTGAGCAGTGTTGGTGTCCAAGACAGAGCACTGTCCATTAGTCGCAGGTGGAGAGCACTGTGAGGTGACAGGTAAGTCCATGTGAAGTCGAGATGTCTGGTAGGAGTATTTCACTAGGAATAGAAACTACTTTTGTAGTTCATGGTATGCATAGCTGAGTGCTATCTTTGTCTCTTTTACTGTACACCACATCTTTATGGACTGTGATTATAGTAAGAGGTATTTGGACTTTTCTAGTGATGCCTCTGTGCATATTACACCACCTGTGCACCCAAGAACCTTTCTAAAAGCATAGCATTTACTTTGCTCATGAAAGCTGACATCCATATATGGTGTAAGTTTACTGTCAGCTGCTTTGATTCCCTGATTGTGGGGATTTTTTTAGTTGGTTCTTTGGCTCCTATACTGAATAACCCAAACTGATGGGGAAAGAGATAATTGAACTTCCCTTTGGTCTTCTCTGGGCAACTACCTGAAATAAATTTAACAGCCAAAATGTTTACAGGTAATTATGTAGTACATTTAGTTCTGCCTCAGTATCTGTTACACTGTAACAGGTAATTAGAAGGAAAGTAAATGAAAAAAGAAATCCCATGTAGTGAGTTTGATTGGGGTGCCCACAGCTGTTCTTGAGTTGGGAATTTATTTGTTTGAGCAAAGTTAGCAATCTGGACATCACGCTTGCGCAGGTTCTCAAATAGCATCACTAATTATTTTGAAGAGTCAAAAAGGGAAAAGCAAAATTTTTATATAGCCCATTGGAAGCACTCAGTGATTTTACAAATGGTTTCTGATTTGACAGCCAAGTTTAAAGCAACAGTCTCAAAGACTGGGATGGCAGAGCAATCTATCACAGCTACTGGAAATTAAGTAAAACTATTAATTTCTCACTGATTAGTCTGTTTTGGTGCTTGCTTTTTAATGAATTGTAGTCAGTGTATAGAAGGCAAGTTTGACCTGTAATGCACAAAATATTGTTCCTTTGGGTTGGATTTTGGTGTTTTGAAACACAATTTTGATTTTTTTTTATCATTATTGTTTTGATATACAAAATATCTTTCTAATAATGTTTCACAAAGTTACTATGTGGAAAGTGGCAATTGCTGTGTTTATGGCATGAACTATTTGAGGAGAGAGGCTTTCAGTGGTGGGGGTACACCTGCTTGCACTATTTAACCTGCCTGTGGGCAGATTGGTGGGAGCAGGGAAGATTAAAGATGATAGACCCCAATTTCATTTCTGACAGCTGTGAGATCAAGTCACATCGGATGAGTTTGACAGGGTAAGCAAATGACTATACCCTCAAACTGTGATGCTTGAACATTTGGGAACCTACAGGAAACAGCTGGGAGTTAGATTAACACAGAGAAAAATATCTGTTAGTTCATGCTTTGAGAGAGGCTTCAGTGATTGCCCTGAGATTAAGCAGTCCTTTTAGGATGAGGTAAAATCCTGCCTAAGCAGAGATAAATAAAGTTCAAGGTTATTAGTGTGACACTTTCATGACCACAAAATTCATCCCAGCTGTTTCAACACACTGGCCTGGGCTCCTGTGTTGAACTAGTTGGTGCAAAAAAAAGAACTTCAAGGGTCTGATATTTTTTGTTTAATTTGCCTTACTTAATGTTATTGTGATTTAAGGACTATGATATGCAGTGGGCTAATGATACATTTGTTTCAGTTTGCAGCTCATCTAGTGAAAAACAAGTACCCAAGGGTCTGCATCCTAGATGGAGGAATCAACAAGATCAAGCCAACTGGTCTCCTCACGGTTCCTTCTCCACAAATCTAAGTGACTGTAAACATTCAGGACAATCTGTCTGAAGAGGAAAGTCTTACCTACAACACATATCCTGAACCTAAAGGGCATTATGGCATCTTTGCCATACAAGATATCCTGATGATCAGTGTCTTATCCTGCAGCTGTAGAGCCCAGGAGCTTTGTGTTTGTTCCTTAGTATAGAGATTCGGTTGGAACTGACCAAAATTGAAGCTTTAAGCTTTTCAAGAAACTTCTTTCAGCACTGATGTAGTGCAGAAGTGCTTGGGCAAGTCTGAACAAAAAGAGAGGACCTCATCTGGGGTTTGGTATCTTATATTTCTGTGGAGCAAAATTAACTGGCACTTGATGGCTCTAAGGTGCACTTAGATTATTTGAAAAAGTATTTTACTGTGAATGTTGAAAGCAGAAAAGTGAAACTGTACCATGTATATTGTGTGGAAAAAGTGTGTTCTCCAGTATTTTAAAAGTAATTGCTGTATCTTGTGACCTGCTTTATTTCTGAGAAAGCATTTTTTTCATCTGGTTTGGAAATAAAGATGTGTCCCAAATTGGAAATCACTGTAAGAGCTGCTGCTGAGTCAGTCCAAAATCTATCAAAAGTTGGAAAATTTCTTCTACTCTGTGGTGAATTTAACAATTTGTTTCTATAATTGTATCAAGTGTAACAATTTCTCAAACAATTACACTTACCAGAAAGGTGGGTTTTCAACAGTACTGTGTCTTAGGACTAGAAATCATTTATTTTGCCAATAATAGTGTGCTTCCATTTTAGAAGCTCATGCCTTGAAAGGAAACATTGCAATTTTAATTTTCATTCAAAAACATTCTAGAATAATCACTCTTTCATGGATTGGAAATTGAGAGTTTTCTTTGGCCCTCTGCTCTTTCAGCTAGTGGTGTCAATTTTCTTGGGGCTTTTTTAAGTCCTTGAACATGAACTTTAAAACTGACAGATTGAGACAACAACCTGGTTTTGAACTGGACTGGTGCAAGGGCTGCAGATGAGTGAAAGCAGGCTCCCACAAAGGGCATGAGGTGGCTGTACAGTAAAGATGTGGGAATTACTTTGCAGTAAGAAGCCGAAAGCATTTAAAGCACCAACAGAAACAGGAGTTGGCATATCTCTTGCTGAGAGGCTGAAAATAAACCTGATTCAGACAAGTACCAACTTTCAGGAGATGAGGGGAAAAAAAACCAACATCCTAATTCCTCCCCCTCAAAATCCCAGGTTAGGTTTGCTATCTTGTCAGGTCCATTATTCTAAAAATAATGGTGGAGATGGGAGGAAGGCAAGGAAAATAAAAGAATCTGTCTTCAAGAATGTTCCTTGAAAATACTACATTTAATACTGGGAAACCAGTTATGATAATGTAAGACTGTCAGTATGGCTTTGAAATTAAATGGGAATGTGGAAGAATGTGTTTTAGAAGACAAGAAAGTGTTAGATGTGTCTTTTTACATTTTTGAAGCTGGAAAAAACTGATGTGACATGAGGCTTAATAATCACTGAAGCATGAGGATTAAAATGTATTTTGTAAAATTAACAAAATGACACCAAAGACCTGTTCACCTGGTTACAGTCTCGTATTAGCTTGCATTGTGAATTTGGCACCCTGCTCTTTATTATTAGAGCATCATCTGAGACATGTCAGTTTCCACCATACAAGGTCACTGTAGGGTAATGAGGATTTGCTCTGGAGATGGGATTATTGTTTGCCTTATTTGAGGATTTTATATCAGGAATAGTTTTTAATTTGGCAAACAGAACATTGCAGCACCTTACTTTATTTTGGTTTTCTTCTGTCACAATGGGCTTCCAAAACTGAGAATTCTCAGAGAGAGGGGGTCAGTGAAACACTGGGAACAGTGTCTATAAATCATGGGCAACCTGATCACTTGTTCTGTGGAGTTTTTAGTGTTGGTGGTTGTGGGGTTTGGGGTTTGTTGTTTTGGGAGGGTTTTTTTGAGCTGAAACTGTGGAAGATGAGACTTCGTGAAAGGTGCTGAAAGAGGAAGTCTTCATTCTCTTGGTGGGGGAAGCAGAAGGTTTTGTAGAGCTCTTGAAAGATTTTTGGAGGCTGGGTTTCCAAACATGTACATTTCCAGAAGCATGGTTTGTCCAGCTGTACCATTGTCATTCTCTGTTTTAGACAGCAACTGGATGCCATAAAGATCTAGTAGGAGAAAGAAAAACCAATATTAATGCTCCATGTTGGTGTCTTTGCTGCTAGCATAAAAATATCCTAACTAAATATTTCCCACTGGTGGGCCTGGAAAATGCACCCTCTCCTAGGCTCTTTTTTCCTACCATTTTAAAAACATCCTGAATCTGTCCCAGCCACCTGGGCCTATAGCTTCCTGCCCTGACAGCCGTATTCCCAGAGGGGTAGCCAGGTGGGCTTCTAAAAAATGCAAAGGAATTAAACCTTCTTTTGGCAGCTTGAGACCTATTAATCATTGCAGACTGTGAAACAGTTGCTGCTAACACTTGAGTGTCCTTCTTAGACAACATACAGTCCTTTGAGCTTTTTATTGCAGTTTGCATCTAAGTTCCTTGAGTTTGTTTTTGGTTTCACAAGTGTGTATTTGTCTGTTTGGTCCTCTTTTTTTGGAGCAAAGACTAAGGCTATTTGTTCTTATCCTAGGAACCTCCCTTCCTGCACCCATTTTGTTTCCCTTTTTCATCCCAGTTTCTCCATGTCTAGGTTCCTTGTGACCACAGTACCTTCCCAGTTCAGGATGGGAACAACTCAGCTAATGTAGCAGAAAGGAGGAAAGTTACAGTGTTTACTTCACTCTAATTTTCACTAATCTGGTTCACTTAAGGTATTTCTGGTTTGTTGATTTTGGGGAGGTTTTGTTGATTTTTGAGAGGTTTTGTTGTTTTAATGTAGCATATGTTTTCCCTTTCAAATTATGTTCTCCCCACTGGTAGTCTTTTTTGGTAGAGTCTTTTGGTAGAGTCTTCCTGATATTTGAACTAGAAACAGTGACCATAGCAGCTGGGCAGACAGTGGTATGTATTCTTTCACGTAGGTAATTTCTTTTTCTGATTTCCTGGATGGTCACTAGAAGTACTAAGGACTAAATAATTTGTCAGAGTGGGTAAGGGTTAAATTTCATGTGATTCTTCCCTTGCTTCTTTTTCCTGATTTTAATCTATCCTTGGGCTTACTGACAAGGGCACTGCACTTAAATGTGTTGCCTGTGCCTTTGGGTATTCTTAATCTGTGTAGGCATCACACAGTGGTATGATGTTATTTCTGTGACCTTCTGGATATTAGTATCTACACTTATTTTGGTATTTTAGCCAGCTAAAGAAGATGTTTGTTAGAATATCTCTTAGCTGGACTTCAGGGCTGCAGCACACAAAACTCAACAAAACAAAAAACCCCAAGTGACACAACTTAGTTCTTCAGCAGCTGCATCACTCGTTATTATTGAAGGAGGTACTGTGAGAGCCTGTTAGTTCTGTGGCCTGAGACACACTTGCTGTTCTTACTTACAGGGTGTGAATGTTGTACACAGTATCCCTGAGATTTAATTTATGTTTGTATCTTACCAAGTTCCTTCAGTTCATATAAAAAATTGGATATGTCTTTATTTAGCTTTCACAGTGTTCAGATTGAGTTACTGAGAGGTCTGGGAATTGTGTGGGACTGAGTATGGCCTTTTAATCTCCCATTTCCAGTTATCTTTGCTGATGAGTCAGACTGGCCTCTCCCATTGTTATGTTAGAAACTTTACTGTCATCAGTCTTATCTTTCTATTTTTAATTCTTTTTGTTGGGCCCAGCTTGTGAAAATTGACTGAAAGAGTTACTATTTTTCCCAAAAGAGTGTTTCTTTCCGGGACAAGTGATGAAACTTGATCTGTGCTGACTGAGCTAACATCAAATTTGTGTATTTGACTAGTAAAATTGCAGATTTTCCTTTTTCTTTGAATCCCAAGCTATAATGCTGGTATTGTCAATCTTTTAGGTTTCCAGACTTAGCAGAAAGCTAATGCCAGAAACTGCAGGCTCGTTTGGAAATAGTGTTTCATTTGCATTTCAAGTAACCATGAAGCTTTAAGTTTGCTACTGGTAGTGTTCTTTAAATAATAGCACCAAAATACCTATTGGACAACAGTCTCTATTCTATGACAACAGAGTCTGTATTCCATTCATTTAGGTTTAAAAATTATTCTTGTACTGCCATAAGCATGTGTGATTGAACGTAATTCAATGTTGTTGTATGTGTCTCATTTTATCAACATTTAATAAACCAGTGTTATACAGAATTTAAACAAAAACAGAATCAGTGGAGTATTATTATCACTGAATCTATTTTTAAGTGTTTTTTCTAAAGCCTTTTCCCAAAATTTCTTGAACCATAATGTAAATCCATGTTCAGATTAATCTCTGATAGTGGTCTTGCATGTAAAGGTAGAGAGACCCCAGTGCATGCTCTCCTGTAACTCATGTATTTTCCTTCCTTGGTGATAGGTCCTTATGTGCTTTAGGAGCAGGGACACCCAAGTTTGCAGACACAGTAATGTGTGTAAAAGAGCAGATACAGTAAAGCAGTATGGTAGTCATTGTATTCAGTGGGAACAATCCAGGGAAAAGTTGCAGATCACTGCTTTAATTAATATTTCCTAACTGAAGCAGTATTAAATGTCTCCTCTTTGTCTGTCTAGAATTATCTTGCATTACCTCATTTTAGAGAGAAACAGCATCTGGTGGTATCAGCTTTTTTTCAGCAGAGCTGGCCAAAGGAGTAAAACTGAGAGTGCAGAACAGGTACATAAAATAATTATGGGGTTTTAGGAAATCCAGTGCATATGGCAGTAGCTTGAGTTATCAGGCCATTATTGCCTTCCTTGCTACAAACTTTTGATATGTTTTTATAATCTCGGTGACTCAGTTGCCCTCACTAAAACAAGCTAATAACATTTCCTTGTTTTTCTCAGTGTAGAAAAAAGATATACAGTGAATACTGTGACCACAGTACTGTGTGTGAGTGTGAGGACAGAGCAGACAGCGAAGACTAAATATATCTTTCCTAGGAATAAACACTTTCTTTGGAAGCCAAAGGTAGATGACATATTAATATGAGTTCTCTATCACTAATTTTGTAAACAATCCTTTCACTAGCAAGTACTGTTAATGAATGAATTTCACAGATTGCCACAAACAATTCACAGCTCCTATCAAGAATATACTAATAGTGATTTATTATTTATTAGGTATTGCAAAGCTTGCTATAAATTTTGGTCAGCTATGTCCAGCAACAATGTTAATAGTATATAATAAACACTTTGGTGTAGTTAGGCTATAATAAAATAGGATGTATTTTCAATGACTACAATACTTAGATTTTTCTTTAATGTTAATGAAGATTAGTACTTTCTGTAAACTTAGCCAAACACCAAGCTCTACAGCCCTAGAATACCAGGAAGAAAACCATAGCCTCCCTTACAAAGCTGAGGTCAGAGCATAATAAAAAAAGTATTTTTAGTTTAGATTATCAGTTCTCTTTGCTCTTTCAGCATTTCAAGTGGATTTGCACTGCGTGCACAGAGTAATGTGTAGGTCAGCTTGCGTTGTGCTGTTCTGTCCTACTATGGCTTGGGAAGGCATGAAAACCCTGCCTGACTCAGCAGCAGTAAAATGTCAAATCCTTTTTGCTAACAGTTTTCTCACAGCTTCTCAGTAGGGAAATACAGGCACTGAGGCTTGCATGAAAGTATAGCAGGGGTGTCTAATCTCACTGATGCATTCACATGCTTCACAAAAATACCACAAGCTAGGAAGTATCAAGCTTTTTGGATGGATCTTTCTCTTCCTATCCCATCCGCATTTTCTCCACTTCATATGACTATCTAAAGGACTCAATGAGAAACAAATAATTCTTGTTAACAGGGATAAATCTAGACTAGAATTTTTAAATTCAGTGTCATAGAATCAGTCATGATATTTAGCCTTTACTAGTAGTCATCATTTTGATAAATTAGCATGGGATTTCCTACTATTACTCAGTTTTTCATAGTTTCAGACTGTGTTCTTGTTTAAATTGAATATATTCATCCTCTGCGTATTCCTGACATGTTCTCACAGCTGCTGAAAGACAGGGTTTTTAGCCTTAAACTTTTCTCACATGGCATTTTCATGGCAAGCTGACTCAAAACAAGTCTGAGCTATGCTTTTGTGTTTTATACTGACATCCATAGAAAGAACTTTATTTTGTTTGGGAGCTAGTGTGTAGCGTGAGTGAGACTGTGCCACTTGTGTCCTATCTTCTGCTGTGTAATTATAATTATTGCTTTAGAAGTATTCAACAAACTGCGAATTTCAGAAACGTACTTTTAGGGAGCACACAGTATTCAGCTTCCACAGAACAGGTGACATTTTGTCAGTTAATTTGATTTGACTTGGTTCAGTTGCTACCCTAAATGCATTTTTTTTCTCAAGTCCTTTGAAATTTGAATGAGCTAATGTCTCTGATTTTAAATATTTGTTTTAAGTAAAGCTGTTATTTCAAACAACATTGTTTCTCCAGCCTCAAAGAAAAAGGTGACATCAGATGTAGGATGTTGTCCTCAAGAGAGGAACTTGGTGGCTCTGAAGTATTACAGTGTGGAACCAGTTCAATGGCAGCTCTTCAGCAGCTGGAATGCCCATACTCCAGGTCCGGAGAGATGCCCCATGTACAATATGTACCTGGAAGAAGGAACGTGGAGAACTTACTTTAGTATAAAACTTTATGGGTATATATGTAGCTGTAATATGTGTATGAATACAATAATATAGTTAGCAAACATCTTACTTTAAAGTGACAAGGTTGTTAAAAACTACTAGCTCTTTTTGGAGGGTACTCTGAACCTAGTTAGAATAGCTCAAACAGGTTGTAATAATTAAAATTTCTCCTTTGCATTAATTGTATAGGCATGCAGTGCATGCACATACACATGAATCCAAGGGCTTTACTAAACCAGGTAAGTCCTCCTGTCACTTCAGAGAGAAATTTTCCAATGCTTCTCAAGGAGAAACAGCAAAATGGGCAGTTAGAACCCAGTGCTGTTGCAATATATCTGAGCTCAGTTGTTCTAGTTACTCCTTTTGAAATGCTTTGTGCCCCTTGGTCAAATATGTGCAAATATGCACTTACCCTACATTTCTTCTTAAAGTCCCGGAGATAAACCAGTATTTGCCTGGGCTTCTTGGCTGTCTGTCATCCTGCCTGATAGTGCTTTTACTGGGCACTCAACAGGCCCTCCCTCTCTCCCTCCAGGATTTCATTCAACTTTCCACAGGCCCTTACCTTTAGCTCACCTTCCCTATTGGAAACGTGATGAGTTTTCTTTCTCAGAAGAGTTTTTAATGCACTCATTGTGTTTTCTGTTCCTGGAAGCTATTTGTTCCTTATTAGCAAATATCTGAAGCCACTGACATGGGAATCCTGGGCTCGTAATGAAATGGGGTTGCTGCTGTGCACAGTGGATGGAAGGGAGGGAGAAGTGGAAAATTCCTCTCAGTGCTGCCCTTGGAAAGGCAGCCCTCCCGTGATGAATCACTGAGAGAAGTCTTCATGATGATGGATGAGAACTGGTGGGGGTAGCAGAGAGAGTTAAAGGCATCAGAGAGTTTTTCTCTAATTACTCTTTCCTGGCAAGGTAGAATAATTGACACGTAGAGCTGGTGCTTCAAACTACGACCTCTTGCTCACTGCTCATTATAGGAGCACCAATCCCTCATGGACCAGGGCTGCTCTTGGGTGAGCACATCCTGAGACTGTGTCATGAACTGCCACCTCCTCTTCTGGCAAAGATAAGGTGGATGCCTTCTTTTTTTTCTTTTTTTTTTCTTTTTTTTTTTAATATTGGGTAAAAACAGGCACTGAAGAAATTCAAGCAGCTCTGCTGCTCGTAGAAGTAGTGTGATAAATGGTCACGGTAGGAAGGAATCTAAACATACGGATATTAGGAATCTCCAGTGCACACCTGTTCATTTGCTGCAATGCTGTGTTGTCCTGTTGCAGAGCCTCACCTGTTCACAATGTACAACACGTTGGTAGATTACTACAGCATTGGACTTTTGCAGTTTTGTGCAGAAATATCAGACTTGTGTTTGTGCCACGAGGTGTGAACCAGGTTAAGAAAAGGTTATTTCATACAATGGAAACAGCTTCTTGTAACACCCAGCTGGTCTTCAGAAGTCTTCAGTTACTTACACAGAGGTCTTGCAAAAATCTGAACCCTTTGTTAATTTGGGTGTAGATGGGACCCTAGTTCTTGAAAATCAGGCCTCCACACTCGCTGCTCAAAATTTAAAAATTTGAACTTGAGCTTGGAAAATTTGTCCTCAAAAGGGTCAGGATTTACATCCACAGTCTGTAAATGGTTTCAGTGGGAAATGCTGGCAGAGCCATCCCTCTAGTGTTGCTAGCCTGTTTTTCAGACCACCCATTCTGTCTGTGCAATAGAACAAGCCTGAGTGAAGCATTCATTGAGGAGATTTGTCCTTACTGATCTCATTTAGTTGATTAAAAGAAAAAAATCTCCTGTACCTGTTTTCCTTGTGAAATCTTAGACTGACTATAAAATCCTCATAAAGTCTCTGCTGACCCTGTTTCAGATTTCATTTTCAGGGGAGTGCTTTTTAATAAGAAACCTTAAGAAGTTCAAATATTAGCAGGCATGAAGATTGCTTTCCTCACTGTTTTAGTGATTCAGCAAGACACAAAGATGATCAGAGGCGCCCTCAGGTTGAAGATAATGTCATGACTCCTAGCTTTGAGTTAGACGTAGGCTGAAGTTCCTTAAATGCTTTATTCTGAGCTGGCTAGAAACAATTAGCAGGGATGGTCAAAACTTAAGCTTTGCCTGAATTCACTCAAAGACCTGAGGGATTTCCGCTACGTTGTTTTGTTTTATTAAGCCAAAATTAAAAATACCTCCTATATCCAGAGAGCCTTAATCACACTAAGGAATAGCTGTTAGAAGAATAATAATGATGGTACTTTGAGGGAAAGAGGAGGGGGTATAAACAATCAAAACCAAAACTGAGGCCACCCACCAAAGACGTTGAAGGGACGTAAACAGCCCTGAGAGTACACACACCAGTCCTGGAACTTCTGTTCAAGTAGCACATCCCTTTTGTGAGCAGTTGCTCACAGAGGTCGGAGGAGCCTTTCTTGGCTGTAGTGGTGGAGCTGCAGTCTACAATTAGGTAATGTTTTGTTTCAGGGACCTGCTCTAGGGGAGGTACTGCTTGTGTAAAGGCTGCCTTTACTCAGATTTAGAAGGGATGTAGCTTCCAAGGAGAAAAATTGTCTCATTAACTCTTGCCGAGGAGACGGTGTGCAGCCAGAATGCTCAACCAGTGCTCACCGTGGTCTTTGTCACATAGTACAATTTGTAATTGCTGATTACTTTTTGGCTGATGCTGAAAGCCTGCCTGGAGTACAAAACAGTAAGTAATCATCCTCCCCCCGCTCCAGTCTAGTTCAGTGGGAGCTTCACAGAAGAGGCAGGCAAGTCTGGCTGCAAGAAAGGCTTGTAACCTTTGGTCATATCAAACTCTCCAAAACTGTAAGTTAAATTCTAGAAGGATCATACTGTAGGTAGGTTTTGTCTCTGAGTGCACATGTACATAATACACTTCAAAAGTGGTTTTTTCCCCTCCCTCTTCTATTTTTTTTACCAGCTATTTGAGTGCCTGGGTTTTGGGGGATTTTCTGGGTGTTTTTTTAATGTTCTTCATGGAGCTTGAGAAACCATGGGATTTCTCATACATAAGTGCATCCACTATAGGATTGTTCTTGCTTGCAGTCAAGAAGTAACAATTATCCAAGCATATTTTTGGAATATTTAGAAGGAAAACAGGTTTTGGACCAAAAGCTATTATTTATTGTAGCTTTTAAAAGTGACATACTAAGGAAGTTGATGTTCATTGTTGTCATCAAGGTGGTTAAAAGTTTGCACAGCTCATGTCAGTGAAAACAAAGGAGCGTGCAGAAAACAGACACTGAGGAGAGCAGATATTCTACTCAAATTTGTCCATTGCTCAGTCAAACTCATTCAGCAAGTGCTCAGTCTCTAACCCTGGTTCCTTCTTAGGCCTGTCCTGCACGCTCCTGGTTCTTATCTTGTGTGTGAACACAGGCTGTCTCTGCCTGCCTACTTCCCCTGCCTCATTTCCCTGGTACATGTATCCTCCTGGAAGCAGGAGGTGATGTTTTTAGAGGCTGAATAGTTGTGCCATCTGTTATTCCAAGTGGAAAACTAAGGAGTTTTTTTAAAGAGAATGCTTCCAAACCTAATGACATAACAATTAATTATAAATGGCAATTTCTCTGAAATCAAAGAACAACTTGAGAGAGGGAAAATCCGTCCTGTCAGAAATGCTGCTCTCACCTGTACAAATGGCAGATAGTAAGAGTAAATGCTGGCTAAATTGACAGCAATTTCTGTGAGTTTTTTGAAGCTCAAATGGCTACAGGGAAAAGTTATTTCAGTATGCCCCTGTGCCCTATAATACAGACTAGACTTATTTTGTGGGAAGATATTAGGGGGCTATTCAGAACTCACGTCTCAGTCAGGAGGCAAAACCAAAAGTATTTTAGCATAGACTAAAATTCATTTATATTTATCAATCCCCCCCTTCCCCCCAGACATATGGAGGTGTCTGTCCAGTTGACCTCATGGAGAGGAGCTGCTGGGGAAACATTGCTCCCTCTCTGGTACAACTATTCCCAACACAGCAGCAGAACTGGGAGGGCACATGAGAGCTGTTGGTGCTGCATGAAATGAATCCCCAAGTTGCTGTCATGGTGGAGTACTTCTTCCCTCTTCCAAGGCAAATTAACAGAGCTGGTGCTCAAATAAACATCCCTGTGCACACTGCACTGCACATCTCTAAGTACACCAAGAAAAATCCTGCAGTTTTAATGAAAATGGAAAACAGCCTTCATTTTAATAGGTAAAAACTTCAAGGAACAGTTCTCCAAAGAGGGCAAGTCTGGGAAACTAGATTGCCTAGTCACCAGATTGTTGTTGAGTTGGCTCATACTGATGGTTCCTGGGTTGCTGACATATGTGAAACACCAGAGCTGTGAAGGAGAGAGTCTTGGTGATGCTGACAGATTGGCTCACATTGGAGCATCTTGTGGCAGGATTTGTTTTGCTGAAGGCTGGAATTCATGTGTGTGCTGTATGTGGCATATATATTCTGTTTTGACAGAACCAGCGTGTGGGAAGCTCTTTGGACTTGCAGGCTGCATTACTGAGGAACAATAATTTATGATGATACATGGAGGGATCATTTGAACTGTAAAGTTTTTCTCTGGGGAAATCTGAGATAGCAAGGTAAATTAATGCTTTCTGTGGGGATTAATTATACAAAAATTATGTTTAATTAAAAGGAATATTTTACTGTAGCTTAATCAAAAAATCCAGAGTCTTCAGTCTCCAAGTGGGTTTCTTCAAATATCAGTAGGGCTGGAGAATATTGGCAGTGCAGGTGGGAGTTACAGTCAGGTATCACTGGAAGAGTTTTAACTTCAGACCCATTCAGAGGGGAAGAAGGGCTATGGAAACCTGGGAGACCTGCAAAGTCAAATAAAATGTTTGTGTAGGCATTTAGAATGTACTGCCAGCATGGAAGGGGTTTTTACCATTAAAAAAAGAATAGAAACTGTACTCTTTCTTTATTATTCAGAGTACTTCCAGGTAAAAGACAGCTCCCCATATTCTATCTGTTAACCACAGACAACATGGGAGCAATTTAATATGTACAGAGAACAAAGGGATTAATGTCAAGTGTTGCTGAACTAATTTGTTATCCAGAAACTCTCAACTAGTGCGAGTCTGGAATGTATCCGTTCTCCCAGTATTGCGCTTGTGTAATTATTTGTTTAAGAGGTATTCTCGTGTTTACTGCCTTTCCTGAAGCTGGTGTTTGCTTTGCAGAGCCCCTCAGGTAGGTCTGGCCTCTTCGGGAAGTCTAAGGCCCAGTCATGCGTAAATGAGGGACACGTCTCATTAGTGAACCAAGAGCTCACATTCTGGGAAGGCGTTCAGAGCATGACATGCAGAACATTTCATGCCAAAGGAAAGATTATCAGATATACATCTGTGTCTTGTGGGCAGTTGTTTAATGTGACAAGTGTCCTGTGGCACACTCATGACATAAGGGTATCCTGAGAAATGAGCAGTTTCTAGAATGTAGCAGATTCTCTCCTTGGTTTTCTTTGCCCCCCTTTTTCAACTCTCAGCTATGTCAATTGTCATTTACCAGAAGTAACACTGATGTTGATTGTGTTGGTTTTTCATGCCCAGGGTTTTTGGTTTTAGCCAGCTTTTATATCCTGCTGTTTCCCTTAATGTCTTTGGGATTTGTATACAACTACAGAGCAAGACTTCTGTGTCTTCCAATGGCAAACATTCAGTTTGGAGCTGAAAGGAAAGGTGCCAACTAGAATCCTGAAGGATGCAAGTGTCCATTTTTCTCCTGTGACACAGATTCTGTTTCATGCCAGCCAGTTATTTTTTCTTTCCTCTTTATACCACCTCCAAGGGTATAAATGTTGTTCTCACTCAGCCTGTGATCAGGCCAATTTCCTTCCAGTTAAAGCTGCACACAGGAAATCCGACATTAATGCAGCAAGCTGAATATCATACTTAGAGTAGTAGTTTAGACAGCTGCCTGAACAGTGGAGTAAATCCAACCATCAGCAAAGATCATAATGCATTTTTAGCTGTGGACCAAGCTGGGCACTCCTCTTGTTAAAAGCATCTGTCAAGAGCAGCAATATCAATTTGGACACAGAAGAAGAAAAGTAAATGGAAGCAATCCAGACTGGGTATTTTCTGGGTGTGTCTCATACCCTGTGTCTCTTATTAGGATTCATGGTGAGTAAGAAACCGTCACTTAGAAAGAAAACTTTGCATCTGATCTGCCCCCAAATGAACACTGAGGCAAGACACTGAAGCTTATAGCAAATATCATTGTTTTGGCTGGAAACTTTCATACTGAACTGTAAGAGAAAACTTGACTATGTGCTCCAGTGCTTGATTTGTCTGTCTTTCCAGATCCTTAATACAATGACAGAAGTCATGTTTGCTCTGCATGACTTCTCTACCCTACTAGGGCTTGATTTTCTGTCATTGCTCTGTTATGCTGCTGTTCCTCCAATGAATTCTCCTATTGTTACCTCCCTTTTTTGTTTTCTGGGGTTATTATTTTTGCCACTTCTAGGTGCATGCTTTTGTGGCATTTCTTGGATGTGTTTCAGGGAGTGTATTCCAGTGCAAATCAGTGGGATATGACAACCTGGCATTTGATAGCATGATTTTGGCAGAGCTGAGTGTGAGACTTTACTAGACTGGGCACTAAAGAGCAATATTGTTGCAGATTGCTGGCTTCAGTGTGGTGTTTAGCCTGGCAGACTCGAGGGCTGTTTCAGTTCTCAGATGTCCATGTGCTGGTACTGCAAACAGGTATCCTCTAGACCAGTGGTCCCCCTGGAGCACCTTCCCGCAGGCACAGCTGTTCATGTAACAATGCTAACTGCTGTTAACCTGAACTTATGGGAGGAAGATTGTACTTGTGTTCACCAGGTGTCCAAGGTGTTAGCTCTGTTCCCTTTTCAGGCTGCAGAAGGAATCCTGTAGGTGTATTTTTTAAAAAGAACCACGTCTGAAGTCTGTTGGACAGGGTTCTTTTTGTAATCTGAGAACAGTGTAAGGCAATTTCAAAAAGCAACCACCTTTTTAAAGTAGCTTGGGGATGAAACTCTGCCACTGAGCTGAGTAAATGTATGAGGTGGAGAGGGTGTTCATTGTGTGCTACAGACACTGTGTCATAAAGAGGATTGATGGCCTGACTGATAGCATGGTGTATCGGTGGCAGGTTTGTGATGAGCTCATATATTCAAAGAACAGAAGTTGGGAAACTGTATACAATGACTGACAGGCTTTTTAATTGCCTTTTGTCCATGTTAAAATATTCTTAATTAAATTAACATTGTCCTAATGAGAGACTGCGGTGCTGTGCTGACAGAGCAGCACTCAGGGAGCAGCTGTGCTGCTGCTGACGAGTGGCATCAGTTTCAAATGAGGTTGGGGTGGGAGAGAGCTGGTGCTGGCCACCTGATTTACCAAACATGAAAACAACTGGTTTGCTCAGCTTTTGTTTTAGTTGGTCATTAGGGTGAGAGCATGATGATAAGTACACTTCCTTTGCACTTCTGCCAGTACTTTCTTGTGGAAAAACACACCCACTCTGCTGGTAGCAAGGAGGCACCATAGAGTAGAATTATGGGAAAGCAAAACTGAGTTTAATTTGACTGAAAGACAGGATGGAGTAGTTTAATCAAGTTGAGAGCTTTTCTGTGAGAGATTGGGTTACTCCACACTAGAAAGTATCTTGACTTGTTTTATTTTTTAATCTTTGACATGGATGGTCAAGAAGTGGAGCTCTATCCAGCTGTATCACTGCTGTGTCAGATACATGGATTCAGTTTCCTTTAAGAATTGCCTCTCAGTCCTTTAAAGCATGCTTATTTTCGGGTCTGTTGTTTTCTGGTTTGTTCTTTTCTCTTGAAAATGGAATTGTCAAAGGTGACAACTTTTCATCATTTGTGAAATGTTTTCTGTGTAGGGTTTAACTTCCCCATGAAATGTTTTTTAGGAAAGAGCCTTCATCAATTACAGCAGAACAAGAAAAACTGCATCTTTCTTTAAACTGAAAGAGTCAAAGTGGACACCAGGTCTATGAACTCAGGGAAGAGCTCTCTTAAAACTGAAAAAATGTATCTGGTTTATCTTTTGCCAGAAATCTATTCAGAAGACTGCCAAGTGCATATACTGAAGAGGGAGGGAATGGTGTAACTTCCTAGGTTACCAGCCTGATGCCCTGCCATTGCAGTGCCCTTGTCTGCTGGAGGTGTGAAATAACTGTCTGAGCAGAAGAATGGAAATTAATAGGTGATAAATTTATTTTGACATGGATGAGTTGTGTGATTCAGAGGAGGAAAATTGCAGGCACAATGCATTCAGGAAATACAGTGAAGCAGTCAAAACTCAGAAGTTTGTGAAGCATATTTAGATGGCAGCATCTCTGACAAGTCTCAATAGCTCATACTGTTGCTGAAAATTAAAAAGGGCAAGTTTTTCCTTAGCTGTCTGGAGGTTTGTTGGACACATTGGGGTCAGGACTCAGAGTTAACTAGACTTAATTAGTCTGTTCTAGCTTGGTAGTGCAGACAGCAGTAGCTGTACTGACAGTGAAATGCTGCAGATTGACACAAACTGTACAGATAGAGTCCAACCAAGATAAACTCACATCATCTTTTCATGAATGTGTTAGTGTGTGTCCTCAGGTATAAAGTTCCTGATTTAGGCTAACAGATTATTCCTATGAATGACTCCTATTTCATTATGAACTTAATTGAATACCCAAGATGTTTTGAGGAATATGTAGACCTCTGAATTATACTTTTGCCAAATGAAATGTAGTTAGATTTCAGCGAATGTCATTGCACTTTATCGGGGCACATATTCATTCCGGGCCAAACACAATGAAAGCTAAACTTATGGGTTCATTTGGAGAAAAGATTATTCAAAGTGGCACAGACTTTCACTGGCAAAACAAGAACAAAAATAAGTATTGACATTATTGCTATTAAAGATACATCAATTTTTAAGGGGGGGGAAAGTGATTTTTAAGGAAGATACTCTGAGGGAGAGAAGTCTTAAAATGGATAAAATTGATCTCTTTCTGCTTTAGGGGTGAGTGAATGATGGTGTTTCTCGCCCACTCACCGTTCCCAATCCCCCTCCTCCTCAGTTCCAGGCACTTAACTTTTCATGGAGGAGGTTGGTGTGACAACTCTTGGTCAGCTAAATCTCTTCTTGCAGCAATTCCTATAAGAAATATTGATTTCTTTTTTCTACTGCTGTGAGTCAAAGTACCCCAGATTAAGAGAGGATCCCTTCTTTTCTGTATCAGAGAGGGTTAGAACAGAGTAGTTGAAGTAAAATCTTGCTTGCATTCTGAAATCTGACATAATTTAGCTTGTGAAACATTGGATCTCATGTTTCCCCAGGGATTATATGACAAACCTGCAACACCTGAGGTGCTTAAGAGACCTCCCACTAGGCCATGATGGGGGAGAGTATTTATCTTGCATATTGACCTTGGCAGGGCCTGAAGTGAAACTCTTATATTCAGGAGACAAACAATTTTATAATGCTGAACAAAAAGATCTTTAAGTGCTGTTAGCAGGCTATGCTGAATTAATCTGAGAGAGGTTTCTTCTGGATGATGGCACTGTACCAGTCAGGAGGGTATTGCAAGAGTCAAGTATATTTTTTATTGAAAATAATCTTTCCACATAAAAAGTACCCTAAAGAAGAGATGAGAAGACTGTTTTGGGGCTTTTATCTGTCAAAGCAAATGGCATAACAGGTGTGATTCCCCTGAAAAAACTCCTTCTTCATACAGCATCTAGTGTAAGATCTCTCATGGATCACAGTGGCACAGTATAAAAATATTAATTAACTATTGTAGCATAAACTATTTGGGCACTACTGACTTTCCAAAAACAATCTTTCTCTTACAGTGGCATGGGATTTTCTCCATCAATTCTTTCAATGTTTCCTAGTCTGAGAGCCCAACGCCTTCTTTCCTGCCACTTTGTGGCATCACTTTTGCATCAGCGCAAAGGTGGCGTGAAATGCACCCTGACCCAAAGCTTGACACTGGGCATTCAGAGCATGCTGATGTGAGCAGCAGAACAGTGATGAATTGCATGGTAGGAAGAGCAGCCTGGATGCATTGCTCGGAGGCAGTAACCCAGGGCTGCTGTCAGGCTCTGGCACAGTATCACAATTTCCCAGAACTGTCATGCAGGAAGTCTGGTTGCCTGGCTACTCATTGCATAGTCTGTAACCTTCTGTTATTTTATACAGTAGGGTTGGCGATATAGTTTACATTATTTTTTTAATTTACATTATTTTTTTAATATAAAACGACCCTGTGTAGTGGAAACCTGGGACATGTAGAATTTTCCCAGCAAAGAGACAGAATACTGGTGGTGGTGGTTTATCTGCATTATGTGGATGTCATTTGTCATTTATTTCTTGATAATTTTTTCTTCTCTCTGTAGCAGTCCCTGCATCTGAGAGCAGCATCAACAGTGGCAAAGTGACCGAGAAGTTTGATTAACCATGAGAGATCAAAAGAGCCGCAGGGTTTAAGTTTGGCCACGTGATTAAGACACAACCTGAACTGTACAAAGACATTTTGGGTGGTCTCCAAGAGGAGGAGCTTCAAACTAGGTAAAACAAACTTTCTGGCTGAAGGTCAGGAAAAGTACTGCAGCGTGATCCCTCCATCATCTGTTTACATCAGGTACCCCTGGAGGTGCCAGGCTCTGCCCTGTTGTGCCAGGCACAGCCTGGGTGTGCACAGGCTCTTTGCCTGCTGAGAAGAAGGGGTCATTGGGGCTTTCAAAGCACACCAGGCAGGGCAACAGAGTAGATACTCCTTTGGAGGAGCTCTGCAGGAGAGGGGGGATAGGTAGGACGTGTTATTAGGCCATACAATCTTTGCTTTCCATGATTTTTGGCTGAGTGCAGGGTGGGTGTGTGTACACACTCCACATGGTATTTTTAACTAGCTCATGTTATGTTTCTTTGAACCCTTTTTAAATGTCAGGACACTGAAGGCTTTTGTTATAACAAGCAGAGCCTGACAAACTGCTGAGGATTTGCATCTGTGAAATGGGGAAAACCTGGCACTAGGGGAGGTCTTTCCTCCTTAGGTGGTGCCTGCTGCTCCAGAAAGCCCCAGGGAGGGGTTTGGGAGGTCCTGTTTTCCAGCACTGACCAGCCTTGGCAATATTTCTCCAGTGACCCTTCTTACATGTGCTACCTGGATGCATAAATGGGTATATATTTTTTCATATGTATATAAAAAATATGTGTTGTTCCTCCTATATAAATAAATGTGTAGTGTTGGAATTGGCTGCCTGCTAGAGGCATGTTCAACTTCTTATCCATTGCACTTCATTGTAGCTTGTTCAGAGGAGTTGAAAGTTGATTTTATTTTTTAATTTCCAGTGTCTGTGAGAACAAATAAAGAGTCTAGAAATGTAGATAAATCACTGGAATTATTGCAAGAACTATTGATTAGAAGGAAAAAATGCGTACTTTTTTTTCTAGTGGAATTTGGCTCTTTTTTTTGAAGTCCTTATTCTGTTTGCTCTCTGAAATTAGGTAGAAGTTGTTGATAACTTTTTGTTTGCTGTTTTCTAATCCAGCAATTATTAGCATTTGGCTTTAGGAAGCTCTGAAACCCACCAGCTTTTTTTTTTAACTTAACTTTGACATGGAAGGAACAAAGTAAATTTTTTGATCCTGATGTACATGAGAATTGAATATAATTTCTGACTAAATGAATGATGATGGAATTCATAGGCCAGAATATCAGATGATGAAAACCAGCACAGTTTGATCTAAAAATTTGCTGTGATCTGAGTTGATGTGACTGTACTTTCCTAGCAGAGCAGTAACACTTGGCTTAGTGGTGCTGTCTCTGCAGTGTGAGCTCCAGGAGGAAGGTGACATGGGTGGGCTGTACTGACAGGTGAAGCTCTGACCTGCAAGTATCTTGCAGTATCTTGTGCTCATCACCTCCCTAAGACAGAGGTGGAGATACTGAGGTAGAAGAAAAAGAGCATTGACATGCAGGGGAAAATTTTTAAATTTCAAAATCTGCCATTAGCAGTTGCTGGACTCATTGTGTGTCAGTAAGTTGGGTTTTGGCTTGAAAGAGGCTTTTGTCTAAGGGTGTGTTGGCAGGAGCAGGGGGAGTGTGACGAGATGCAAACCAGAGCCATGAGGGGTTCCTCCAGAACTTGCCACATCTTGTGGCCTCACAAACATTGCTGAGGGCAGCAGCAACAGAGCAGGTTGGGGCAAGGGTGACACATGGCTACAGACTTGCTCTGGCACGTAGAGAACATGGCAAGAGGCAATCCATTCTTCATTAAGGGTATGTTGCCACTGCATTTTTCTCTTGCTTCAGGCAGCAAAAAGCTGATTTCACCATTAGGAGATGGTCAGAAGGCTGGAACGTGTAAAAGGATGGAAAAGAAATGAGGTCAAGAGCTGGGAGTGAAAGGTTGATTGCATGGGAATGCTCTTCCTCAGCACGGACCACGGGCAAGCAGAAATAAATTGTGGGTATGAATAGAAAATAGATGTTTACTGAGGAGCTTAATTGAGGGTTCAGACGATGAAATCAGGAGAAGGAGATATTTGTCCTAATTTTAATCTTTGTTTATATTTGCACGGACTTAGAAAAAATGTTTTGTATTTTATATCAGAGAACAAATACAGAGGAGAGAGAACAGCTAAGTGCTCTGTGTCTCTGCCTGCTATTTTAACAAGAGGTCCTCATGCTGATATGGGCTTGTATCATCATTTGCTATGGACTCTGCTTTTTAAAAAATTACTAGCTAGGTCACAAACTCATTTTACCTGTCATCTCCTGGATGGAGAAAACAGTATGATTGTTGAAATCATTGTTAAATGGCTGATGTTGGTGCCCCTTGGCAAATTTCAAATACTAATCTAATTTTTTTAGGGTATTCAGAGTGTATGGATGGGCAACAATTCTTCACTTGGGGTTGGTTCACTATTTTTGTTTGTTGAAGCACTGGCAAAAGATACAAGTTTTTATTTGCTTTTTTTAGCATGCAGAAGCCCCAAGTTGCAACATTCAGGACATGGTCTTTTCCAAAATATGATGGAGTCTTAGGGCAGGAACTAAGTTGGTTTCCTGCCAGATCTGAGCCGCTGCCTGGGGAAAACAAGCAATAGAGGAAAGGCTACAAAGAGAATAATTTTTTTTCCTTTTGACAGCTGGCTAATCTATCTGAATTTGGAAGGTCATAGAAGGCATAGAAGGAGTAATAATAGCAAATTGTGTTATAGAGAATGCCTGCTGCTTTATGGCTATTAGGAAAATACCACAGGAATGAATTTTTAAAAATAGCTCAGTGTTACAAGCACAAAGGGGTGTGACTGTGGCTGCAGGAAAATGTTCTAGCTTCTTAGTTCCTAAAGTCAAAAAATTCCTGTTTGTTTAATATTTATCTCCAGGAGTAAATTGGCCTCTCGTGCCAGAGAAAACAGTGTTTGGGTTCAGCAAGTCCTGAGGCAAAGAAACTTTATTATTGTTCAGGCAGGATCTGGAAAACGCTGCCAGGTGCAGTGCTTGATACCTCACTTGAATGCTCCTGGTAGATGGGGAGGCCTAAACTTAGAAGTATGCAGCTGAGGAGAAAGGCTTTGATAGCCTGTTTTTCATGAAAAGCACAAGATCGCAGCAGCAACAGAGAGCTGGAAGACAGAGAGAAAGAAGTTGGGCTCTTGGAACAAACTGGAGGGTGAAATGCATTTGGAGAAACTCTGAAAGCTTTGTGAGGATGAGGAGGAGGAAGGGGGGTGAGAGGTACAGAAGATGGGGAGCTGTACCCCCACATGGTGTGCTGTGGTGAGCACATGCAACTCCAAAGGACACATACACACACTTGCCTTGGGCAAGATAAAGAAACACTCCACCTCTGAGTTCACAGCCTTGGCTGCTTGCTGCTTAATCAAAGACTTGGTCATGCTTAGGAGTAACACCAGTGCCCACTCACCTGCTGTCAGTCCAGTGTACCCTCAGCATCCCAGCTCCTGGGCTGCCCTGGCACTGTGGTGTGGGTAGTGCAGGCCTGATGGGCTGTGTAAATTCAGGTGGTTGTGCTTCTTGGACTGCCCAACTCAGAAGGCTCAGAGGCAAGTGGGAATTCTTCCAGTCTGATTTGTAGAGATTTGGTTTGAATCTGTTCACACTTGGGGGCCCCAGCCTGCACTGAAGCCAGGGCAGTAGTGGCAGGATTGGGTCCTGCCTGGAGTCAGAGCCCTCAGCCGGGGCTGGTAGCGAGCAGCACCACCTCTCCACCAGCCCAAAGGATTCAAATGACTGGAACTAGAGGAGGCATCTTGAGGGTTTGCATTTTACAGGTGAGAGTTCCAGTATTTCAAATGTAGTGTTTATCCAATTGCTGGGGGCTCTGGAGAGCTTTTGACAGGTTGATGTCACTGTGGGCTAGACTGGACGACCTGCAGCAAAATAGTAGTGTCCTGAAATGTGAGGCTGCAAGAGCTCTCCCTTTGTCTTGTCCTCATGCTGCCCTGGTTTGTGTTGGTGCAAACACACCCTGTAAAAGACTTTGAATGTTGATAGCTTTGTTTAATTGAAGGATCTACTCTGGAGCCCTTAGAGAGGTCTGCATACGAGATAGAAATGACACCTTGTACCTAGGTAGGAAGAAAAGCAGCTGTGGTTCACATTAAAATGTGATGGAGAAGGCAGGGAAGTTGCATTTCAATTCTTTGATGTGGGCAAAAGAGTTTGTTCATTTTCAGATACAGGAGAAATAGGATTTTAAGCAATGCTTCTTACTTTGAGTAAAAACTCCATTTACAGCATCCTCTTTGAACTGCTGCTTAGATGTTTGTTTCTGGAGCACATGCAGTGAGTTTGCCAAATGCTTGGCAAGGGACAGGGGCCTGTTAAAAATTAATTAGAAACTGAGATAAATCACATACAAATAGCTCAGGGAGCATGGTGAATTCATCAGTGCCTGATGCAGTTGCTTGTCTCACAGCTGCCCAAATTCCTTTGTAACGTGTTTTGGGTTTCTTAGCTTCAAGATGCCCTGTCCAGCAGTTTCTTCAGGAGAGAATGTCAGATGCATTTCTTTGAGCAGCATTTTAATCTGAAGCACAGCATTTTGTATGGTATGAATGACTGGCCCAATCTTGCACCCCAGAAGGCAGTGGCAGCTGGGTCCATAGTGTCTTGCCTGACTGTGGTGGTGGAAAGGGGCCAAGTGAAAAAGGTCCAGGCTTCTGGAAGTCAAAGACCTGTTAATAAAGCTTCTCCCCTTTGATAATGCTGGATAATGGAAGCTTTTAACTGTGTTACTGCTTTGAACCAGCTGCTGTTGCAGGTTAGGCTGGTTGACCTGGGTCTCTGTGGCTGTGTGTCAAGACAACAGTGTGTGGCAGGAGAATTTGTGAGTTCAAGTGAATGGCACTTACCTACTCTGGGTGCACGATGTAAGCGTTTGCTCTCCTTTCTTATCTGTCACATTGGTGAGTTTACTCACCTTTCTTACAGCAGTAAGAAAGTAATATGGGTGTGGAGAGGCGCACAGAGAAAATTTCTACTCGCCCCTTGAATGTGTTCAGGGAGCTCACAAACAGCCTGACCCCTCACCTGAAAGGCTGGTGGGCAAGGCTTGAGACCATTGGAGCAGCCTGTGCCTGTTCTGCTGCAGCTCTGTGCATTTCCCTTATGAGTGCAAGATGTTTCTCTTCCCCAAAGGGAGTTGTTGCCACTGAAACATGAAGCAGGGGTTGTCTGTATTGAGTGTCAGGACAGAGCCATCATTCCAAGGATATTTTAAATAGCAAGGTTTGAAAATCCCTCTCACACAATATTTTGCGTGCTGCAGGATTACCTTGTAGTTGCTGTTGGCAGCCTCTGCTGTTGGCAGTGTGGTTTGGAGATGCTGTATTCCTAGGCTGTTCCAGGCAGACTGGCTGTTGGAAAACTCACAAGTCATTGTCAGTTCAGGCCAGAAATGGAGCCCAGTTCTTTTGCACTTGTGTACTGCTGAGTGCAGTTGCAGGATTTCTTGCATGCCCCATTTGTGCCTCCTGTAGTTTCATGCGTAGCTGCTTCTTAAAGTGTCATAGCTCCAATCTGTCTGCTGCATGCTCAGGATATTGCCCTATTTGGGGAGTTTGTGTGGTTTGTTACCTGCAGACTCGGACCCAGTGGCAGAACACAGGATTTCAGTCAGAGCAGCAAGTGCAGAGGGTGGTTACGGAATGGGTCTCCTCTAGTGAGGGTCTCTCTTTAGGGAGGAAGCAGACTTCCACATCAGGGAAGGAAAAGGTCCTTATCTTCATTAGGGCACATGAAAGTTTGGATTTGCCCAATGTCTTCTTAGTATCCCAGCTGATACCTCTGGCAAAACCTGGGAGAAACATGAAGAGAGTTCCACGCTTTACGGACCACCTGGTCACAGCCAGCCAGAGAGGGGTAGTCATCATTGGTGTTTGCTGCAATCCCAAACACACTCTTTGCACTAAGTGGTACCCTGGGAGGGGATGGCTGAATAAAAGATGAAGAACAGGGTTATAAAGAACTTGTGTGAGATGCTGTGGGCTGGCCACATGGTGACGAAGACATTCCTTGATGTACCAGGTATTTTCTCTGCCTATTTTTCATATTACTGCAATATTTTTTTTCAAGTCCCAGTCACGTATCTTTATTTGGCAAGCAAATTACTCCAATAAAAGCTGGCAGAGCAGTTCACAGTGAATTTTGTAGTGAGTGTGCCAGGGCTGTTTGCTAATACAGAGATGAGCTGCTAGAATGCTGAGGTCTCCTAACACCCCACAAAACTGCCTGGTGTACCTTGTGAGTAACGAAACATCACTCAGTTCTAAGAGGCAACCTTTAGTAACAGAGTTCACCCAACTATAATATCTTTAAAATCAGGATAGAACCAGTGGCACAGGAAAAGAGAGTGACTGAATTGCTCACAGTTTAACGACCCTTTAACTATGCAATAAGGATTCCTGGCTCCTATGCAAATTGATGTGCACCATAGAGTTGTGGACTTTATTATTAGTGAGCAGTTCCAGTGGCTTCAAACCCTGTGTATTCACTCCAAGATACAAATGGCTAAAGGAATCCCCTAGACATGCATGAATCGTGCATATTTGAGAGAGAATACTCGGCGTTGGGACAGGGAAACTTTGAAGAGCTCCAACTTTGGTCCTCCAACTGTTCCAGGAAACTGAGGTAAGATGACAACATTCTTTGAGCCAACTCAACATCAGAGGGACGGAAGTCAAAGTGTCTCTCTCTTGGACACATCTCTGAAACCTGTTAATCAAATTTCTTGCCTTAGACAGTCTCACAGTTATTTTCCTAATTTAAAGTATAACTGGCACTGCTCAGTACTTATTTGGGTTTAGTTCTCTATTTACATTGTGCTGGATGTGAGGATGGTCTTTGCTGAGGATTCTGGTGGTGTCATCACCAGCTGATGTGGCACAATTGCATGAGCTCCCAGATGAGGAGCTCTTGCTTTTGTGCTAGACTTGAACCCAGGGCTGTGAGATCAAAGCCAGTTTTCATTGCAAGGCTTTTTTTTCTGTTCTTTGCAGTTCAAAGACACTGGTACTGAACAGGAGTGTATGCATGCCACAGTAATCCTGCTTCACATGTAAGGGAATTCTGTCCTGCACTGTTCTGATAGGGGGAAAAAATCTGCTGAGTCCATTTCTCCAAGTTTTTGATCTAAAATGGGGGCAGGGCAACAGGCAAGGGTAGAGGTGATGTGGTCCCGTTTCTGCTGGGGCACTGTGGTATCAAAACAATGATGATGTCTTCTTGAAATTCCTTGAGAGTGTCAATCTCAAATTTTAGCACTGGTGTTGTATACAAATGCAGTAAAATAATTCTCTGAGTACACACTGTACTTTGTCTTTCCAGGTGTTTGCCAAACTCAAAATGAATATAACAAGAGTATTCAGGGTAAGAGTCTGAAATGAGAACATGGGCTGTTGAAATGCATAACAAGATAAAACCTGGGAGAAAACTGTGACAGAGGACTATTCCTGGCCTGAAGAGAAGGTAAAAAGTCAAAGTATTAAGTTAAAAAAATCGTGGGAGAAGTGCTGTAGTAACTCGTGGTGAGAGGAAAGCAGGATTTGGCTGTGTCACAGAGAGGAGCATCCTTATCCTGTGTGCCAGATGGATCTTGGCTTCCTTGCTCAAACACTGAATACAGGCCTCAGCCTGTCGTGCACAATAATCATGTGCACACACTCTGTAAAGCCATCATGCAAATGTTCCCTGGCACACAGAGCACAGAGATGCTGTAGAGATGGCCCTTTTCCATGTGATTTTTGAGACACCTGCAGTGGTTCGACCGAAGTGGAGCCTTGGGGAGATCTTTAATAGTTGGATTGCAGGGAAACAGCAGAGTGGCAAAAATCTGACCATACATACAGAGTGAGCTTACGTATTTCTTAAAGAAAACATTGGTTGATTCTTAACATCTCTTAAGCAAACTGAGGAAAAATCGTGATGGAAAGCCAGGAATTGTTTCTGGTTCTATCCAGAAAGTTCAGATCTAACTTGCTCTGCTGTTTGACATGTTATTGAGAAACTGAGGAATAAACCTATGCCTTTGACATGTATCAAGCACGTGTAAGCATGATGTCCTGTCTGGCTCTCTGCCATTAAATTAAACATTTCTTAGGAGAAAAAAGGCAACCTAAGGTGATCAGTCCAGTAGGCATTCACATCCAGTGATGTGAACGGGATCAATCCTGATCTGACTATCCTGATTTCAGTAATGTTACCCAAGATGTTTTTTCAACTTTAAGAAGAAAGATAAATAAAAAATAACCCATGTGTTTGGTTTGGTTTTTTTTCCAATAATAGTCCATCTTGGCCCAAAGCAACCAGTGTAAAAAACACTGTCTAAAGGACGGTTTGTTTCAAAGCAAAGGAACAGTGCACAAGCAGAATTGGTAAGAGCAGAGCTACTAGAACATGATTTGATTCATTTTGGACTTGCAATCCTGAAAACTTACATGGAGATGGTTTCTGAAATCTAGAGGTGCTTCACAGTCTGTACTGCTGAAGACTTGTCTTTGTGGTTCCTGATGGTCTTTGGTCTGTTGGCATTTTAAACAAATGGAGCATTACAGAGATTCCAAATGCATTTCCTCATGTATCTCTAGGTCTGTTTGATGCAGTAGGTGAGGTCTGAGAAGGGAATCTCCTCAAGCTTTGAAAGTTAATGCAGTGATCTTTCAAATCACTTCTGAAGCCTACCACTAAAATGTTTTGCATTTCTTTCTAAAATTCTTTCTTGCAGGTTTACACCAAGGCATTGCTCAAATTCTTTTCTTGTTTTTAATTGATGTGGAAAATCTGAAGTCATAAAACACTGAGAGATAGATCTATACAACCAAAAATGTGCATCGCATTTAATTGGACCTTACTTGCTAATTAATAACTCTGTATGTGTAACATTCACAATTAAAATTTTAAAGGCAGCTGTAGTTTCTTGTTGCAAATTTTTAAAGGCAGAGTGAACAGGTCTCAAGGTGAGTGTCACAATGCATTGCTAAAATCAAGAGACTTTGGATCAAGCTATCTTTTCTGGTAACTACTGTGTCTCATTTGCAAGGAGAAATAACTTCTATTGGGGTGCATATAGAGACCATTGGGCCATGGGTTGGAGAGAGCTGCTACTGTGGCAGCTTTTCTCCAGCAGAACAGAGCAGGATGATGGAGGCTGCTGTCATAAATGTTCTTCTGTTCAGGGTTGTCTTCTCATGACTGAGTCTTATTAGCGTGGCTATTGTCATCTCCAACTGCAGTAAAACCAAAGTTTTGACCTCCAAGTCTCAGATAATTTACTGAAGGGAACCGAGAGCAGCTGTTCTCCAGAATGAATGAGCTTCACTAAAAGCACTCACTACTGATTTAGTGACATGGATCTGATGAGAGGTGAGGGGACTGTATAAAATTGAATCTGAATCCAAAAATCTTGTCTTGGTCTGTTCCCTTGTGCTGATTTTGATGTCAGCAAATGCATAAGTGCACACTGCCACTGGTCCCAGTAACTGTCATTTATGAAGAATCTTATTTTCAATCTCTTTGGGGAAAAGAGTTGAACATTTCTATGAAAAGACATTCAATTATAAACTGGCAAGAGGTTAAACATTTGATAAATATTTTCATGTTAAGTTAGTGTAATTTCTTCTGCTTGCTTAAGTATCTAAGCAGGAATTTCTACTACCTACTTACTAAACCCAAACTATAATCTACTTCATAGGAAGACCTCAGGCCGTATTTTCATCCCTTTTTTGAGGTTCATCTGGAAAGAGCAGTCCTGGCTGAGGTGTGTGGCCGGAGGGAGCTGCCTGAAAAGAGCCTGTACAGAAAGAGCTGGAGAAGGATCCTCACAACAGAACCCCTGAGTGACCTCACCTTGTCTATTCAAAAGATGGAGAGAAGGCAGCACAGTCACAGCGCAGCCAGGTGTGGAGGTGAGTGACTTAGAGCCACAGCAGCTCCCCCAGAGCTCAAAAACACTGCCTTGGTGTCTGCTGAGACTGCAGCTGTCACAAGGCTTTACAAGTCCATGTTTGACTGTAGCAATGAAATGCACTGATAAAACAGAAACCTGAATCCTCCCCGTCACCTGAGTACTTATTTCTGTCTACCTTCTGAATTAATTCAGATTCTGAGTTCTAGGGACTGCTTGTAAAAATGGCCAAAAAGCTCTTGACAGTCTTGCACAGGTTTCTCCTCTAACCAGGGAATCTTAAACTCAGAAAGGTGTAGTAATATGATGAACCAGACTAAAATGTGTTCATCTTATGTTCCTTGGCATCTAACAGCAGTTTGTGCAGGTTGAATCAAAGTGAGGAACTATGGTAGCTGCTCTTTCTTGTAAAATGTCCATTTTATATTGCAGAAGCTCTTAAATTACCTGTGATACTTCTCTTAAAGTTAGGTTGAAAGTTGTCATTCTTCCTTCTGAAAAATAGGTACAGTGCTCTCTTCATATGATAGTGAAATGTATTTTGATTTTTAAATCTGGTAGTAAGAGCTATTTCACTCTGGGATTGTCATCTTTTGTTTCATTTCACTGCAATGAAAATGAGACTCTCAATCTAGAAATGACAACAAGATGCCCAATTAGTAGCAAGTAACAGTCTCTTTTACTGATTACTTTAAAATAAGGACAAGGTTTTCAACTATTCACAGATATTTCTGACACATCACAAAGTAACATAAGAAAAAAAGATCATAATCATATTTGAAGCAAAATAGTTTAAAATTTAATGTTTACAAATGTGTTGCTTTTTTCCTTTTCAAAATGTTTGCTGATACAGTTTTGCAGGAGACTCTGCTTGGTCACATACACGTCTGCTCTACACACGCTGTTTCGTCCTAGGGGACAAATGGGAAAAGTATTCTCAGACTGGTACTTTGTCAGAAACTGGGATTTGGAATATGACCTCTACTGGTCTTGCAATTCTGTGTCTGTGAGCTTTGTACAAGACTGAACATGCTATGCAGCTGACATTTATTTTACACTGTACTGAGATCTTCTACACATGTATTTTGAAGCTTTAAGGCTGCACCACTAACAACATTTTACCAATCTTTTGTCATTTTCTTAACATGTTATAGTTACTTTATCAATTTTAGAATTGCTAGCAGTGGTGATAGCCCACTTAAAAAATTCCACACCAAACAGAAGAATTCCCTGGGAAACTGCACAGCACATGCATGATACATAGCTATAAAATTAGTCCAAAGTTTTGACAAATCCTTAGTTCCCACTAGACCTAATAGTTGTTCTAGTTCTAAAGAATAAAATGCTTATTCTATACAGAAGGTTGGGTGGAGTATGGACATTTGGCAAAGATCACTCGAGGCATTTCACGGTCTGAATTGTTTGTACAGTGTTAATGCAGCTGCCCTTTTCCCTTATGCGGAGACTTGTGGCACCTGTGGGAAGGGATCATTCCTGGCAGTGTCAACAGGCTCAGCCTTACAAGATCCGAGTTCATCTTTTCCTGGCTGCTCAGTCTTCAGCTGAACCAGGAGCTTCTTGCAGGACTGAGAGCCCTTTAGGGCGTGCTTGTGAGCTCGATGCAAACTTGTACAGCATTTTCAGAGGCCAGTTTACAGCAGGGAAGTGCTTGGTCTTTTGCCTTCAGGACATTACAACACGAAAAATGGCACCAGCATTTTTCAGTGAGCACCATTAACTGACTTTGGTAACTTGGCATGACCAGCAGCATTGAAGAAGATGCTGAATGCCTGTCTCGTACAAAAAGAAAGTACAGCTGCCAATTACCCTGCAACTACAGTCTGTAAATACTAAAAACATAAATATGTTAACCATACACATATACACAGAACAGAGCACAAGCAATATTACAGGATGCAATGCCTACTCTCTATAACTGGTTTTGGTTAATACAGATGCAACAGCAAAATAAATGCTATTTCATATATGACAAACCTTTCTTCCAAAGGTCAGTGGCAGTAAGCCAAAGTTCAGGTCCAGGCTTTCACTAATCCAATGTGACTCACAAATTAATCAATGAAAGAGTAGCACTAAGGGAAGATAATGACTATCAGTTAACACTGAAGCTTTGAGATGGAGCTTTCTTTTGCCACCATTTGTGATCAATTCTCCCTTTTTCACAAGTGCTCTTTCTGTGAGCACTCACCAGCCCTAACAGGGGAAAAAGTTATTACATACAAAATATGATTTAGGGGTAAGGATTAATAGAAAGAACCAGCCGGAGCTTGGATTTTCTCAATCCTGGGAGGTGCTCTCCATGTATTTAAGTGAAATTTCCATGAGATTGCACTTAGCAGACCACTAAGAAGTTGTTGCTCTCCCACTTTTTTCTTCTTTTCCATGCAGTTCTGTTTCAAAGTTTGGCAGAATTGCATGAGAAGGGCAAGAGGAGATGATTGCTGGTCCAGTGTCTTGGCTAATGCTCTTCAGAACAGCGTCCTCTCCTCAAGACCACATCATCTAGTCCAGTATCTCCGGTTCTTCCTTTCCCTTTCTCACCTCTGAAAATTATCTAGGAAGAGAAATAGAACAATTTAAGTGGAGGATAAAAAAAAAAAATTTACACAGAGATAATTCATTAAAAAGTGTGATGAAGGATTCTGGATTCTCCTCAGGTTTCCAGTAGGCCCCTCCAAAATCACTACTGTTTGGTTGCTTTTGGGTTTTAATTAGCTAGAAACTAAAACATCCACATTTCTTCCCTGCTTACTTAGGAGTCTTCCTTTGCTCCCCAATCTTTGGATAAGTGTCACAGTGGTTCAGGTCAGCAGTCCTGGCTGCCCATGCTGGCTGCAAAAGATCCCAAACTCAAGTGTGCCATGAGGCAGCTCCTGTCTGTGGTCCAATGGATGGCAGGTCATGCTGACAGCTACTGCCAGGGGGTCAGGAGAGGCACGGGAACTGTGAGAAAAGGAACTTTTTGCTGGTCATGTCTGAGATCTTGTCTACCAGCAAGACATGAGTGATTCAACACTTACTGAGACAGACACAAGGACTGCCCGAAGTGATAAATTGGGGGGGGGGGCCGGGCAAGAATATAGCAAATATATTGTTCACCTGTTACAAATGTCCACCTTCTCAGACTGACATTCATTTACAGCTAACAAAGGCAGGTGTCTTTGCTACTGTTCCTGAGGTAAAGTTTCCAGAAAATTATCTGCAGTACCTACAGCCTTAATAATTGTTTTAGAAATAGATACTGTGTGTGTCTTGTAGCCTGATCTCACCATGAACATTGATGTGTTTTCACAGCAGAGTACCTGATATTTAAGTCAGAGTAAAACAGGCCCTGAAGTACCCAAGCCACTTCTTCAGATCTGAAATAGAAACTACCTTCAGAGGTTGAAGAACAACACTGAGCTTTTGATACCAGTTAATCACACAATGTTTCTAAGATTTCCAAGTGTTAAAAGATTCTCCATGGCACTTCGGGCAGCTTCTTTTGATTGCATTAAACCACTCTGTGTTGTAGGTATTTTTAGGTCATCATTCACCTCCTTGGCCTGATCAGCTGCACGGATGCTAAAGGGCATAAAACCACAACTGACTGCACGTGTAATCTCCCTACCTTACCAAAAATTATTTATTTTCAGTATCTTTGCCCTGGTTGAGCCAGTTACTAATCCACAGGGGATGATTATTCCTATTTCATGGCACTGTATTATTCAAAGCATTATTCATGAGGACTCACTCTTGATACAGGTTTTTTTTGAAATCTCTATAGAGTATGCCTCTGTCCACAAGGCTGTTCTTTCCTGTGTGATGATTCCCTTAAAATAGGCTGTACCAGGTAGCTCAGGAAATGACACAGTAGCCTGAGTCTATTGCTGTAGCTGGGATTTCTTTCTCTTTTTTGTGCATAAAACTAATTGGGAAAAAAGGCACAATGACTCATCTGTATTGTGATTCCATTGGCAGAGATTAAAGTAGTAAAACAGACTGAAACTGAACCCAGAAGATGAACACTGCGGTGCTGCACCATTTAACTGTCTTCAGCTTTCCATGCAAAAACCCAAAAAGCAACATGAGCATCAGTACTTACACTCCTGATGCCCAGTCCCCGTAAAGTTATGTGTGTCTGTCTCCAGCCGTGGCCACCATTTCTTCCCCAGACAGCTGGGCCATGAGCACCATTTTTCCTCACAAAGACTTGGAGGGCACCAGAATGCAGCCCAGGCACTTTATGCCTAAAGGACAGGCACAAGTCTCCAGCCTGAGCCATGTGACCCAAGGGCAGGATAAGATGTGCTACTCTTCCTTCTTTGCCCTTGGGATCGGAGATGGTAAGATACTGTCCCCCTGCAGTGGAAAAAGCAGTTAGTTTTTAGCAGTTAGGTTTTGTTTGGTTTTTCTTAATGCTACTAGGTTGCAGGACCAAATGCATGAAAATTTATTAAAAAAATAATAAAGGGGTCCACAAGGTTCAGTGAGTGTTAAATAAGGCATATATAAACAAAACTGGTGCATCTGCCTCCTACAGGGTAAGATCTACAGTGCTGCTCTTCTCTATACATTAATACCAGGTTAGGTGTTGCCCATCTAATTTCTTTTTGACAAAGCAAACAATACCTCTCAAAAACTGAAACCTCATGTATTCTGTAATTTCTGACAACCTCTTGGTGACTGCATGATTTTAAACCCACAGTGATATTAAAGCCACTGTGCAAATTTACGCACCTTTCAAGCTGCAATGTTTTGCTGTTGGACAGATAAAGGAGAAGACCAGAATAAATGCTATCATGTAATTGAGCTATGGCTCTGTCCCTTTCCTTTCCTTTGGGAACTGTGTTAACAGGTTAAGTCTCAATGCATACCCATTTGCAACCCCGACAGCCTCTTTTATTTAACCGTAATTTAAACTCTTAATCTGGATTAGATAGATAAAGCAAGCAGCAGTAATGATTTCCACATGGCTGTTAACCCTGAAGCCTAACAGTAGGAAGTTGGCAGTGAACATACATACTCAATTCAAAACCCTATTATTAGCTCTTATCATGTATGAAGTAAAGGTGCCTTCCAGAAAACACTTAGAACATGAGAAGCTGAGGATTTCGGGAATGGCAACATCCATACAACCTAGAAAGAAAAAAGGCACCTTTCATACTGACACTCAGAACTACACTAAACGAGATTTCACATCTTGGAGAAAATCCAGACCTGTATGTGCTGTTTGTACTTTTAATGAAAACTTTTGCAAGGTGGGTAAAACCTTTAAAATCTGAAATGACCAAAGGGAAAAAGGTTCAAAAAAACCCCAAAAAACTTATCTTACACTGAATTTAAGAATATTTTTTCTTTATGAAATCAGATTTTAGGAGGTTTTTTAAAATAAAAAAATTCCACTTTTACCTTAAATTCATTAAGAAAGGTGGCATTTTTAGTCTCCTCAGTTAAAACTGAAGATGCAGAAATATTGGGGGTTTGTAATATTGTTGACATACACGGTTAAATAGGATAGAAAAATATTTTTTAATTATCTCCCTGCTACTTCTCAACCAGAGCATTGTTTTTGGAAAGCTTCTCTTTGAAAGTCACAATGATTTCCCTCAAAAGCTGTAAGATTTAATGACAATGTACCAGGGCTTGTCACACACTTAGAAGGAAAGACAACCTTGTCTCCAATTCACTACTTCTACATAAGTTTGTAAGCTCTTTGCTCTCCATGAGACTTAACAAAGCAAAGTAGCATGCTGCTGTCTGGGCCCCTAGATCAGCATTTAGCCATGAAGGGGGATCCATTTGCCCAAGGATCTGTTAAAGCCTTTTGGTGGGTATCTTCTCAGGGAGTTTTCTTTTTTTTTTAATGCATTGCTTTTGCAGCAAGGTCACTAATTGCTAAAATAAGCACAATACTGTTTAAATAACTGTACCTGTTTGCTGAAGATACAATTATACCACTATGAAAGTACTGACTTATTAAGTGCATCGTTTTCAGATAGTTACTGTGGCTGAATCCAATCAACAGGAAACAGATTTAGGTAAGCACAAAGCAAATATATCTGTAGGCAAGCCCCTGGAGGAAAAGGTCCCCTCAAATCAGCATTTTCTGCATGCAAGATAAGTTTATAATGCTTCAGCACAGCACCTTTCAAAATGCAGATTCTGATAAACCAAAAAATAGCAAACTTTGCAAGGTGAAAGCAAACAGTCAGGAACAAGCTGTGAAAATAAATCCTTGCAACAAGGTATTCCAGACAGGAGGGAGTGGGTGGGTGACTTCAAGGGACTAGTTTTAACAGGTTATGTCAACAGCAGCAGAACATACAGAGGAAATAAATAGCTGAGCTTGACCCTGACTACTGGGAAGCAATGCAGGGGAAAAGTCTGACAAAAAAGAGCCAGTTAAAAATCATAGTTCTGGAACTTAGTATGCATTAACAACAATTTTTGAGTACAGATAATGAATATGCTTTGAGTGACCTAGAAAAAATGGATTTTTACATCTGCTGTTTCAAAAAAGGTATGAATTACATGTAATATTTTCTTTTTTTAGGTGCCTCTCTGCAAGCAGGAGACAGCTGCCTGTTTTCTCATCTGCAGGAGGAAGGAGCTCTGCTCTCCCACTCATTCCCAAGGCTTTTCAAGTGTCACAAAGAGCTCCTGAAGTACTAGAGCAGCCTGTGTGGGGCAAGCCCTGCCCAGCCAGTGAAGACAGCACTTCCAAACAGCCTGGAAAAGGTGCCAGGTCACCTGCTGCGCTGGCAAATGACTGTGCCAGCAGTGGCAGCATAAGGCCAGACAGATGTGACAGGGTAGTGCACGAGGAAAATGCCCTCGCCCTCCCTCATCTTAACCTGTACCATTGTCCCGCCTGAGAGCGCGCTTCCTTCCGAAGGCTGCCATCCCTCACATAATGTGAGCTTTGTGCACTTCAAAGGCTGCTCCTTGGGGATGAAGTAATCCCATCATTACGGGGAGCCAGGGATGTGTGTCTAATCCCCAGCACTGCTGGGCAGGCACTGCTGGGGGAAGGGTAGGCAGGAAAGGACAGCAACCTCTCTGTGCCACACCAAAATCAATATACAAAATACATCCCACTTCCTGGGACAGCAGAGGTGGGCCAGAGGGCAGGGCTGCTGCTGACCACCAATGCTGATGCCAGTCTCCTGTGCTGCAAGCAGCTACTACACACTCCCCTCTAATGTTTGGTGTAGTGTCACTTTTTACCATCCCAAAAAATCCCATTTTCAGAAGCTTCTGTGTTTGAACATTTTACTTCCAGTTACTTTTTTCCTATATACAGATTGATTTTATTGAATTCTACTCCAACCTATAGCAATCTGCGAGGTTAAACTAGAACATTATATCCGGCAGCAAAACAAAGACTATGTCCAATACTTTCTATAATTTTGCTAGTGATAGGGAACTAATTATGTTTACATGGTTGTTTGAAAAATAAGCTTTGTTTCACCATAAATAAAAGCTGTTCTCTAGTCCACTTTTTTCCCCCAGATTCTTTTAAGGCAAACTTTTGCTGACTATATTTACTACTTCTTCAGAGACATTCCTATTTTAAAGATGCCAGCCATGGTAAAAGTGTAAATTTTCAATTGCTCTTTCACATTGGGAATCCTCAATTTTGCTTTTTATACACAGAAGAGGTGTAGGTGTGAAATATATCCCAGAACTAAAGGGAACAGCAGCTGTGTAATTTGTCCTGAAGCACAAACTGTCATCAACCTCAAGCCTGGGTGATTCTTCAACTGCAGGATGTGACTCTACACAGATCACTTACCTGATGCATCTCTCACTGGTTCCCAGTGCAAGTCATCGTCTTTGCCCTTGATCCATCCGCACAGTCCACTATCAAAATTACAGCTGTGCACCAGCACACCTGGCAGAACAGAGCAGGAGGTCACAAAAAAACCCAGAAATGATTCAGATTGGTTTGGTTTTCAATTTCCCATGTCGCTGACACTAGCAAGTAAGTGTGAAAATTAAATGTAGAAGAAGGAGCCCTAGGAAAAGAACCTGCAAAAATACTAAAACAATAAAAAGGACCCTTGTATTTATTAACAATGCACACTATTTTTGTGCTAATTTTTTTAAGATATAAAAGCAGAAAGGTTTTCATAGGCAAGGGGATGGTTTTATAAAGCAGTTTAAAAGAGGTGCTTAAGATGTAGGAGCCCTGAAAAATGTTTAAACCCCCAAGAAATCTCAAAATAATCATAAACCCTAGGTCCTGCATAGGAGACATGGTCTTTACCTGGGTCATCATTTGCTTCAAATTCATCAGCTGTAATCCCTCTTTCAATTTCAAGTATTTCAAACAGATTATTGCTCACTCCAGGCTGGCGTGGAACTGTGAGAAAAAATGAATGAGATAAGGAAGTAGGTCACTAACTAGCTTTATCTTTAACAAAAACCAGCAGAGCAGCTCTGGGCATTGTGCTTTTCCTGGAGATTTCAATACATTTAATTATATTTGACACAAAGACTCATAAACTTTATGCCTACATGATTTATGATTTGTGTTGCAACATTTACCTAAGCACTATAAAAGGTAATTCCAAATCTCCTAAAGGCCCTCTGAATGAAAGCTCCTTTTTAACCAGGGGGAAAGCTTTATCCTTGAAGCACACTATTGCTCTCCAAATGTGTTTTCAGAGACAGTGGTTTCTCAATTAAACAAAGCCACATGAAAGTCCTCACTCAACCCTTCCACCGACGTTTTTAGGAGAACCTCGACAGGAGGCAGCAGTATTTGGAAGAGGCCCCACGTGCACTTAACCTTTGAACTACAGCTGAAGGTACATCCATCTATCTGCAAAGGATCAGAGCTCCCCAAACAATTATCAGGGTTGTACTGAGAGCTGAAAAGGAGGAGCTCTAGTGGAAGCTGGAATTCAACTGTAATTACACTTTTTGCTTTCCAGCAGCACAGCCAGTCCTTCAGCTGCTCTTCCCAGCTGCAAGGAGAACGAACAGCTCTTGGTGATTAAGAAGCCCAGAGGTTATTAGACATTCAGCATCCAGGACAACCTGAAATTTATGAGGTCTTTGTGGGAGTGATGGCTGCCAAAGTCAGGTGGCTACAACGACTCCCACATATTTCTGAAGATGCTGTGCCAGTCTGTGTACATCTCATGCAGATTTCTTGCCTGATGGACAGGTGTCAGCTAGAGATAAACAGATTACACTGAATAGAGCTGTCTTGGAAAATTCCTCATTTAGAGGCAGGTCTAATGCATAATTCATAATAGTAGTAATGTGTTTCAGACATGTCCTTAGATTTAATAGGCACCTCTGACACCCAAGGTATTTGTAAGGGCCTTATCTACTAAAAACTTGACATGTTTTCCATTTGCAGTGCAAAAATAACTATTAATGTCTGACTTCAGGGGCAAGTGAGAACAAGAAGAATTAAGATGACTGGAAGGACTGTTGTCTCCAGAAAATCAAATCAAAGGTTAAGAAGGAACTTCTTTTGCACTAGGACAACATGAAAATAGCACTGCTGCAAGAGCTCCTCTAAAGCCAGAATACAGAAAAGAAAAAATGTTGAAACTGGGACAAAATAAGCAAATTCTAATGTATTTTTAAAATACTATTCTAGGCTAGCGATCTTGAATAAAAATTTTGTACAATAAAATCAAATACTTAAAAAGCTCAAAATCTGTAGGAAACCGATGAACTCATAAATATAATAGTCATTATTTGAATCATTAAGTCTCCCTTTTTTTGTTTCCTTTTTCTTTTTAATCCTTTGCAGATTTTAGACTGTCTATTTGCAGTCTAGGATATTAATGCTCACAACAGCTTCAGGCTTGCAGCTGACTTGGGTGTTAGAGGACTGTTAATTTTTAAAAATACCTTGATTGTAAATAATATTTTTGCTGCTTTGTTTTATCTGGGCTATTTTGCCCACGTGACTAGAAACTGAGATTTAACATGAAAGAAACCTTACAAATGTGCACAGTCCACACAACCTAGGCCAATAATTGCCTTGCAGTACATCTACACACAAATGTTATATTCAGTCTCATAAAGGCATCACTCACCCTTAATCCCTGCCAGCAGTGTACCACTCTTCCCTAGGAGCTCTATCTATGCTGCTGCACGCCCAGGGACCACCACCTTGCCTTCCCTCACCTCAGACTGTGCCAAGGGAAGAAGATACTGTTTGTTTTCTGTGCTATGGAGAGCAAGTCCGCAATTCGCTTCAGAACTGCTGAGCGCAGCAGGGCAGGGACCAAAGGCTCGGACCACAGGCTCACAGGAAGGTTCTGAATGAGCACTGTGGCAAAGAGCATGAAGGGAACCCACTGCCATGCTCTAAGATTTGTAGGATACTCAGGGGTCACAGTTTTAAGGTACATGTCTTGTGCACCCTCTTCCCAGTCTGTCATAATCCTTGTTTATGGAAAACACTGCAAAAAATACTGGGAATTTATTTTGTAAACTACTTCCGTTTACTTCCTTAAGTACCATTTCTAATGCGATGCTGTTTTCTACAAACCTGAGTTACGTCTGTGTGCACATACAAGCATTCTCCAAATTCAAGTTGATGTGTCTGCCTGTAATCAAAGCTCTGCAAAAATATTTTTTCAAAAATTCCCCCAGAGTCCTTTCCAAACACTTTTTTTATGAACTTCTAGAAGAATGTGTTGCAGTGCTCTAATACAGTCACTTCAGTGCTTGGACCTAATTACAGGAATGTGCACTCAATTTGAAACAAGGGTTACCGTAAGTGATGCAGGACTCTAAATATGACCCACATGTACACTTCTTTCTGCCATGACAACCAGTATGTCGAGTGGAGATCGTGGGAGAAAGTACTTGGCACACTTATTTTCTGCAAGCTTTCCAAACCCTTTCTGTGTACTTTATATAGTGTATCAGTGTGCTTTTCACTTAACTTCAATGGTTTGATAAAGCTTGTTAAATAGAAACTTGGCTTCTTTTTCTTGGAGAATTTTATAAGCTCTGAGTGAGCCAATACATCAACACTACCATATTCTCAAAGTTCATGAGCTAACCTCTTCATAGATGCACAAATCTGGGGGAAAATATCACAACTGTGATTACTAAATATTAAGTAAGAGTGATTACTTTCCAGCTTTTTTAACCTTCGGGAAAACAATACAGCTTTTTTTTTATTTACTTGCTAATTGCTGAGTTTGGGAGTATAAGAAAGTGCATGTATATATATCAGCTAGTTTGCAATAAACAGAATATTTGTTTTGGTGTTACAAACCAAAACACGGAGTGCAATTTCATGTTATTAGTAATTGTTATTACTATTAATAATGCAGTTCTCTGGCTTACAGAAAACACTGGTTTTGCACTGTAAGTACAATTCCATTCCACACAATGATCATGACTAATCTTCCCATTTGCTAACAACAACAACAACAAAAAAAGGACAAAGATTTTTTGACTGAGTAATTACGACTGAAAGCTGTTAAATCCCACTTCCAAAAATCTCCCGCAAGTGATGAGATCCCACACAGAACTAGTAGAAAACAGCTAAAAGTAAGGGTAGTCCAGAGGTCAATTGGACTGAGAAAAAAGAGTAAGTCCTGTTTTCCTCCAGGGAAGATTCTGATATATGCCGGGCTAAAAAGAAGAGGCAACAGAGAGGTGCATTTCACCCTTCCCTTTGGACACCCACAGTGTCCAGGACAGGTTTCTTATAATTCTACAGATTCACATTCTGCAGTAAGAATTATTTCAGGAAGGGCTTTCTGTGCCACCCTCTCCAGCACTATCTACATATCAGGGGAGACACAACAGTGTCAGCATGCCACCACTCTGAAGTCCAATCTTGCATTTCAAAGGCAGTTACAAGGCTCATTAAGTTTTACTGAAATCAAGCATCTTGGTATTTATCTTCGCAGAAAGTTTTCTGCAAAGTAACCTGCCTGCTTTTCTATGAACATCCATTCAGGAGGTGCAGAGTGACAGCTGAGTTTCAGGGAAACACAGCTAAAACAAGGAGTGTACAGAAGCTTGCATATCAGATTCAGGGACAAAACTTGCTGGAAGATTGATTGAGGGTGAGACTTGCAATACTCCTAGGTTTCACGATTGAACTCCAGAGTATCAACAGGAACAAAGTGCCTCTCTTAAATGCTTAAATACAAAGACAAATACATTTTAAAAGGTGCCAGAACAGTGAAGACAAATGAAATGCTGTTGTAAAATAATGCTACTCTAATTATATCAAGGAATAACAAACCCTCCATTCTTTGCTTTTGTTATTTCCCTTTTTTCAACAGCTTCAAGCATCACAAAACTACACTTACAGCACTGAGGACTTTGCAGTCACTGAAAGGAAGAAAAGAAAGAAACAAGTTTTAATCCAATCTTTACAGTTTTAATAGCTGTTATGAGAAACATTTCCTAATTCCAACTTTTTTGGCTCCACTAAGGGCCAAGAAGGAAAACTGCTGTACTGTCTTCTAATACAGATAAGGGGGTTTGTTCTTGCTCTCCTGATATCTAGTATTATGCTTTAGGTTTATGCTTTCAGTGCTTATTCAAATCCCAATAGTAGCAGAAATTCATAGTTTCATTAACAAGTTTATTCTATTTGTTAGAGACTTACAACTAGACCAGATTCCTCCGTACTTCACTGTAGTTTGTATCAGTCCTGAAACAGTTAAATATTAAGCTATCACTGCATTCCTCTCTCATTGCCATTCCCCCCATATCCATATCAGGAGAAGATTATCCTTGGTGCCAGATTCCACTGTCTGCATCTGACTAAGTGGTTCAAAGGCCAAGTGTAGGAATTCCATTTTAAAAAATACTAATTTTTTTGTTCTCTAAGAAAGCAGCACCCCAAAGTCACTGCAGGCATTTTTAGAAAAGGGGTAAAGCACCTAAAGCAAAGCAACAACCCAATACCTTTCAAAAGTTGTGAAGGTATTTAAATAACATTATCAGCATTTCTATCATTTGTGCTCTTCATTACTCCTGAACAGAGCAATTTCTCTGGTCCTCAGCTCATTTCAAGTTGAGCAGCACATTCAAGAGAGCTCTAAAGTGAGGTCAAGTTTACTCAGTGTGTGGAACAGCAGGTCAAATAACAACAAAGGGAGAAGATAGGGAGCAAGGAGTCACCAAGGGTAGCCCAGGAAAAGGTTAACTAACAAAAAAATAGAATTTGAAAAATGCTTGCAGAAAAAAGTACATTTGCCCCAGCATGTTTCCTCTCCTGATATGGACCAATCCTAGAGCACCAGATTTGCAGGATCTGGTCTGGAACACTAGGACAGCTATCGCCGCACAGTAGCCACTGGCCCCTTTGCCACAGATTGCCTGACAGAAGCAGCAGCTATTCAATGGCAGAGCAAAACAGTGCTGCTTCCTCCAAGCCTGGCTAAGGCTTCAGAGCTCCATGGGAAAAAAAGGAAGGGAAATGTCCATGCATCACAAGATAACCTAGCTGGAAACACAACTTTAAATACTGAGGTCTTCAGCAGATGCTAATGGCTGGGAGACCAGAACTGCCAGTGGTTGCTGGGTACAATGCTCTCTGTGCTGGGTTTTGCCCATCCCTGTGATAAAACACTACCTTTCATGACTCTTGGGAATACAACAACCCTTGGAGACACAGGAGGAAGTAGCCACCTAAGATGACACAAATTCTTCTGAAGACTTCACAAAACTGAAGTTAAATCCTACTTCATGACCTATGGGGATCTAACATCGACTTTCTCCTCTGTTTTTCAAGAAAATAAAGAGTTACAAGACTACTAATTGCTGCCTGTATTCTCCAGTGGGAAACAAAGGCAGAAAGATCAAAGCTTTTTCTTCTCTTTCCAGGCAGGCATATGGGGACCACAGTGCAAATTTCTGAGAACTGGCTTCTTTGCTGCCTCGACTGGAGAAGCAGTTGGTGTGGAGAAATGAACCTAAAGAAGCTCAGTACAAGCCAAACAAAATTACCTCATATCCACAACCCAGGAATATTGCAAAGATGTCTGATGTAGGTGAGACTAAAACTGAAACAGCTTTAAAGAAGATGAAGGAAATAGTTCAAAACTCCCTTTCCCTGAGGAAATATAGAAGCAAGTGAAAAATCCACAAATGTTTTTGGCAGTGGGGGAGGGTTTGGCACATCCAAATAGCAGCTAAGAAGCAATTCAAAGGTTAGCTAAATGTTACTAGTCATTCCAGTTTGAAATCCTGTATTGTCTTAACACCATGGTTGTTAACATTGTGTCTGGCTGTAAGGAATGATTTTGGAGAGGCACTGGCTTACACTCAGTGGGAGCACTGCCGTCCTGAGCTTGCAGTGCTTCACACTGAGCAGCTGCAGCCAAACAGAACCAGGCACTGCTTTCCGACAGGACTGGAGCAGGAACCCGAAGCTCAACCCACCTGGCACACTCCATCCGTAAGCTAACGTGAAAGGTGTTCCAGCTAACGCACTTCGCATTTGCCACAAGCCAAGAGCACTCATGCAGCTGGGTCTGCAGCCCTGCTAATGCCCAGGAATGCAGCACCCGGCATAACGCTCCCACGCTGCTGAACCCCTGGAGTGATGGCATCTGGGGATGTTCAGGTATCCCGGCATTATCCTTACAAGGGCAGTACTGAGGAGAGGCAGAGCCATGCTCTGTGCATCCTACATGTGGTAATGTACGTGGCTATAACTTTTCTACCTGCTTTTCTGCATGTCCCACATGAGGAGATGTGGGTGGATGGATTCTCTTGCCCACAAACTCCTACAGTAACACGATTCAACAGGTGAAGAAACACCTTACTCTACATGCAATGCTTTCTTTGAAAAAGTAGCACATTCTTCTGAAACAGAACTGTTTTGCACTCTACTGTACATTTCAAATCCTTAACAAATGCTTTTTGCACCCCCTACACAAATGCTTCAAGACAAACAGAAGGTAGGAGAGGACTCCAGTGACCACTACCTAGATGATACTTCCAAAGTCCCCAGAAGAGAAAGGGAGAAAGAGCAGGAAGCAGAGTGGAAAGGAAAGAAAAAGACAAGAGAGAGGAAAAAACAGACACCAGCTCCATGAAGGATCACACTACTAGCATCATCTGGAGCACAAGTGGAGTATGTTTTCAGTCACAGAGTTATGTCACACACATATGTATATCAAGTATGTCCCTTGCAGGGAATCAAAAAAAGTTATATGGGATTGAAGACAGACATCTGTTGACTTGATCTGAGGACTCTCTGTTCCTGTATTACCTACCCAGGAACAGCTGCTGGTGTTTGACCCATTTCAGTCCTGCTGTGCTGGGCACTGAAGCCTTTGAAGCTATGTATGGACATGACAAACCTCAGAGGGTGGCAGCTGACCTAAACCAATAACTGATAACCACTTTGCAAAGATCCTGTGTTTGTTATACGTACCATAATGTAAGCTGCACTCAGACCAAGCCAAACTTAAAAGGCATTTACTTTCCTATTTTCCAAACTCCTATATCTGAAGCATATGTATTGAAAGCATTAGCTTCAAAATCTAGCCTCTAGGGACAATACAGAAAGACTAACTGTAAATAACAAGCTTTACACAAAGGATTGTTATGACTTCATGAAAGTAGCTGAAAACTATCCCTCTGCTTTAGAATTCCAGAGAACACTTGCAACATGAGACACCTGGGAAGCACAATGCTGGAGTCTACAATAATGTCCACAAAACGTTATTTTTAACTGTTGGTTCCCACTATATTAAGCTTTGTAAGTCTTTATTGTATTTCCTTTTAAAATTTCACTTATTTCTATATTTTGAATACGAAGCCAAAAGTACACTCTGCTAAGCAGTACCAGGATTTGGCTTCTAACATTTGTCAGCTTCTCTCTCCATTTTCAATTTATCTGTCTACAACAGATAAAATGTCACAGGGAAAACTCTTTTACGAGGAACAAAATATTTCACTGAGTAATGACCTACAACAACAAAGCCCAAGAAATTACCACACAGATGCCAAAGCAACCAGAAAAAAACTCCCACATTACTTGTGCACCTGCTCTGAGACTGCAAACTTTTCCTCCTACTACATTGCTTCAGCAGCTTTATTGTACAACAAGCTGAAGAGCTGATCCAACACCCTCCCCGTCTCTAAAATTAGCTGCAGAACTAAAGATGAAATCGGGTGTTGAGTATTTCTTGGCAGACATGCACAGCTCTGTAAGTGCCAGTAATGTCTCCTGTGGTATGCACTAAAGCTGGCACAATGGTGCTGTAGATTTCAGAGGAGCTCTTAAAATTACATGTGTTCATGCTATGAGAATCTTTCCTATCTTCAGCTTTTCATGTATCCCTTTCCACAGGGATTAGTCTCCCTGCTATTTTTGTGCATTTTTCCCATTGTTTAGTCATGAACATCTGAGACTATTCGAACCCATACAAAATAGGTCACATAGAAGTCTTTAGGTAATCAGACATGATCCCATTTCTTTACCATTCTTAAAGCTATGGTAATACTTTATTTAAGAGTGACTCTCAACTCTCTGAATTTGAATCCAACCACTTTATGAGTTATGTTGCACTTCAATACTTTTCAATAAAATGTCTCCCATTTCCCTAAAACCTTCATCTGAAAGCATAATTAAGTACTTCTATGGGACAATATACTCCATAATTTCAGGGGGGAAAAGATAAACACATTTTTTGATTAATTGATTCAGAACTCTCTTCCCAAATTTTTCTTAATAAAATCAACTATTTGTGCAGCTTTACCATATGACCATTTTCAGTTTGGTTTCTCTGTTCTTAATGGTATAGTGTTCCAAAAAATCCAAACAGTATTGTGCATGCTTCCACCTCACTCCATCTACAGCTTTGATAAACGAAAGCATATGGAAAATTACTTACTGAACACATCTCCTCGGGGTTTCTGAGGATCTGGCTGGATCCTGTTGTCATCTATAACTCCTGGGGAAGATGTAGTTTCAATGGGAACATGTGAAGGCTCTTCAGTTGTTACCAGAGGAGTTCTTTGTGGTGGTAGTGTAGGTCTTACTGTTGTAGGCTGAGGCGGTGTTGGAGGCTCTGTCACTGGTGTCGTGACTGGCCTTGTTGTCACTGGCATGTATCTCGTGGTTGGCTTGGGTGTCAGTCGAGTTGTTGTCCTGGGTGCAGGTTGAGTTGCCCCAGGCGTAGGACGAGTTGCTGGCCCAGGGGTAGGATGAATTGTCAGCCGGGGTGTCGGCCAAGCTGTTGGCCTGGTCACTGGCCTTTCTGTAACAAAAGCAGGTACATGTGATGGTCTGAGGGGTTGTGCCTCCAACATCAACAATCCTACTCGTTATACCACTGCCTCCCTCAGGGAGAGTGCAATTGCCTTGAATATCTGATATAGGCCAGGTGCTCCAATCACAACAACAGGAAAAATGGGAAAGAGAATCAAAATGGGACCAAAATGGACATCTCAGCTTCTCATCCCAGGAACTTAACAATCTATTTCATTATGACACAGAGAGACTTGGATGAAATAACTTTTCTTCCACTGAAAGTTTCCTTTAGTTAGCAATACGCTTTAGCACCAGTGCTGCTAAATTATCACATCCCTTTAGGGGGTACTTAGCATTGCAGCAGTTTAGAGATAATTTAGAATGACTGAAGGCCAAGACACTTCCATCCCACCTCCTCCCAAGAATCAAGTCTCTTTCAGAGTTGGCAAAACTTACCCAAAAAGCACTGCTGGTTAAAAAAGCATGGGCAGGAAGCCGTGGGTTAAGCAGCCCTCTAAACTAGACAAGTTCGAGTTTAGGACCAAGTTTTTTACTGAAAGAGTGATAAAGTTCTGGAATCCTCTGCCCAGGGAGGTGGTGGAGTCACCATCCCTGGATGAGTTTAAAAAAAGATTGGATGTGGCACTCAGTGCCATGGTTTAGTTGAGGTGGTGTTAGGGCATGGGTTGGACTCGGTGGTCCGGAAGGTCTCTTCCTACCTGGTGATTCTGTGGTTCATAATCAGGAGTGGCAGCAAGTTTAGGAAGACCCCAATGTTAAAACCATTTTGATCAGAGACGAGCAGATACCTTTGGCTTAAGAAAATTCTTGCAGACCTCTCCATCTAAACATTTCTCCTTGTCAATAAGCAGTAATAATTTTAGAGATTGCACCTAACTCAGCCTTCATTTAGATCTTTACCTTTGCTAAACACCAGGAAACTAAGTAAATGACATTTTTCAGCCTTCACAAAAATGAGGTGGTGGACTGAGCACCACTTCCACCACAGTGACAGCACCCACAATACCATCTCCTCCAATGTTTCATAAAGAAAGGACAACAAATTTTAGCTTGGTCTCACAAGGAGAGTTTCTGCAGACATGAAACACAAGAGTATCTGTTCTGTTATTTCCTATTTGTTAATAAGCCTTTTATATCTCACTGGAGACCTTAAAAGGCTCAGTAAGAACTCTACTCACACATTTTGTGTACCAGTGTTTCAAGTATAACACACAGTTAAAATGAAGAACTACTGTTTGTTAAACAGTGAATTGTTTGATGATAGCAAGTAAAGAAGTTTTCCCTCTGGCCACTTGTTTATTACTATCCCTTTGAACACCCTGCAGTTTTGACATTTATAGTATATTAAAATATAAAATGCCCCTTAGGACTATGTCCCAGTAACACACATGAAATGTGCCCACACATAATTGCAAGCACTCAGGATGTGAAAGAACACCTTTTACCATGACAGCTACAGCCAAAGGGAAAAAGTGGTAGTGCTCTTTAAAGAGATCAGCGAGTCACCAAGGACCAGATCCCACAAAGGAATGCAGGATCAAAAAGATTCAGCAGATGTCACAGAGCTGCACAGTCCTGTGGGACGTCAAATAAGGGGGAGCTCCAACAGCCTATTCTGTACCAAGGGGGTGGCTGCTTCTCCCAAGAGAAAGGTGGCCAAGGGAATTTTCCAACAGCAAATCATTCCAGAGAAATCTTCCCTCCTGCCTCTGTTCACATCTGGGAAGCAGCAGGGCGTGGAGGGGGTGAGCAGCTGAAATGGGCTAGCTGTGGAGTGTACATAACAACAGGGTATGAGTAATATGCACTGTTTGATCAGACCTACCCTGCTTACTCAGTTGTTCTCATCCTGATGCAATCTCTAGAATCAAGCTGTGAATAGGGAGAGGTGAATTTCCTTCTAATTATGAAAATGTCTCAGGAAAAGATATTTTTACCAAGGCATGCTAAGACCTAGAAAACTCCAACTACATTCCCCAGCCCCCTATTTAGTATTAAAAACAGTTAAGAGAAACCCAGACCGATAGTGCTGTACCTTAAAGTTTACAAAATGGGACACAAGCTTTCAGAATCTCTATTTTAAAAGGAGCATTACATACGTATGCAGTTTGTTCCATTGTCTCTGTACCCTTCTTTACACTTGCATTTGTAGGATCCTGGAATGTTGTAGCAGTGTGAAAAACTACCACACTGATGGTGGCCAAGGGAACATTCATCTATATCTGCAACAGAAAATTTACATTAAAAAAATCATTTGCTTCAAAGAAACCTGACTTTCTGCTTATCCCTGCAAAAAAACCCCCCAAACATTATTACTATTTTGATTATGTAAAAAAAATAATAAAACTTTTGCCAGTGGGAAAAGGAAAACAGTCACAAATCAATGTGGTGATCCAACCATTAGGGTAAATGGGGACTATTGGGCAACTTTGGCGTTGCTCAGCTTATACCTTAGCATCAGCTTCAGACATGCCATTGCTAGACTGCAGTTGAGATCATTAAGATCACAATTTTAACAGCCACTTCTTACAGGTGACAGAATAAGAAAAAAAACTGAGTCTAGGAACATGCATGTTCTTAATCACACAGATATTAAACTGTTTTTTCTTCATAAAATGCTTCCCATATTAAACATATAGATGTTTCTACATCAAGTAGAAACTGCTGGAAACCTTTCATATGGCATATCCACATTTATTGCCAGTGATGCAAGCAAAAATCTCCAAATTCCAGTGCTCTTAATACAAATGTCTCTGAAAAAAAATACTTAAGCAAACATAAAGCAATGCCTCATTATCTCCACACAATCTTTTTTCAGTGAAAGAATCATAACCAGTTAAGACCCTGTGAAACTAAGGCAGAGAGACCCAGGAATATCTTTGTTGAAGGGCATATACCAGCTGCATTCCAGTCTCATGTCCAGACAACATCAGGTTATTTCCCAACTCCTGCTTCTTCCCCACCTGTCTTCAGGGGAAGGAAAGTTGGGCAGTCTGGGTTGGGAGGAGCAAGGGTGTGCACATTTTCTGATCTTGGGGCATGCTATGGAGCACACCAGTGTTACAGCTCAAGTATAGCCCAAGCTCATACATCGCTCCAAGCCTACAACTGCCAATGACAGTGAATCCCGCAGGAAAAAGGGCTTTGGAAAGGAATTCCTGGGGTCATCAGCTCTGCTCTCCCCACTAGCTTCCACACAAGAACCAGTTACAAGAATGTGGACCAAATACATGCCTTCTCTTTCACAACCTATTTCTATAATCCATCTTTCTTAAAATACTGATGCAGTGTAAAACCCCCTGCTTCAACGTTTCAGCCATAATAAACAAACATTCCTCTTTGAACCATTAATTTCATTTCAGAATATGCAGCTCTATTATGTGCACATAAAAAATAGCTCGTTATTACCATGGCATTGGTATTTGCCTCCGATGTACATCAGATCAAAGCCTTTATGACACCTGCAAATGTAGCTTCCAAAAGTATTGACGCAGTGCCTAAACCGTGGACAGAGAACCCTCCCAGTAGCACACTCATCAATATCTGTAGAAACAAAGGAACTGTATTATTCTTAATAACAGTTAAAATACAATGTACGCTGTCTAAATGAAACTGGTTTCACATAATGGAAAGCTAAAGAATAGCTGAAGTATTTTTCATAAGGGCCCTTGGTCAGCCAGCAGTAATACCTGAGCACTTCTTCTGGCTGTGCCCTCTCAGTTCAGCTCTGGGTCACAGGCAGATACCCAGGGAGCAGCCGATGCTCACTCACTGCTGCTCTCCCTGCCTGGGAAACTCTCACACGAGGTCAGGCTGACACACAAAAGCTGCTTGCACTACCACTCACTCTGCAGTCCTTGGACACCGAGCTGAGGCTGCTTAGTGCTTAAACACTAATTCTCCACTGCCATGCACGGCTGCTTCTGACGCACACAGCTCCTCGCATCTGCTGGTTATCTACAGGGCACAGTTCAAGCCTCTGCTCTGCAGCTCTATCACACTCTTTATCTACGGGAAAGCAGATTTTGCTCTCCACTCAGTTCTTTTCCCAAAAGGAGCACTTCAGTTGCCGATGTCAAGAGTGCAAAACAAAGCCGAGTGATTGATGCCCTGCTGCTCTTGTGAAAGAGGGCTGAACGAGGCAGTCTCTCTTCTACTGCACAGAAAAAAATGTTACCACAAAGCTGGTGGTTAGTTAGGACAGCTACCTGAGGTGGGGGAGATGGAGCTTCAGCTTCCCCAACCTGTGTTCCCACAGCCAAAAGAAGTGACCTCAAGCCATGAATTACTGGCCAGACAGGTTGCCCCAGTAGCGCCTGCTGCCAGTGTCCACTCTGCATGAAGAATTACTGAGGACAGCAGGGATTCAACCCCTGAGCTCCCACCCTCCTGGCCTGTCAGACTGCTCTCTCTCCATCGAGAGCACTGCTGGAATGGTGCAGCAAAGGCCTCATGGAGAAAGAAAACAAGGCCAATACTGGGCACCTCTCCACATGCCTGAATCTTCCTATAAATCTGTCTCTTGATTTGAATTTATTGTTAATATTTTAGGCTTTGAATATGTTACTGAGTTTTACAAACCCTACCATGTTTCTTATTATAATTTAATCTACAAGTCACAATTTTCTACCCTTTATTAAAATATTATTTCGAGGCTGCAAGTTTCAGACTCTTGATGAGTTAGTTGTGTTCTTTGTTGGTTTTGGCTGGGTTTTTTTAATCTTTAAACCACAACTTCAAGAAGTAGTTCAGTAAGAAAAAGATTAGCCACTGAATAACCTCATCATGGCATGGATTATGATCTTAAAAATCTAAGGTAGCATGTCCTTCTTTTTCCTCTGTACATGTTTGTATTTATTCACATTTTTGCAAACTCACATAAGGCAAAAATTATGTTAAAATTATGGCAGCAGTGTGGTGGTAGGCAGTTATATGTCCTAGAGATACAGGACTGAACTGCTAATCAATACACTGTTCAAAACTGATGCAAAATTATGGAAAAATGAACAGCCTTCCACTTGCATATAATGAGACGTGCGTGGATGCTCATTACTGAGGGGAAAATCACTTTTTGATCAGTAGCCACAAGATGATATGCAATATGATTGTGATTAGTTTCCTGCAGCTCTCAAACAGTACAGTACAGTGACGGTGGCTTCTTTCAAGCCAATTCACACCTGGACCAAAAGGTGTGGGGGCTGTTTCCCTCTGCCTGCTGCAACATGCCGTGGCTCATACCTGCTTCCCATGAAAGGCAGGGCACGGAGGTGTGGTCTGTATTCTCACCTCAGCCCAGGGAGCTGCTCCAAAGGCACATAAGGGAGTGTGATGATCAGCATCTAGTGAGTCTGATGGTCAGTGTCCACCAGAGAAGCAGAATTGCTTCTCTCTCTTGCTGCAAGTATGACCATATTACCAACTCAAGCACAAAATAACTATGAGACTACTTTAAAAATAGTATGATTTTTAAGTTTACAAGGCCATATTTTCAAGTTTCTAAACACAAAAAAGGGGAAATAATTAATTTTATAGTGAAAAATAATTTTTTTCAGCCCTCAAATAATCTCAGATCATTTGAAGCTGAAATATGTATACAGATTTCATTAAATGAAAATGCCAATCCAAAATCCTGCCAACACTGATTGATTTATTGATTCAAGAGTCATTAATCAATTAACTAGCTGTTTAAGTGACATTTTCACTGAATACTTTGCTGCATTATTTTTTCACTTTGTGGTCATTTAGTTTATATGATTTACCTTTCTAGCCAAATTAGTGGCTCTTTACTGAGAAGGAACATTTTAAACAAGAGGATGATCAGCAAGTGTTAAAATAGAATAATGCCTAGAGGAATTTCCACCTGTGCTAAAAATAAGCATTGCATTCCCAGCTGTCTTTCCAACTCTCCTCAAACAAGCATTTCATGAGCTGTAGCCAATGCACACTTCAATTTTCTTACCATCACCTACACTTCTGTTTGTACTGCAGCATTATCCAGACCCTTGCTGGAGCCAACCACCTCTCCAACAGCGACAGGCTTGTACAAACAGGAGGAAAAAACCAGCCCTAGTTCCAAGTAGCTTCAGTTCTTTGAGGTGTCATATATTTATCTCAAACTCGATAAAGAAATAACACAGAAAGGGTGCATGTCACAATCGCTTCTTACTAAAAAAAGGGAGAACATTATGTTATGAGGTGGGAAGAACAGACATCTCTTGCTGTAACTATTTTCTCTGTATTGTACAAGGCTGCTCTGAAATTCTTGTGGAAATTCTAGAAATAGGTTATGAGGTCATTCTGAATGATACACACCCAACTAAAATGTGGGTACGCAGTTCTTTGCCTTTCTGGGAAAAAAAAGTGGTTTTTTGAAAACTTCAAAGAGCTTCATAGGACTGGTCTGAATGTTAGTCTTTGGCATTAAAGTGCACTTTGTTTATTTCAAAGTGTGAAGTTTGCCTGAATAGAAAAATGCACACCAGGAGAATGTTGCAAGCATTTTTTCTAGCAAATTTCTCTACTTGGTGTAACTTTCTTGAATTTGTACTCAAAATCACTCAGCTCCCTATGGCATGGCACAAGTATCTTCCAAAGATCTCTCTGCCATAATATCCACAATGGGATTTATCACAACTTAGTCCCTTCAGCGTGCAACAATGGTGGGGCTTTTTTTCTCCTGTTCTGTCCATTCTTTTCCATACACTGTCCATTCTTTTCCATACACAGACATGTCAATCATGCACTTCAGAAAGCCTCTGACTTGGTGTGGAGCCTGCTCTTCTCACCAGAAGATCTAGGGTCTATCCCTTTCTCTAACAACAAATTCTTGGTCAGCATGGGTCAGGCACTCGAAGAACCACCCATCCTGTGGACAGCCAAGTTACCCAAATGCATGATCAGCACATCCCCATTTTCTTACATTCTTTCAGTGCAAGTGTTGTTACTGGTTATGGAATTGCAGCACTCCACAGAATATAAATAATAAAATCACTGGAGCATCATATCCACTCAGGATATATAGTTAATGACTAATGAAATCACATGTCACACTGTTCTTCAGACCATAGCAGAGTCTGATTAACCATAAGCACCTTCTCCATGTTCACAAACGTGGGAACAAAACATTTCACTTTTATACACTCTGAGTTTCTGTGTTTATTTTAAAACCTGGAGTTTTCACAGTCTGGAAGAAAGACTGAAGATTCAGTCCCACTAATACTGGGAGCACAAGCAGCCCTTCACCTTGCTCCACTATAATATCAGTGATTTTTACAAATTATTCTTCTACCCAGTGAGCTAGGCACCACCTTTTTGGGTATGAGGGAAAGGTGATCTCCCCATTCCTTTTTTTATGCAGGCAGGTATTTTGGAGTTAGCAATAGTTTAAAATAACCCAGTAGCAGGAGTGGCAAGGGCTGAGGGCTTGGATACCAAGGAGTCTGTATGGGCTTTAGGCAGACAATGAAACTTGCAGGATTGGAGGAAAACACTGGCAATCTCTGACACAAGGGCACCTGAGCAACAGCCTTATCACAATTCTCATTATTAACTTTAAACTGCATGTTCAATGCATTCTAAGTACATCTGATAAACTCTCTTGAACTGCATTCTGTGTAAGGATAAAAGCATTTTGCAGAAAAAAAAATAAAATTGAATCTACATTTGATCACCTACCTACACAAGTCCTGCCATCAGGCCCAAGCTGCAGCCCTGGAGAAGGACAGCGGCAGCGCACTTCCCCTTTCAGTACGTCACAGCCATACTGACAGTTTGCCATCAGGCAAGAAAGGGCATCTGAAGAAAAATAATTGGACATATTTAGATAAAGACTCTGATCAGTACTAGAAAACAACTGAAAACTTCAGAGAATTAAGATGTCACATATTTATGATAAAAGTGGGAACCTGCTTGTTGAGTTTGACGGGTATCCTTCGAAGAGGAACTACATCTGCCAGTAAAATTTTTCTTTCCACAAACTACATCTCTAAGAAAAAAAAAAAAAAAAAAAGAGAAAACTACCACAACTGTAGTAAGTTGTGTTATAGAATGCAGTCCCCAGAATATAAAGGCTAGTATGTACTATAGACTCTCCTGGACAGTACTGCCAGTTTAAAAATGGGGCATCTCTAATTAAAGGTAATTTCTCTCCCCTTCTCTCTGCCCAGACATTCAAAATAACTGCTTTTATGGGAGCAAGTAGGAACCTGATCTCCAGAGAGATGGCAGTACAATTTTTATACCAGTCAAACAACCAACATCTGCAGCGTTAAAGATTTTACATTATAAGGCCACAAGGCAGCAGAACTGCAGGTGTCTTGCTGCAATGAAAACTGCAAGCACGTGTCCTCGAAGGCCAATTAACAGTGATTTACAGCCTTGAAGAATGCTTTGGGGGAAATTTTTAATAAAACTAATACAATCAAAACAATTGCTCTTGCTTTTTTCAGCCTAATTAAACTAGGAAAAAAAGGAGCTCGTCTTGTGCAGCTGCCTAACTTCCAGCAAGATTAATCTTTTACTTTGGGACTCATCTTCATTTCACAGAAGTTTCCCGGGGAAACTCGAGCAGGCATTTTGAGAAGCTGGAAAAGAGCAAGCAGCAAGGCTGGCCGTACTTGAGCAGGTTCCATCTGGCATAAGCATGTAGCCGTTCAGACAGTAGCACTTGTAGCTGCCGTAGGTATTCATACACCGGTGTTTGCACGGCCGCGGCTTTAGTCCACACTCATTCAGATCTGAAATGAAGGGCACAGGGGAAGAGGGTGGGAAAAGAAAACACACAAGGCATGCATGGCAAAACTACCGGTCCAAGCTGCTGGAGAAGGAAGGAAAAATAAGGCAATTAGCTTTTGATATGCAGTTCAGCTCATAGCAAGTGTCCAGAACATCCTGCACGAAGCGTTGTTCATCCCTCTGGCCAAGCAGCTAATTTTGCTTGGTTTCAAATGCATCTTTTAAAAAATGACAGTATTAGTATTAGATGAAGAGCCAGCTGTTTCATTAGGCAACACACAAGCTCAGGCTGCCCACATCTTGCCACTGTTCATGTTGATGCCATGTCCAGGACCAGCCAGCATTCAGAAGGAGGAGGAGGAGAAAGAAAGCAAACATCACTCTGCAATCATTATCAGCAATTCTGATAGCAATTCAGGGATTCACTATCATGCTTCAAAATTAGTGGCAGAGGACGGTAGGAAAGCTGATGCTAACCTACTTTAAATAATCTCACAGAGAAAATTTATTCCTTATCATCTAGAAAATACTAAAAAAAAGTATCTGGCATCAGCTATATTCGTCAAGGACTATCCATGAGGGCTAGTATTTCAGATCTGCAATTTAATACAGAACTAATGACTTGAACTGAAAATATTCAGCCTACAATTTCCATATTAGTAGACAGAACTTCAAACAAGAAGTAAAGATGGAGTGACTTCCTTCAGAATTCTCTTCCAAGAATATGTGTTGATTTTATCTGAGTAAACCAGAATATTTTGTTACTTATTTTTATTGCTAGTTATTTGTATAGTGATGAACAAAGATGACAACAGAGACAAAAATAATAGATCTATCCACAAATCCAGCCAGCAAGAACTTCAAAAACGGAGTTACCAACCCTCATCTCTAATACTGCACCATGCTTTCTGGAGGTCTGCTGCAGACAGAGAATCACCATTATTTCCAGAAGTTTTCAAAGACCATCTCCCAGTATTAAGCACTATCTTATCAAGTGTCCCTCAATCCATGTAGTAGAAAAACAAGCCTCGAGGCTCCTATCATGTGGTAGATACCCACACACAGTAGCCACTTATAAAATGCCAGGTGGGGAGGTAGCTGATGCCTTCTGTGGATTAGAGGTGAAGGCTCAGGGCTAAGACGCTGAACCAGAAAGATAAATACAACTGTGGTTAAAATGAAGTCAGTAATTCATTGATTGCTTTTTGGAACTAAAGCAGAAAACTTAACTTGGTCTATGCAGTAAATGGAGCGAGAAAGGATACATTCGCTATGGAAGTGAAGTCAGAGAAAACATTGATTCTAGACAACTACACCTGGAGTTTTACAAGTTCCTAATGTTTGGATTTTAAACTTGTCCTGAAACTCTGTAATCACTTAGTTTTTGAGAGTAACATTCTTCATCTTATTCTCTTCACGCAAACTACTTTTAAATGGCATTGTAAAACTGAGAAATGCATTCCCTTCCATTTTGACTGATAAAATGCAGAGCCATCAAGTGAAAATACATGTATCAGACTACAAAACATTGATGTAATCCAAACTCAGCCATGAGGATGTTGCCTGTTATGTCACTGCTGTTCCTGAGAGCTCCTAACAGTGTTTATGTTATCATAAAATCTGCTGTCTTCTGACCTACTTTGTTTCCGTCTTCATGGGGCCAAGGAATAGCAAGCATCATGCAGACATGACCCTCCCAGAACCCTTCCCCTTATTTCATTTTCCAAGATTTCGGGAAGAACAGCATGTTTAAGGACAAGAATATTTCCTGCTCCCCTCTTCCACAAGAGGGTAGTGGTAAGGGATGTAATTTTCCATTTCTTCCTGTGTAAGGCTGAACAAGATGTTTCCAGGAAACCTGAAGGGGAGTATTTTCTCCTCAAGTGGTGAGGAAGATCAGGCGAGCCTAAGCAGGCCTTCAGTGAGGAAAGACTGCCAAAATAAGGGCTGGACCTGTGCATGACAAAGAAGGAGTGACGACCACCTCTGCAGTCTTCCTGTGGATCATGTGCTGCAGAGACAGCACCCCTTTTCAGCTCTCGCTCTTTGGGAAGCGGAGAAAGCTTCAGCAGTTTCAAGGAGAACGTACTTCTCACAACAGGCACTGATGCCATGTTCACAAGAATGTACCTGCTGGGTTTGAGAGAAACAGTTGTAGAAGAATGCACATTTTCTCCTGCGAAAGCAGGATCTTCTGCTAAGAGTTGTGACTGTAGGTATATGCCTAGGTCAAATGGAAATGCTGCAGATGATTACGCTACAGGGGAAGGACAAGTTTTCATCGTGGAAACCTTTGTGTAAGAAAAGCTTTACACAAAAATCTTCAATCATAAGCTCACATTTTGAAAGGCAAACTTCTCTTGGCAGCAGGAAAAAAAGTTGCTTTTTCTTTTTTCTGTAAAACATACCACAAGTAGGCAGTTCCTGACAGACATTATAGCTGCATTAACATATTTATTACACATGCAATGCATCTGTTTAAAAAGTCATTGCTACATTCAAAAACTCTGTTAGCATTTGATTTCAATTCCTAAACATATCCCCAAGGAACCCACAGTATTGAATATACTGATGTTCACTGACAACAATCATTTTGAAGTAAGAAGAAAAAAAAGTTCTCCTAGTCTAAAATACCTGTGTTTTAGTATTCTTCCTCTTTTCTACAAAAAGCATCACTTCACAAAATAAAGGCATAACAGAGCTAAGTATAAAACACTTAACTAGAAGTGGGGAGAGAATAAGGAAAAAAGTAACACTGAAATTAAGTTGATAGGGCAGGATTTTGACAGTGCCTTGTGTCAACTCCTAGTGCTTAAAATCCACTGCACTTCAGCTCCTAAGTTTAGATACTCCTGAAGACTTAAGAACTGTCGTGCACTGACTTCCAGAGTTATGACCACAGACTCAAAGCTGAAAACAAGAATTTATGAATTGTTCTCGGTTTATTGCCTTGCATAGAGTATAGGTTACATTACAAGTCTTAAAATACTGGATCCTTCTATAGGATCGAATTCTACACCACCACTTGATACAAAGCATTCTTAGAACAGAAATGAAAGCTCTGGTACTGACAAATACGACAGCTCTTAGTAACATACTATGAGAATAGTATAAAGTGCTACACTATTAAAAAGTTTAACAAATCCCTTTAATTTCTTCGTGGGGATGTCCACTCATGTCCTGTGTTTGAGAATTGCATCATTCAGCCATTTAATTTCCCACATTGCCTACAACTGCACAGCCAATTCAAAACCAGCATTCTTGACTTCAGAGTAACACAAGACAGTGGAGACATAAAAGCAGATTGACCATTCTGGCCACTATGGAAAGCAGGTTTATAACAAACACAAGCTGCTGAGTACAAGTATTTTATATCTAAAGAAATGAAATGAAAATGTGAGTGCAAGGAAAGGACAAGAGTGTTATGCTGGCAAACCCAGATGTGACTCCTTTGACTGCGGTGTTACACCCCACATGATCTTGGACCAACTTCAGTGCACACCCAACAATGGGTCACTTATTTCTAGGCAGATTCAATACACTCTGCTATTTTCTTTTAATTAGCTTCTGCAGACTTCAGCACTCGGACTTTTTCTGCCTTTTTTTGTCTGTTACCTAACTTGGATCAGGCAACACTGAAGTCAAATACGCAATACCACATTTACCCAACTCTGAAAATAGAAAGCCAAGGACCAGAAACCAAGTGCAAAAATTAAACTGTTATCACCATACTATAAACAGTAGATCAGCATTCATTTCCAGCAACTGCAATCACACTAACATGTCAAACTCATAAGAGATTTTTATCACCTGAAGAGTTTTGTTCACAACACTTAGTCTGATTAATCAACTAGTAGTGAGTTACCAAATTCGGAAGTTATCAGCTCATTTTCTACAACTTCCAACTTTATGTAAATCACAGTTTTGACTTTATCTAACCTGATAAACTATTTCCATCACTATCACTTTACAAAGGAACTCAGAAATAAAAAAGGCAGGCTCTGAAAGAACAGAGGAAAAAAACAAATGCAAGGGACAACTGCGAGTATGGTGGAGAGTCAAAACTTTTCAGAACACAGACACACAGCAGCACCAAGGAAATACAACCAGCTATTTGCTGTGCATGCTAATGGCACTGCAGGGTCAGCTTTCACATCCTGGCCATTGATGGGTCTATCAGCCTCCACCCCTTTAAAAGAAATTGCACTCCTGTTTGAAGCTGTGCAGGTAGGAGGAGCACAACACCTGAAACACAGGACCACCTCACCCCTTGATGCTACATTTCTTGCATGATGATCCAGGGGGTGGAATATAAGAGCTTCACTGCTCTGACCAAGTGGACTTGTGTACAGCTGCACATCTTCACAGAGCAGGGAGAAGGCACAATAAAAATCAGGCAATATGCATTACTTCATTTATAAATTAATAAATATACATTATATCAAGGGCAGACAAGCATTTCTAGTGGTGAACTCTGTATTATGTTCCTAGAACAAATCCTCTTTCACCAAGAACCTGAGCATACTTTAAAGCCCAGAACCTCTGACATCCCAGAAAAGACTTCCATCTCTGAAGGGGAACTCCAACATTTCTTCTGCCAACATTTCTTCTGCCAACATTATTCCTTCTGTTACTATTCTAGAACAGAATTGAGAAAATGGACCACTGACTGAACAGGACAGGTGCTCTATTAAGGTAAAATAACAAAGGTCAATTTTTCCTGTGCCATTTGAATCTCCTCCCAGCAAAAGCAGACTCGGCATCCACTGTGCATTTCCAAGTCTCACCCAAACACTGAATCAGCACTGGCAAGAACACAAACCATGACCCCAGGAACAGCTCAAGGGTCTCACCATGTAGTAGAGCAGCAGCAGCCACCTGAACTGGTGCACATTTGGGGCACCAGTCAGCAGGCATCTCAGAAGCCTCATGTACATCTGCCAGGGCAGCTTTGTCACCAACACCATGCAAGAATATTTCATCAATACTGCCCAATGGGCTTCCTGTAATAACTTACCACATTTTTTCCTTCCTTAGCATTTAGTGGCAAGTAAATAGTTCAGTTTTAAAGACTGAAGCCTCCAGCAATTTGAAAAGCATTCCTTCTATATTTTTAAATTAGTACATATAAAAACTGTCACACAGACATATAACAACTGTTAGTTCACTGCACTGTTTTCTTAAAAAGTTTTAGACTGACTAAAACGTGTGTAGAATAAAATCATAACAACCCATCCTTTAAAATGTCAGCCCAGAGTAAGGGGGGAAAAAAAGACAGGATAATATAAGAGATGACAGAAACTTTTGAGAAAACTGAAAAACACAACACGCATTTCCACATCAGTGTGGGAAGGATTAGTAAATCCGAAAATAAATACATATCTGTTTTTAAAGAAAATAATTCAGTTTAAAAAACATGTCATAAGAAATTTAGCAACATCAGGCTACATTCTTGAATAAGAAAATTGTTCTAAATATCACACTTTTCTACTATACTCCCTCAGCACTCAGAAAATGCATTCATTTTTTAGGCTGAGACAACTGCAAAAGAGATATAATTGAGATATCTTCGTATGTGAACGCATCTTAGCCATCAAAGTCTAATCAATCACATATTACAATTCTCTAATTGTTTGTACTCTATGATCTTTATACCGTTACATGCTTTGGACATAAATTTTGAGAAAAAAACCCCAAACAATGAAACAGAGAAACTTCATCTTTACACCAACCCTTCAGTACCTAGTAGTTTATTGGAACCTAGTTAGTTCAGGATTAGAAACACTAAAATAAGAATGTATGAATTATGGGGTTTTTAATAAAACAAGTATTATTTCACTATTCAAACCTGAAAATTGTGACTTTAAAAAAAACAACAATCCTGACCATAAGGTTTAAATAATTTGTTTCAGATTAAAGAGAGCAGGTAACTACCAACTATACATTAATCTCATTGATTTCTTCTGAATTAAAGCAGTTTTTCCTCCATGTCATCCCACTGCAGATATCAATCTCCCTATGAATGTCAGCCTCAAGACCAGAACTGCTGCAGCAATAGCAGACCTGGTATATGAGTTCACTACTCTATACACACGGGTGACACACACAGCATTGGTGGGGTACGGTAGAGAGACCAACAATACTTCCACAATTTCAAAAATAAATTCTTTCTTACCTTGGTTGCAGGTTTTTCCAGTGTATCCTGGGTGGCACTTACACTTGTTTGGCCCAATGCATTCACCGTGTTTGCACCCTGGCTGGCATATAGCTGCAAACAGAGGAATACCCATTATCTTTCCACTCCAGTCACAGCTGACAGTGCTCTACTTTAAAATAAACAGCAACTACCTAACAAACAGTAGTACTGTCTATGTTCCTCCCTTCAGCAACATTATATGCTTCACTGTTAAACATCAGGTGCACTTTCAAATACTTGTGGGAAGAGGGAGATACCTGCTAGTAGTCTATTTTTGCACAACAATACATGGTGCTGTTTGTGGGATACTAAACCCTTTTAATACCTAACCAGCAAGCAGCCACTGTGCCTTCACTTGCTCTATGGATGTATGTACTATGATTGATGCCATTGCATTTGGCAAACCTGGAATAGTCCCCAGCTGTGCAGAAAATGAGTATATCAATGTCCTGGGCAACACAGAAAGCCATAGTGCAGTCACCAGTAGCCAGTGGCACAGACCACACAGTCCCACAGATTCACCATTTTCCTCCACGATTACACAGCAACACTCTACCCCCTTACTGAGCAAAGTTTTGCCTGAGTCTCTCCCTTTTGAGCATTTGGATTCTGGCATGGGAATTACTTTTTCTTTCATTTTGGAGGAAGAAAGGACAACGAAAAAGCAACACTGACTGTAATATGCTGCTTTGCCACTGCACACATCCAAGTCACTTCTCAGAAGATTTCAAGCATTTATTATCCACCCTGCTCTATAGATACAGTCTCAGAACATACAAACCGTAACTCAGAAGTTATATACAGAAAATAAACAGAGAAATAATAGTTATAAAGCCAGTTTTTGGTACCTCTCTCAATATGACACAAACAAAATTCATAAAACAAACTTTCAAAACTTCAGTAACAAATAACAAAAGCATTGCTCTTGAAGAGATGTAAGAATTCATGCACAAATACATTTTTACTGATGTAGGATTAGCCAACAGGAATATTTTCCTGCATAAATGAAAAACATTTGACAGATGAAAATTTTAAACAGCTCTTCAAAGTCTTTTGCATTAGAAATGTTTTTCTATTACTAAACCCACTGCTTCAACCCACTGGAAAAATGCAGTATTTACTATGCTCTAAGATGTTGTTTATCATTATATGGCAAAATGCACATGCACAATCGTGGTGAGCTCTCTGCTAAACCAAGATAGACACAAAATAGACAGAAATCAGATGGTAAAATAACTTGAATACCCTGTAACCAGGATTTATCTATTTACCCCAGCTTACAGTTTATTTTATAAAGTAACAGTATCATTTGGAATTTGCAAGTACCTAACTAGATCCAGATGCAATATTAATCTGACAACAACGGGCTGTATCATAAAACTGGATATATTAAGGACGTAATTTAACAGAAATCTGCCAGAACACACTCAAAAATGTAATTTGCATGCAAGCCAAGCTGTTCAACAGGGTTGAATTAAGCAAAATTTAAAAAGAAACAAGATATTAGTTCTGGTTGTGGAAGAACTATCCAAACAGATCTCTGATGTTCTGAAAATCTTTTCTATAAGATTCAAAGCATCCAGAATCAGCCATTCCCGCAAATATATCCAGAGAAGCAACTGTTAGCATAGAAGGAGTTTGCTCCAGTTTTAGGACTGCATTTGCCCTTCACTATCAGGCATGTCTCTTGTTTAAGCTTAGTATATATGTATAATCAGTGATATATCCTGAGAGCATAAAACCCTGTTTTAAGTCTACAGCTCTGCTCCTGATGGATCTTCCTAGTACGATGGGGAAGTCTCTTTACAAACACTTGTTAAGGAGTATCTTAAAAGGCAACAGAAATACAAGATTTTTTTTTTTTTCCCCCACAACAAACACTGTCTGGAAACAAAGAAATGGGATTCAGGTTCAGAAACACGTCTCAATAGAAGTGTAAGGGACAGGAGCTTCTCAGACTACTAAAAGGTTATGTGTCAGAAAGTGTGCCCGTGGGTAATAGACAGATCTGACTGAAGAGCAACTGATAGATCACGAGACACTTCTAGAACATTGTATTTGGAAACAATTACTGCTTTTTAATCACTGTGGTCATAAACAGAAGAAAAGGTCTTTTCTTAAGAGTTCATTTAGATGCTGAGATTATCTTCCTGACATCACAGACCCAGGTCTAATTAGAGGTGATGGTGGCAAAATGAAAACTGTGAAGACCAACTTCATGACTTTAAAGTCATTAGGCAAAAAGAAAAGTTGGGATCTAAGTACAGTAGAGAAAAAGAAATTACTATAAATATGTTTTTGAAAACTTCTATGAATTTTCAACTGCCCTTTAGAGAAGATCCATATTGTGAAGTGGGATACACTTATTTAAATCAGTTCTTTTTAAGAAACCTGAAGCACCATGGGATCACTTTGGTGTAAAGTGTAACAGTTCAGTAGCTGAACCTGCGGCAATTTTAGTTTAGCTGAGTTTTTTAAAGCCTTGGTCCCTCCCTCAATTGCAGAGATTGTATATTATTAGCTGCTCAGAGAAAAAAAAAGAATCTCATACTTGAAGACAAAAGGACTCGTAAAATTCAGTAAGGAAATGAGATTTTCATTTCATTTATAAGTTAAATGCTCCTCTAATTCAAAAGGTCAAGCACATTTGTGTTGGGAATCAGATGGTTTGTTTAATTCTCGCAGTTAACCAAGTAGGTCAGATACCATACTGAACAAAATTATGTACTAGTATTTGTTTAAAACATATACTATACAACTTCTACAGATACAAAACATGCAACATAGGCCCTGTTATTACATCAAGAAATCTGATCTATGAGTTCTCCAAGAGTTTATCTAGTCCAACACACCCTAATAAATGTAGCTTTATACCATGCAGGACTTAATGTCTTGTTTGACATACAAGTGGGTAACTGCTGATCTAGTCTACCTTCTAATCTCAAGATAGAATTAAGAAATGCATTTAAATCACATGACAGACATGTCTCTTTTCTTTTTTAGAAGTCTCAGTTAAAGACCTCAGCCCCTCACAGCCTGCAGCTCAAGAATCTCTATTTCCCCAAGGAAAGCTTCCTAATGACTAGCAAACCATTATCCATAAAGTCAAAGTAATTATAAAATGTTGGAGGTTTTACACATTAAATGGGTATTTGGAAACCTTTGTTTGCTGCCAAACACCGTTCTAGAAGAAAACCTGTTTATTAGAGTATATTCTATGAACTTGGGCTACTTCAGCATCATGAATCTTATTTAGACACAGCTGAAATTCAATACAATGTTACCAGTGAAGAATTTCAATGTACAGGAGGAAAATGCTTTGCAGTAGGCTTAGCAACATCTTTAGCTCAGCCAACACCACAGATAAATCTGATGGCATTTCCTACGGGGAATCAAGCCATCCTCAGGAAAAAACTTGTATACATCTTCCGATTAACTTTACTGGGGCTTTGCAGGGTGCTCAGGACTAAAGAATCAGATGATTCAGCCAAGTCTACATGCCTGGCTGGGGTCCCCACTGACCCCTACCAGACTGACCAGGCCCAGAGCAGTGGGTCAGCTCCAGCTCTGCCATCTCCAGCCTGAAAACCCTTATCCAAAGGAGAAGCTGCCCCTGCATGGCAGCAGATCCACTCACTGACTGCCAGGAAACTCTATTTGAACACTGGCAACAACCAGACCCAGGTACAAAAATAAGCTTAAGCCAGACTTTCAGCATTTCTTTTAATAGCAGACAACTATTTCAGCTGTTTGGTATGAGTCTGAGCATTCACTACATGTGCTGATGTGACTGGGTGTTTTAATTCTCCACTCCACTTGTTTTCTTGCAAAGTTCCAGATACAACAGAACAGAATACTTAGTCACTCTCCTCACACACAGACACATGGAGTTTCTCCACTTCTTTGAAAACAAGTAGGCTCACAAGTAATGGAGGAAAAAAAGTCTCCCAGTTACTATTTTTTGCATCTTGACAATTAAAAAACTCCTCCACAACCAATAAACCATCATTTCCTTCCAAGTGACCCACATATGACTGAAATAACCCATGTCCATGGATTTCAGCCTGTTACGTTAACACTTGCTTCCCTACTAGGGAAGAAGGAAATGCAGACAGAAGAGTTACATCAGACTGAGAAAGTCACTCTCTTAAGCAAATAGGGCACTGAAATCCAGAAGTCTGAAAAAGGCTGCCAAAAATCAGTAAAAACTTTCTACTCTTTATGATAGTAACTGTTGTAAACAGAAGTTAAAATTATACTTGCATAGACAAGTGCCACTCAAAATAAGACTGCTAATTTACTGTTGAATCAGTATCAGAACAGACCTACCACTTCTCCAAGGATTCCTCTCTGAAATCTGTTAAACTGCACTCCCATTGGATAAGAATGTGGACTGAGATAGACAGAACAACAATCCTAAGCACAGCAATTTTCATCTTTAGTCAAGTCTTGCTTTTTTATCTGTGCCATAGAATAAACTATAACTAAACTTTCCTTTTCACTTTATTGACCAATTCATTCAAGAGATAATCAGCAAAAAAAACCTGGTCTCATGATTATTCATTTCAGCTGGGTCATTTCAAAAGGGGTTTTTTTGAGTCAGATGTGAAGATTTGTTCTGTCTCAGTTCCCAAGGAGGTATCCTGGAGCCTTTTATTTAGCCATAAATCTAACCGACTACCTATTTTCACGGCTGGAAAGAACTACCTTTTTCCTCCAAAATAAGGTGACAAATACCACACTTCAAGTTTCACTTAAACTTCAGGACAAATTAAACTTCCTGTAAAAATAACACAAGGAGTTGAAATGTGAACAGGTGGTTTGGGTTTATGATTGGTTGTTGGTTTTTTCTTTTTTTCAAGTGTGGAAGCGTGGAAGAAAGAATTTCTGGTGAAATGCACATGCTGTTAGCATGTGTTACGCTTGTGCAAAAGCCAGAAGCCACCAATATTCCCAGCCACTGCTTGCTGTTGGTGGTATCCGAGAATGACTCAATCATTCTGAATTATTATTTTTTAATTGTTGAATAAATACAAGTGAAAAACACATTCAACAAATTCATTATGGGTCTATAATGCTGGGGTTTTTTTGAATTTCATCTGTATTTTCTCACTGCACTCAGTTCCCTCAGAACTGCTTTGGAAGTACCCCTCAGACTTGGTCAGCTCTGCACCAAGCTGCCCACTTTTGAGGGCATGGGTGACTACCACATATCATCCCCTCCGTTCCTTCTCTTCTAGAATTTTAGCATTAATTATTTATTTATTGACTACCAAACACTATTTGGTGGAGTCCTAACCATATGATTGCACTGCCTGGTTCCTACCTTACTAATTCCTCTTCATTTGTGGCCAACAATGGAAATCCCTGAGTTTTCTTAATAGATCTCCAGCCACTTAAATTCTCTTTGGTTTTCCAACACTCCTAGCTAAGCTTTTCATTAAAACAGGACTGAGTATAATTCTTACATTCTTCTTCTCTGCTTTGCCTCCTAATTTCTGAACTTTTTTTTCATCTCCCTGAAGTCTAAAATTATGCACAGGAATACCTGCATCTGAAACAAACTATACTAACCATCTGCCTCAACCGCCTTGCTTCTGCCCTCTCTTCCCAAGTAATCTATAGCCCTCTACTTATTCTGACTCCAGACCCCAGCTCCTTAAAATTCAATTTGCTCAGGCACAGCAAGTAATCTGCACAGCAGCCCAGAAATTATTACATAATGTATTCAGCTTCACAAACCTTTACTGGATCCTCTTACACTGCTGGCTGCGGAACAGATTTCCCATCTTCAGATTGTTTCTTACATTCTCCCAGTGCCGACTTTCTAACAAGATTTGCATGTTGGTGAAAGAGGCTTTCCTCTATGCTGCCTCCTTCACCTGAACCTAGCTGCCTTTCTCCTGTGGTGCTCACAGACCACAACACTAAGTTCCATAATACTTCTCTCCCTCAGAGTCAGCTGCAGCTCATCTCTCTCTTTTTCTGTTTACTTCCTGCAATTCTTTGTAAATTATGCAGTCGCATAAACATGCTCAGGAAAATTAAACTGCCTTATTCACAGTAATTTTGATCTAGGATCCCAAAGGTACAAGCTAATTTGTAAAATAAATCACTGTAGATCTTTCAGAGTTGCATATTTCTTTTTTGTTCAACTACATACTTCAACTACTCACAACTGCAAGAGAACACATAAAGCTTATCCCACCTCAAAGTTACTAGAAGGTGGTAAAAACAGCTCATACCCATAACTCACATTAGAGAATTATTTCTGAAAAAGTGACTTTGCTTCCCAAGTAAGTGTATTAGTAGTCACAGCATATATCTCTGCAGAGATTAATAAGCCTGACTAGGGCAACTGGGTATTAATTTTCAGATAATTCCATCTGCACAACACTCCTTACTCTATTTTTCTTGGAAGATAACAAATGTCCTTGACCAACTTCCGTAATTAGAAACTAATAATAACATCAGACAAAATGGCAGTATCTAATGCTGAACATTTTTTCTCAAATTACTTGCCCTTGTGACATTCATGCTGTCAAAATGCATCCTTATGCTTCCATCTGAAACATACATTCCATTAAGTAAGAGGCTCCTAATGTTTTATGCACAACTCCAACACTTGCCTGGGTACATCAGTTACTCAGTTTGCACATATGATTCTGGTAACAGCACATTAACACGACAAACTGCAACCGGTGTGGGCTATTCACTGCAGTCAGTTCTTGGCTTGGCTATGTCTGCTGCCAAACATGTTTCTAAACCACACAGACAAATCCAGACCCTGATTTATGAATGCCTTACTATTCAGAAAAGCACTAAACCACATGTATAACTTAAGCATGGGTAGCACTGAAACCAATAGGATTTAATGAAGTCAGTAGAAGTTAATCTAATGCTTATACACTTAAATACTCTTTTTTAAAAATCGCCAAAAACGAGAACTAACACATGCAAAATTAGAAAAGCAAGAAATACTTCATGCTTTACAAATCTTTGTGTTTGCATTTCAAGTGGTTTACTGTAATTGTTTAAAAAATGGTACTTTATCATCTCAAATGTCTGTTTATTACCTGAGTCGTTCTATGTGTCTACTGAATTCGACCAGGTAGAAACAGGATAGCGTGAGTGTCTCTGTGTGGTGACAGAAGACAAAACTGGGCTCTACCGATATTTTGTTTATTCGAATATAAAACACACTGGCTTCAGCAGAGTAACTTCTGGATCACAGCAACAAAGCTGACTTTCACAGCCAGATGAATGGCTGAGTGCTCTCCTCCTCCCTGTCTGAGACAGTGCCTCTGCCACAGGGATATGCAGTAAGACACATCAATTCCTAAGTGGCAGCAGCCTACAGCTCTGGGTACCAAAGTAAACTATGCTGATTTCATTTTGCTCTAACATGCCAGGTTCTACACTGCTGGAGACCAGGGGCTGTAGAGTTTTCCTGTTTTGGGAAGGACAGCCTGTAGTGGAAGTGCAAAGCAGGCAGTGGGGGGCAATAAGTGCCTCTGCCATCCCAAACTAAACCCCCACTGCACATGATTCAATACCATGAAAGCAAATTAGGCCTCCTAAGTCTGACAGCTTGTAAATACATTGCTGGGAGTACAAACAATTTGCAGAAAGGAAAAAATATTGCACAGGGCTTGAGGGTAAAGTAAAGAAAAGGAGTGAAAAGAGTAAAGTGTTGTATTTTAGAAAATAAGTACATCATTGTATAGGCATCTGGGATAAAAGAGCCCTGTTAATTTCTTTCCCCCCTCATCTTCCCCAAATCAAACGTTAAAAAAAATGAAAAAAACTAAAAACATCTATATCTTCTTGTCACATATTATAATTTTTATGTAAACTTATGACTTCAAGGCCATAACTCCAAGTCATAACCTTGCCAAAATTATTTCAAGAAATATGTTCAGCTAACCTTTGGGCTGGCACCTTAGGCTGGCTATTCTCTGCCTTAAGACGTAGAACGCTGCAAAACAAATATCCAAAAGAGAAATTCCAGCTTTTTTTTTTCTCTGTAAGGAGGATGGACTTGGCTGTGGTTTTTATCAACTTGTTACATTCCTGGAGAATTACATACATTCAACATTCAGAGCTTTTCTGAAACAAAAAAAATTCTGGTACACATTTAGAAATGGAAATACTTTACATCAGTATTTCATTATGAGATTTAACAAATACATTCTGATACATAAGAGTAATTAAATATAATGACGTGATGCTATTCTTATTCAATCAACTAAGGAACTACACTTTGCCATGTTTCATATAGAAAGTAGTTGTAAAAATTCTTACATTTCACCATTCAGGTTCACTGTTTCCATCAACAGAACACAAATACTTTTCTTAAAGACACAGTATCCTTTAAGTATAAAGTAATGGGTACATATTTTTAATTTAATGCTGCATCTCCACAGCTCAAACATAAAGGCTCAGCATTTGGATGCTTATTTGAGAGCAATTAAAATTACACCCATTTATATGTATCTGAACATCTGCAACCAATAGACATGTTGAATTACAAATTTACTGGTCATTTTTATAATGTTTAAAAATTTAATGTCATCTAAATTCAAAGTAATACTTAGAAACCTTCTCAGCTCTTGCTACCACATGAAACAAGATAGGCTACAAAACGTAAATAAAATGAAAACATAGATATATGTTTCAGGCTATTTGAAATCAATTCATTTGCCAATAAATTTAATGTTAGCAGCATGGCTTGTTAGGCTACACATCCTTATGACAGCAGGCTGGGACTTAAGCAACAGCAGCTCTTTGTACTTTAAGTAGCGTGTGACTGACAAGGGTTTTCTATGATTGCAACTTATACTAATTTAAATTAGTTTTAACTAGGAAGTCCCTTAGCTTTTTTTACAGTGGAAGGAAGCTCCTCAGGTTGTTCCTGGGCTTTGAGAGAAGATGCAATTACAAATACACTACAGCTGTAATTGGTCAAATCATGTTACTGATGACAATTCCTTATGAAAAAGTGGGCTGCAAAACTACTAATCTGCATACAAAGTGCATGAGGAATGCAGCAGAGAAATGGAAAAGGATACTGTATCTTTAACACAGTGAAGTCATGCTTTAAAGGCATAAAGGTTCTAAACTGGAAAAAAAAACCTGAATAAAAATAGCAAAACCTCATTTTTATTCTTGCATAGCAGTGTAAAGCAGTGTTGCAATTCTGTATAAAATGCCTTTTCTTTGAAAAGGACCAAGGATGCACAAAAATACCAGTCATTTTATAAGAAGCAGATGTGCTTCATATCAGTATTTTTTAAACATTGCCAACACAGTGCATTAATTCAGACTGTGATCTTGCAACCACAAATTCAGCAGCAAAACTCTTACAGACTTTAAGGATGTTTCTCCTAATGGATCAGCCTCCTAGAAACCAGTATTTTCACAGCTCATTTTTGACACAATCATGGTTTTATTTTTGTGCATCGTGAACTATACAGAATTGCCATTTCCACTGAAAGCAATGTTATGTGCGAGAAACAGAAGCCCTAAGCAGCCCATGGCCTCCTCTCCCATTGATGTCTCAGATGATTTATATGGGTAAACTCCCATCAACTTTAGTGTTAGCTATACAAAATCTCCCTCTATGCATCAATGACAGCGCAGCCACCACTTCCTCCCCCTCCCACCACCTCACACCTCTGTGCAGAGATTGCACAGTACGGGTGCACAGCCTTTGAGCTCATTAGGACAGGAGCAGCAGCACAGACACTGCAAGAGCCTTCCCAAGCACCGAGAGAAGGCAGCAGCATGCACAGCTCCCAGCAAAGCACTCAGTTATGCCTGCATCTGCTATACATTGACTTGTACAAGTTCTTCTCTCTCACAAGTCCTCTTTAGAACTTCCTGAAATCATATGCTTTCTACTAGGTTTGGCTAAATCTAAACACTAGCCTGACATCCTTCAATTAACACTTTTATAATGATGCAAAGCTAAGTGGAGGTGTAAATTGATGGTTTGACTTTATACCTTCTTGACTGTTCTGTCCCTAGGCTTTTTAGCCAACTGTCAGGGGTTTAGTGCAAGGTGATGGGAAACGACTTTGTTGACCTATTCTGGATTTGCCTCCTAGGTAAAACACTCAAACCTCAGCACAGGGAGATAACCAGATGGAGTCACAACAGATGGACTCTCTGAAAGAGCACACTCATCTTCACCACTTCTTGAGACAGACTTCATAGACTTTCTTATTGTTTAAGGAGAATTACACACAGAAATGGGTGAAGTAATCAAATATCACTGCTTAACAAACCCACGTCCAGTGAAATTTTATTCCTGTTAAGCATCTTCCGTTGGTCAAAATTTCTATCCATCAGACAAAATCTGCTGACTCCAACAGCCACACAGACTCCAGTCAGCAGAGGACCAGATAATAGACCTGCATTTGTTTATAGCAGCTGCAGATCCAACATTCTATTCTGTACCTATGTCAACACAACAAAAGGAACCATTTTTGCCATCACCTCTAGCAAAGGAGTTGTCCAAACCGTAACACAGAATGAGAATTCAAGCCACTTCATGTTGCTTTTCTTTTAAAAATCCTGCTTAACCTTTTGAATCTATGTTAAAGTATTATCTCTTTCTACAGTTTTTGACTGTTAAACTGCAGCTAAAATGTCGAAGCAATCTTTACATCTGTAGTGTATCTTGACTACATATAACTGGTGTACAAATCAATTACAAACAGACACACAGCCAGGTTCAAAGCAGGTGTATTTTGTTCATGAAAGGCACAAACATGTGGAAACCATTTTTACAGCTTTTGAAAGAACTACAGAGATATTTGTAAGCTGGCTAAAAAAGAGGCAGACAGACCATTAGTTTCAAGAATAATTTTGAGGGAACCTGGATAGAGGAGTGGCAAAAATACCCACAAGGAATTATTTGTTGCATTTGTGCACGATGAGTTCAAGGACTCATGTCCCAACTTGATTTTCCCTGTGTCCTTTAAAAACCCATTGAATGGGTTCTGGGTTAGGACAACACATTCAGTACCTCAGATGCAGTTGCCTTACAATGCAAAAGTATTTAGAGATTAAAAATGCACTACTTATATCTGCTTTCACCAAAAACACTCTGTCACAGGAAGTCACCTCCCCTACTCTGAGAAAAGAAACCCAGAAGAAACACTTTCTACCCTTACTTTTGCTCTGGGTTATAGCTGAGCTGTGTGCACAACAGTAAGACACAAAGCAAGACAACAACAACCCTATTTTTATACATATTTAATCAGGTACTTTATCAACATACCATCTTTCACAGAGGTAGGCTTTTGTGTGATTACTCCCACTTACAGCTATTACTCCCACTCCTACTAATTAAAGTGTGAGTAAATCCTGCAGGCTGGGCAACAACATAGGATTTTTGGACTAATTCCAGGTGGGATATTTAATATCTAACTTTAGTGCATTGATGCTGTGAGTCCATCAGTATAAAGGATCACTCTATCAATGATGAGGACACTCCACTGGAGCTAATAGTTGGTGTTTAAACAACACTTCCGCTGCTTCCAAATTAGCCTTTCTACACACTAGGTTTAACTAATGAACCCGGTTTACAAACCAAATCAAAATGTAAGAAAATCTACTTAGTTATGTTAACGATGGAAGACATGCACAGTTCTAAATCTAAGCCACTAAACAAGTGTGGATGGATTTTCAATTTACAAGGACTAAGAAATGCCAACAAATTTGAGTTACATTTGTTCGGCCCCTTTGAAAACAGGCCTGTATTTTTATCAATCTCAAAATGCATCTAGTTGCCTAAACATGGATCTCACTTGAGTGTTCAAAACCTGCAAAAAAGAAAAAGAAATAAACCAACCTCTTTCAAAGTTCTTGATTATTTCGGCCGGAAGGACACCTTCTAAGTGCATTTTCTGGAATTGGAAAGGGCATTTGGAAAGGGAATTTCATGTCACTGCAGAGTGAATATTCCTACTGGCTGAGATGTTACAGCTGACACTGACAGGTTCTGGACAGAAGTTTACAGACAGATCAGACCTACATGCACAAGTCTTGATTGGTGTGAAGAGGAGACAGAGGATGTTGTAAAGAAAGAGTGTAAATTAAAGGAGGACCCTATTTCAACTTCTTCTTACATATTTATAAGAGCAGAAGACAGCTGAGTTATGCTGACTGGCGTTGCTAAGCAGCATTAAGCGTGGTTGTGCTCCACATGCACTCCTTTGCCAGTCAAAGGGACATAAAAGGAATAACTACACACTTCACAAAACCAAGTTTAGCTAACACAGTTCAGTTTCCATATGCAGCTGTATGGATGGATTATGGATGGAAGATCAGGAGCACGGAGTTACCAAGGCTTAAGGCCCTCATGACACTTGTCAGCTGCGCCACACTCCTGCTGTGTTAGAGCTGACATATCCAGGCTTAAGCATTTGTCACAATTAAGCCATTACCTTAAATCACATGGTTGGTTTAAACAAACACATTTTTTTCTCTGTGGCAGAGGGCATGACCACATACGCTTGGTGGAGCAGCTCAGCTGGACGGCAGAAAACATATCCAGGTATGTTAGCAACCGCTTGCCCTTGCCTCATCGCAGTTCAGGTGCAAACTGGGACCACCCTGCCATGGATCTATGTGCCTGCTCCACTCTGGCTCCAGCAAGGCTCTCACCTTATATTTGTTGTCAGAAGGATAAATTCAGAGATAATTAGTGCCCACATGGTAAATTACGCATGAGTAAGCAGGTGAGAGTCCAAAGGTGCTGTAGCAGTTGCAGGCATATCCAGGATGGCTCAAACTGGTTTGAAAAACAGCAGTTACAACTCACTAACAAAGAGCTCAGCATTATTGCCTCAATATTTGAATCTTCTTTTTTGGAGACATTTACAAATTGAGTCTCACTACTAATTTTTAAGCCTGACTCTATACTTGTTTTCCTTGTACAAGTACAACTTATACTAAAAACACACAGAAAATGGTGTTTTCTAGTTGAGAAAGCCTGACATCTCTTTATGCCACTCATTTTGGGGACAGGGATAAGAGCTTTACCTTTGACCAGAGAGAAAGCAGAAGAAGTAATCATGCACTTGGCTTTTTGGAAAATTTTCAGCTATATTCCTTTGTACAGTAAAATACCCAAGTTTTCCTTTGAGGCCAGGAATGTTGCCTTCTGTGCCAGGTTAATCCTTCATACTGGGTGCCACATTCCCAAGGTGGAGAGTTGACTACAGATTTTCTATTTGGCTGCAAGCACTAAAAAGATTCACTTTCATTTAGCGTAATCTCCTGCTTTGTGATATGTCTGGAATTTTCACCACCCGCAACTGGGGCAGATTTTCTTGGTTTATTTTGCCAATAATTTGTCTCCCGTCTAAAATAAAGAAGGAGCTTCTGATGGTTTTAGTAGAATTTTCACCCCAACATCTGAGATTCTTCTGAACCACCAATTCAAAAATTATCAGTATACAAAGAAAAAAAGGGGGGAAAAATGCCTTTTGGCAACTAAATGATAATTGTATTCCTTTGAAAGTCTGGTCCCAATTACTGGGGATGACCACAGAAAATACCTATCAACATGCCTTCTAAATATGCATGGAGACTAATTTGTGAATAATGTACTAAAATGCAGTGGAAGGAGGTGAGAATTCACCTACCTTTAGCCTTAAGGAAAAAAAAAGCATTTATAGTATCTGGAAAAGCTAACACTAAAATTACCCCACTGACAAAATTCAAAGAACAAAAAATAAAATATACTTTCTGTGTATTATTACTTTTGTCTCAGTTTCAATTTTTAATTATGAATCTTTTGATAGTATCACTTTATGTTATTCCTGTCTCCCAAGATCATAAAAATGCAACCACAAATCAGATTTGGTAATAATGAGAAACTGACTTCCACCTAAACATGAGCTGTAATTTATGGTCACAACATGGGAGGCAACTTGTCTAAGAAAAGGGCCACAGTGACACAGTAGTCTGGACTCTTTTGGTTTTGGTTTGGTTTTTTTTAAACAATGCAAATTATTGATATTTGCCAGTTAAGCCTTCATAGCCTCAAAGTTTTAAACACACAATGATTTTTCAAATAAAACTGCATCATGAAAGGTGAACATAGATCCTATTGCCTCTGGAGTAGCCTCAATCAATCTACTACATATTCTCCTTCCTTCTTCATAAATATTCACACTAAGGAAAGGCATGAATACTTGTTACCAATTAGAGCCCTAAAAATCAAAATTATTCATGGTATGGCCTGGGAGGCATCAGCCTGAGAACTCTGCATCAAAGAAACAGAATGAGACATGTTGTATTCCAGAAGTACTTTCCATAGCATTTTACTAGTCATCTTATATATCTATTAAACACTGTGGGCTTCTAACATATTTGGGAAGAGAGAAACCAATCTTGATGTTTACAAATTTGAACAAAACCTTTGCTGAGAGTTGCATTTCCAAGGCTTTTCCTATCTTTTGCCAAATATTTGCCACCTACAGTCACTGCCCTGCAGACTGTGAAACTTACAGCATTTAACAGGGATTTACTTTGAAAATGACTTGGCAGAAAATGATCTTGTCTACATATGTTTGTATCTAAATTTTAAAAAAACCCCAAAAACTAAGGACCAGTGTTTATAGGCTTGCTCTTGCAAAAACTTCAGGATGTCCCTCATGTATGAGTGTTAAATACATGAGCAAGCATCCCCAGTATCAAAGGCTATAATTTTAACAAGCTGAGGTCTCTACAACACTCCTAACAATTTTAACTTCTACACAGTACTAGCTGCCTCCACAATACCTATTGAAGGTGTAGTTAATGATGAAGACTTATCTAGTTGCTTATCGTGCAGTCACATTAAAGATCCTAGATAGATGTAAGAATCTCAGAGATGTTTCTCTTCACATGTGACCCGATAAAAGGATGCTGTCAGGCAGATTTATTCCCTTAGTTTGGGGTTACTGAAAGAATACTTGAACTTAATGCTAATTGGAACATTTCCATCAATTTTCTAAGCGAAATACAAATAATTTGGGTTTCCTTCTTGGATGCAAGTATTAATGCCCTGCAGTACCTGTAACATGACTCAGTGTAGTTACATCATGTTATCAGATCAGAGCATGAGATGAAGCAGAAACCAAACCAAAATTTCCAAATTCTCATTGCCTCAACTCCATTTTACCCTACCCCTTTTCAGTCCTGTTAAAAACAGACAGAATTTTAACGTGACAGCATCCTTCTAAGTCAGTCAGGCTCACACGTGCAAAAGCCTAGGCCCTGCATTGTAAGGATGTGTGTGAAGACACAAAAGACGTGACTAGGCGTGTACAAGCCTTCTCTACAAGTGAGTAGAAGCCCCAGCAGCAGTGATACTCACGCTGGCACTGTCCCCAGGACACTCGGGCCCAGCCCCAGCAGCAGTCAATTCTGCTTCCAAATCGACACAGTCCAGAAGATGAGAGCATTTGTCTGGGCCACCTGTACAAGACAGTTCAACAAAGTCTAGTGAAACACTTTGAAAGTAGCTAAAATCATCCTAGAGTTAAAAAAAAAAAAAAATCTACCAACCAACCAAAAACCCCAAAAGACAAAGAACACCAAAAACCTCTCCTGCATAGAGATACAAATTTTTTTTTTTTTTTACTTTTTTTGAGGAGAGTAACTGCTCTCAGCTGAGCCTAGGATATTCCTAACATTAATAGTTTGTTTAGTTCAAAAAATGCAAATGACAATAGGTGAAGAGAGGAAAAGATAATTAGGGTAACTCAGCAAAGCCTGAAAAAAGCTGACATGCTTTGCATTACACTCACTGCTGCCACTCCCAGGCTGGCACTGAGCAGTTTCAAAAGTCTGAAACAGACTATAGTATGGAATAAATGCCATCATAAAGTTTGGGCATTGTTTTACTTCACAATATATGGCAAAATTTTCTCACAGATACGGCCAAACTTTCTCACTGAAACATTAAAGGAAAAAAAGAATAAAAACAAAAGCTTCTTGGGCTGTTAAGCAGAAATTAAATACAAAGGGAAAGCTGCAGTCTTCCCTATGTTCCAAGGAAAAGATACCACGGCCGCATGCAGTTATAAAGTATTTACACAAATCGGTAATGTCTTTTTAACGACAGGCTGAAGTCCCGTGAGCGCTGCATTTGAACAAACCTTTAAAAAATAAGAAACCCTGGGGAGGGCGGGGGTCGCGCTGGCCGCTCGTCCCGCCCGGCGCAGCGCCCGCTCCCTGCGGCGCCGCCGGTCGCGACACCTGACACGACACGACGCGACGCGGCCCGCGGGCACGCGCGCCCCGAGCTTCGTGTTAAAACTTGAGTCGCGATCTCCGCCGCCGTCTGTTTCAAGTGCCTCCGGGCGCCCATAAGCTAATTTTATCTCTACAGCACGCGATGCGCTTTGTTTTTAATTCTTGCGGGACGCAGCCCCGCCAGAGCAATAAACTTATCTTACACCTAAGCCCGTGTTTAGGCTGCCGAGCAACGCGCGGTACTCGGCAAGGGGCGGGAGGCTCGGGGGGGGCCGGGAGAGTCTGTGCCGGGGAGCCCCGGGAGCGGCACCGGGGCCCCGCGCCTCCACCTGCAGCCCCCCCGGCCAGCCGTGCCCGCGGGCACCGCCGCCGGCATCGGGGGACCGGGAGCGCCACACGAGACCCGCCGACGGCTCCGGCCGCCCCCGCCTCGCCGGGAGGCAGCCCCGGGGGCCGGTGCCAGGCAGGAGCCCGCGGGCCACCTCAGCGCTCGGCGTCAAAAGGGGGAGAGCCCGGGCTCCCCCCGCTCTCCCCGCGGCAGCTCCGAGCTGCCCGAGGGAACGCCGACTTGGCCCTACCCGGCCGGTCCCGGCCGCCGCCCCCGCTCTCCCCGCGCCTACCTTCTGTCAAACTCCCCGGCCGCCCCTAGCGAGAGGCAGGACGCCAGGAGCAGCCGCAGGGAGAGCTCCATGGCCGGCGGGGGCTCCGCGGCGGTGGCGGAGCGGCGGTGGCGGAGGCGCTCCCGCTCCCGGGTGGGCGAGGGCCCCGCTGCCGCCCAGGCTGGCCGCGCTGCCACAGCTCCGGAGCGGCGGCGAGCTCCGCGCCCTCCCTTTCCCTCTCCCTCTCCCGGTCCTTGCCCGCCCGCCTGGCTGCCGGGCGGAGGAGGCGCGGCGCGGGGAGCGGCAGCGCCGCCCGCCCCCGGCAGAGGCGCCCGCGGCCCGCCCGCCTCCCCCTGCGAGGGGCACCTGGCGTGCGTGGGACACCTGGGGCGGGAGAGAGCGGCAACCAGCCCCAGCTACTGCGGACAGCGAGGCACAAACCGCAGTCTGGGGGCACTAAGCAGGGTGGGCTTTGTTATCATGAGCTTTTGTATCTTGAACTTCCTGAAGGAAGATGGTTACACCCTTCTCTCTGCAAAGCTCCCATCTAAAGCCAGGAGCGTTAAGATTTGGCCTTCTTTTACCAACCAAACCTCCCCAAAACCAAAGCTTTTTGAAAGGCTTACAAGGTGTATATGACTTTTTCTGCCTCAAACACTCCTATTAATAGCTCTCGGTGTTGGTGTGTATGATAATCAGGTGCCCAGCCCTTGTCCAGAAGAAAAAGTGACAAGTTTAAACACTAACTGCACAGCATGTAACGTGCTTGCACCACTACGGACAGCAATGACTGCATCTGTACTCACCGTTAACATGTTAAAATACAGCCCTTAGTTTTCTTCGGTTTCTATGAACTACGGCTTTGGGACTTACAAAGGACACTTCAATAGCAGCCTGTCACCAGTGTAGGGTCAGAGCTGCTCCAAGATCTCTCTGATTAGAGACAGATGGGGTCAACCACTTGGACTGGGTTGCAGCATTGGTTTGATTTGTGCCTATGTCAAGGCTAAAGCTCATCTGCTGTTCCTACAAGGGTCTGGCTGTTGCTTAGAAGCAGAAAACAAAGGTTTTCTCTGGTTTGTGCTGTAACACAAAGCTAAACCCTTCAGGAAGCAGTTGGATGCCAACCACGACTTAAAGCTTCAGATTTGAGCTGGTGGTTCTGTGCAGAGCATTTTCCACCCTCAGAACACTTCACGGATAATTCAAGTAACACTGCCCAAAGCTGGCCATTTTTTGCATAAGATACAAATTGTGCCAGTAAGCCTTCAAAAATTACACCGTTCCTCAGAGTGGTTTTACCACTTCCTGCTCACATTTGAGCAGAAGGCCTCCTCCAATGCTCCTTCTCCTCTTTTTTTCATTTTTCATGACCATATGATCCCAATGCTGAGCTTTCTGTCCACAGCATCAGCCCAGAACTTTTCAGACACAGAGAAAAAACAACTGTAGAAGCTACAATGCGATGATTCTGCAAGGTGCTTGTACCTGTACTCAGATAACTTGCAAGCCCGCTTAGAGGACTCAGATATAAAAACTGCACTGAGGACCAAACCTGGTTCCTTCCATTCACATGAGAAGTGGATAGCCGAGCAGTGAAGGCAATGACACAATGCTGTTTGGGAAAGACAGAAGAGCATCTGGCTTGTATTAGATCCTTGCTGAAATATAGAGCTGATTGCCAGTTCTTGACTGATTGATAATTTTTTTTTCACTTGGATGTGTGATGTGGTGTAACAGACCATGCATAGGGAAATCACTGTCAAGATTCAATGGGCAAAAGGGGAGACATCCTATTTGTGACAACCACAAGTATTTCTTTCTGGTAACAGCATCTGCATGTGCCATTCCAACTTGTAGAAAAAAGCATCCACAAATTACGCCACAACCAAGTCCAGGACAAGTGCCAAAAACAACATTTGAACATCACTCTGAATTAAGGTCTAGGGCAACCTGACACTTTCCCTTTCATGCCAAAGAGACATGTCATAAAATCAATTCCTTTAATGCAATGCTGCATAATGGTACTTAATGTACACAGCAACTTTAAAGCACACACTATTCCTTTAAAGCATGTTCACTCACAAATGGCAGTAAGATCATTTAATCTCTCCAGACTGCACTGAGTATTTAAGACTTCCTCAGCAGCCTGTTTGGCTCTCTTGTATGTTAATATTAGTGTGCTGGTCAGACATGGTGCCTAGTCGAATTAAGATTGTCTGCTCTTGGTTAACTTCTGCTGCCTTTACAATTTGTTTTGGAACATCAGCCCAAAAAAACCAGTTAACCAGTCACTGAAAGATCACATATTACACTTCCACACCCATCAGTGGGACTGAACATCCACTCACTTATGAATTCATTTGTTTTGGCGACGGTTTATCATCACTAGTGGAGTCTTCTTAACAAGGCAGTTTCTCATACCCATGGCAGTAGAAGGATTACTTCTGTGAGTGAGCTGTCAAAGAACCAGATCTCTTGATGAGTTAAAGGTGGATGAAGATGTGTGGGTATGCATCAAGATACTATATACAAGATGGAGATGGAGAAGTTGTTGGCCATATGACAGTAAAAAGCACTTTCATGCCTTGTGTTTAGTGAAGCAATATGAAAGTCTTGCAAAATGCTGATGCCATCAGGTGGGTTGACCTGATGTTCAGCAAGACTTAAATAACAAAAGAAGTCCAGCAGCTGTGCATAAAGCACTCAGATGATTGACTAGAACAAGTGTCCAAGAAAAATTTTTCAAAGATACTGGTAAGATACTTGGTTAAGCATAACATGATAGTGAGGTTTTTAGCTGCAAACTAGCAGCAGCACAGCAGAAACACAGAGGAAGACAGTATTTTGAACAGCAATGCTGCTATCCTTGTGTATAAAAAAGTCAAAACACATAGGAAGGTGAATTTTGCCTGAGAAGGTGTTCATTTTATGCAAGCATAGTGATCCTGCCTGCTTTTTTTTACTCTTCTTCATTCCTCTATAATTATCTTTATGTGTCTTTGCCAAAGAAGCCACACTATCAGTCATGACTCTCATCTCAGACTTCTAGTCTCATGGGTATATTGAGCTCAGATTGAGACCCTTCTATGCAAATCAGGACCCTAAACTTGTTAAGAGACACCCTGTTGAGAGCAGAGGAAGAGTCGAAAGTATTTGCAGCTGAAAATACTTGCAGCTGACCATTAGGTTCTGAATTACCTATAATTTCCCAGGGAATGAAGCCCCAGGTATATATTCTATTTCCGTATTCTGCACCATAAGTGATAACGGCACATCTGACTGCACACAAAACTGAATTCTGGTGATAAGGTGGCAGAGAGTGAAGAACTGCTGTGAGAGAGGGGCTTGCTAATTCTGCTGCAGGGAGGGTAGAGGTGGTGAGGACAGCTGCTGCTTCTGGGATGGCAAGTGTGACAGAGTGACATCTGGCACACTGCAGTTTAACTACACACAGAGGAACATGTTCAATGCACTGCTCAGGACAGTAGTGATGTTTCAAGAATCCACAACAGTACAGTGCAGAGTGTATTTGCAGTGTATACTCCATTAAAGAACCAATGTCATGAGCCATACATGTAACTGGTAATAACTAAAAACATGTATAAACAATAGGAAACCCAGTTCTAAGAGAGGATTACTTACAGTTTTCTCTAGTGAAATGAACATTCCTTGTGTGCATGGGACCTGTTCCTCTCTGACAACACTACTTACTTTTGCTTCACATGGGATAGGCTGTGCCCAGCAGTCTCAGTGTTCCAAACTTCTGCAGCAGGATGAAGTCCAGGTTTTTATATGCTCTTTGTTGCTATAATCATCCCCAAGGGGGAAAACCAAGAGAACAGAAACAGTTTCTGGAATACTCCCTGGCATTGACTGGACAGGCAATATTGGAAAAAAAAGAGCCGTAAAGGTACAAGTGGCAGATATTTTAGGCTAACAGATATTGGTAAATATGGTAGGTGATAGAATACCATAGATATGACAGAAGTCACACAGAAAGAACTTTAAAATTTATCTTGGTTTTTACACATACCTATGAATTGGACATAAACAGACCAATAGAATATATGCTTTCAGGGTATTCTACTTCCAAGTAACTTTTCTTTGAGGAAGGTATTAAATGAGTAAGTTCTTTCAAGACCACTTTTTTAATATTGACTTCCTCCTTGTCTTAAAGCACATTATGAATGTTAATAAATCAAGTCCTCTGTTCAGCAGAATTGGTCAATACTTTTCATTACACTCCCATTTACATAAGCAGAAATTAAGGAACAGAAAATTACTTTTCCACAAATCAAATAATCTGTCATCAAACCAGGAACAGATCTAGTGTTTTCCAATTTCAGACTTAAACTATAAATCCATCCTTCCTCTTTTCTAGGTATTTCACCCTCATTGAGGCTAAGAAAGTTGACCACAAATCCCACACTATCCCAAGTCACTAAATCACACCATAACTTCTGTAAAAAACACTTGATTTGTAGTTAATGGCAAGCAGGATCGTAGTCTGCATTTGAGCTGCTAATGTAGCATGTATACCTCTTACAAAATGGAACAGAAGGAAGGAATCCAAGTCCAAATTATCTACGAGACTTTCAATGTCACTACTTTTTCTCTGGGGCCACGCAATTCTGTGGTGCATTTAAAGGTAGTATTTATTAAGTAAATATTATCTCCGTCACATGGCAGGTAACAATCTCTATGACTCCCATGCTAATAACAAAACTAAGGTATCAATAAAATAGAGCAATTCAATCAGCTAAATCACTCTTGTACTCCAGCTGTCTCTTAGTAAACCTTCTTGAAAGGGTAAGAAAGTCATCCAGCGTGTCAGACACTGTAGTATCTAATTACCTTCTATACAGATAAGCCCTGTGCTTTGGATCCTAGTTCAAAAGCTTCCAAATGCTTTTTCTGCATGAAGTCTTCCAAATTAATTTGGGTTTTTTTTCCAATAAGTTTTTTCCACACCTCCTTGATTCTTCTTTAAAAACTATGAATGGTATTTGTGTTGAAGTTTACTGCATTTCATTACAGTGGAAAGAAGTTATCTTCCCCTGTAAAAAACCAACAATTTACCTTTCAAAACCCTGTAAAAATTTCACATTCCCCTCTGCATATGTATTTTTAAAAGACTTCTAGCTCTCCACATTATCAATTTTGATACCAAAGGTATTTTGCACAGGGGATCAGAATGATAATCCCCCAATTTAATATTACCCTGTTCTTTAGGGAGTCAGTCTACTTTGCCTCAGTTTTTTCCATGTGATTTTTGTAAGGTCCTACTGTTCTTATAATAGACAGTCCAATACAACTCCTATGGCTTTACAGCATGTGTTTTTCAGATCATGCTACAGCTCTCCATGTCCAGTTTTACACTGTGCAGCCAGTGCCTGATGCTGTCTCCTTTCCTGAGGAAGGCAAATGCTTGAACACAGGAACGCTGTACTATACATCATTAGTACTTTGTCACCTAAATCATTAACTTCTCCATGGGCTAAATGCACATGCATTTAGCAGTCAGAGGGAAGAGACCAAAACTGAGGCACAAGCAAGACATTCAGCCTTAGTGGAATTTACCAAAGAAATATTACTCAAATGGCAAAAAAATATATACTCAGCAACATTTAGGATCAACAGTGCACTGTCTTTTTCATGGGCAAGAGGTGCATGAAAACCTTCTGTTCAACAACATTAGAGGCAGATGACAGATTCCTAAAAAAAAAGAAAAATACCCAAAACCCAAAAATGTAATCACCAGATTACTCTCCATAACTAAATAAAATAAAACAGGAAAAGAGTCACATATGTCAGACAGAAGATAACTAGTAAAAAACTTTTAAAATCAAAAACCACCAGTATGTGAGCTGAAACCAAACTTAACCTCACAATTTCTGCTGTAATTTCAACAAAAGAAAAAGGTAACATTAACAGAAGAGATTTGCATGAAGACATGTTCTTGACCATAATTCTAACAGGAACTGTATTGAATCATGCAGCCAGGAGTTTTGTGTATTACCTGAAAAAATTATGGACTTCAGTCAAGTTTTCTCTTTCATGAGCCAAAACTGCAGGCTAGGACTTCTTGGGTTGCGTTAGAATTTTAATATATAAGGAGGAGCCATAAATCAACCTGAAAAGTTCTCAGATTTGTCTTTATGACAAAAGCTGCAAATAATATGGTGCAGCATAGATTCAATTGTTCCTGCTCATGAATTATGGTCCTTACAGGGAGAAATACACTGGGAGATGCAGAACCAGAAGAAAATTATTTACAACAGCCTAAGGTATCAGCTTAGACTGTCACACAGTTTTTGTAACTTCGTTTTTCCCTGTGCCTTGGGCTCATTGCCAATACCGAGAGGGGAAGGAGAGGGCAAGTAAGGTATGCTGCCCAGACTTCCTATACAAATTATAAATTATAAATTATGACAATGCCTTTCCAGAAAGAAATGATCAAGCACTACTTTAACCTTGTCCTTCAGGTTGTTCTAAATTTTTTCATAATGAACCTGAACCTCTACATAAATTCTAGCAAAGATGGAGTAAATTAGCTGCAAACAAATAAATCACTCTTGGTCCTGGTTTTCCCTCAGTTTCATTTGGTTTCAGGTGCTGTATCTTTGTTTGCCTAAGCTCAACTATAGTTGTGTAATGACATGCATCCTCTGGTACTGGTTGCTGATAAATTGACCTAGAACTGCTTATATAAATGAATTTAAATTGCTATTCTCAAGGGGAAAATGGCTGTGTCTAATGGAATTCCTTATTTAATTTCAATCTTGATTTGACGTACAGACAATTCCTAGTATATTCTGAGATGCCAAGGGGAAGTAGTAGGCAGGAAAACCTACTACAGGTGCTCTGAGGAAGTGTTTTCATTTAGTTTTGATATTGCTGACCCAGCTCCTCTGTTCAACTTTATACTAAACTGCAAACTCTGAAAGAATAGTTGAGGGTGGAAGGGACCTCTGTTGGTCACCTGGTTCAACCTCCCTGCTCAAGCAGGGTCATCTACAGCTGGTTGCCCAGGACTGTGTCCAGGTAGCTTTTGAATAGTTCTAAAGATGAAGACTCCTCAACCTCTCCAGGCAACCCGAGACAGTACTCAGTCACCCTCACAGTGAAAAAGTATTTCTTCATGTTCAGGTGGAATCTCCTGTTTGAGTCCATTGCCTCTTGTCTTGTCACTGGACACTGTCAGCATGTACCTGGCTCCATCTGTTTTACACCTTCCTTTCAGGTATTTTTCCACATCAGTTAAATTCCCCCAAGCCTTCTCATCTTCCAGGCTAAACAATCCTGATTCTCTCAGCCTTTCCTCCTAGGAGAGATGGTCTTGTCCTTTAAACACTCAGTGGTCCTTTGCTGGACTCCTCTCCAGTAGCTTTGTATCTCTCGTGTGTGGGAGCCCAGGACTAGACCGAGCAATCCAGGTATGTCCTTACCAATGTTGAGTAGAGGGGAAGGATCACCTCCCCTGACCTGCTGGTAACAATCCTGCTAACTCAGCCCGGGATACTGCCTGTGCAGCAAGGTCATACTGCTGGCTCCTGTTCAACCTGGTGTCCACTGGGACCCCCAGGCTCTTTTCTGCAAAGCTGCATCCCAGGCACACAGCTGTCGGTGTGTAGTGCATGGGCTTGCTCCTCTGCGAGTGCAGAGCTTTGCACTTTCCTTCATTGAACTGCATAGAGCCCTTGCCAGCCCATTGCTCCGGCCTGTCGTGGTCCCTCTGGATGGCAGCACGACCCTCTGGCATGTCAGCCGCACTCTCAGTTTGGGGTCATCAGCAGACTTGCTGAGGGCACACTGTGCCACATCATCCAGTTCATTAACGAAGACGTTAAACAGATCAGGACCCAGTGAAACCTCTGTGAAACTAGAAATTTATAGCAATAAAGTTTTCGTATGTATTAAGTCAAAACAAACAAACAAGATCTCATTAGTAGTAAATAAATAAAGCACATGATTGATATGATAATTAGTACACAGAGAGCTGCTTGCGAGCCTTTTAGTGCCTTTCAGCATTACAGATTTTGTTTGTGGTTTCCATTAGGTAGGATTTGAGAAACTAAGATGTGCATGAACTTCATGTCTTCAGAATACGCTGTAAGACACAAGAGGATGCAAAAGATTTAAGATGGGTTTGAGTGCTCAGCATGAAAGGAAATGAAGCAGTTTGAAGGTTATCTACTGATATCTACTGATTCTTCTATACTCTGCTAAAATAATGTAGTAGCATTCAATTTTATTTCATATTATATTCTTTTTGAAGCTGTATATTCAAAAACAGTAAGTACAATTAACACCTTTGAAGACTTCTCTGTGTTTTCAGGGGTATCTTTTGAGAGGAGACAGTAAGTATTGTGCTTGCTTTAAAATGCAATCCGACACATGCCTGAACTGTTGAAATATACCAAAATTCTCCTGAACTGTGATGTTCTTAAGGCAGAGAAACAAAACAGTTCTGACTTAGACTGGGAGCACATCACTAGATTTCTCCATCAGTAACGAGGGGACTCTGCAGAAGACAAAGTAAGGAAATTTCAGAAATTGTTGTAATGAAAATCATGAAAGGAGACAGAAAACCTAAAAAAGACTGCAACAAATCTATTGATGGTTTTAAAAACTTGTTTTCAGAACTATATCAAAATATTCCAAGCTAAATTAAAAACAGACCTGGAGAGCTCTACAGAATCCACAGGTAACAGACTTAGTGACAGAATTAATGAACAATTTTATGGACAGACAGAAGATGGAACTAGGACAAAAGGATGAAAGTTGGTTCCTGTCACATTTCAGAAAGCACATTTTATTCTTAGCATTTTAGTTTTAATACTTAAACAACTATTGGATCATAGAATGGCTTAGGTTGGAAGAGACCTTAAAGATCATCTAGTTTCAACCCTCTGACCATGGGTCAGGTTTGTTTGTGCTATAAATGACACTGAAGATGCTAATGTCTAGTTCTTGGCTCCCGAAAGATTACGATTTTTGGATTCAAACAACAAACAGACATTGAAGCCAAACCTAGTTGTCCTGAACTTCTAATTCATTGAGTTTATTATTCATTTCCCCAACATCAATAGCATTGATGAATAAAAAGTTAGGTATGCTCACTTAGGTGTAGGGCAACTCTACACATTGTATGCAACCCCAAGGAATACTGTATTAGTGTGCACTAGAAGCATCTTTCCTAAAAATTTCTATAGATTCCTCCTGCATCTCAAAACCTGACTGATTTTCTCACTCCTCATACTGTAACAGCACAGCAAGGTCTGGAGTATGGATTAAACTAGCACCTGCTGGCATTTACTGCTTTGAGTAATTTCTTCCTATTTGGTTTCATGGGTGTCAAATTCAGCTTTAATTTTCTTGGTTCAAACCAGCAAATTACCAAATAAAGATATTTTCTACTCTTTCTCAGTAAAAGGAAGGTGCATACATACAACTAGGAGAGTCGGACAGCACTTACAGGAACCTGCTGTGCTTTGTATAAGGAACAAATCTAGTGGACTTGATCATCCAGGCAGAAAGCACTACTGTTCAAAAGTACAGCTTGAGAACACTAGCTAAAAAGTTTATCTTACTGCCTTCTGCACTGCACTGATTCTTCTCTGTAGATTAAGATAACTATTAATTCCTAGCAATTTGTGCATGTGTGTGCCTACATTTTCGTGGTTAACAGACCTTCAGAGAGACACTAACATTCATCAAGATTAGATTCACAAGGAAAAATGTAAAACTGTATTTTCCAGCAATCTGCGCATAGAGTAGCAAATTCTGTATCAGGGTGGTAGACACAGAATGGTACTGTTATCGTCAGAACTTGAGTGCTCCCACTTCTTTCAAGTAAGGCAAGTGCTACCATCAAGCTGATTAACTGATTTATGTCTGTCAGGTTGGCAGTGTACCATGGTGTTTATTCTTGTAACAGTAGCTACTGTGTGTACCAATAGTACACAACACCCTGCTAATGCAAACTTATCAAGAGCTAAAAACAACTGCAGTTGCAAGTTCTCTCAGTAAGGATTATTCAGCTGGAACATGTTTTATTTCAGAGGGCTTTTTGCTATTTACTACAGAGCATATAAAAGTAATCCAATTGTCGTAAAGATTCATAAACTAACCAAAAGTTTCAAATTGCATCTTTGCTTTAAATCACTTTGAAAAGGATTTTCTTTTCCAGAATCCTACTTTGAATGTAAAATGTTACTCCAACATGGATGAGGTATCTATTTATAACCAAATGTTTGTGTGCAATGGTCAAATCATAAAAAAAGAGGAATTGAATGTTTATTTTAGTCTTGATTTTCTTCCAATACCTTGTGCACTTTATCCTGAAATTCTAATTATATCCCCCTATATAAACACTGCAAATATGAAAACTGAAAGGAAGTCTATTTGCTAGAGCTTTTTTCCTCCTTTTTCCAAAGTAAAGAGATGCTTGTGGTCAAATTACTTAATGAAAAGAATTCAGTGTGTCAGCGATCATCCCAACAAAGAAAACATGTCCATTTACAGACTTGTTTAAATATTTCTATAGTTGGTGACCACATTAAATGGGTATTTGAATGGAAACATGCCAGATGAATAAAAACAACCTTCAAGGGTGCCAAACATTAGTTCATTCTACAAAATCAGCTAAGTGTGTGCAAAATTACACACACCTATTATAACTGCTGACCTCTCAGGCAACTCAACAGTCTACATCTGATGTGATTTTAAGAAAGAAATGCCAATAAAATAGACCAGGAGTTATTACCAGCCCAACAGGTCACCATCCAAGTTTATATTGAACCATGGCAGTGTATATGCCTTATAGCTCGGGAACTGTAACACTGCAAAATGGATATAAAAATGGGTATCTATTTATGACAGAAATCTACAGTTCAAGCTGAAAAGTAATGTTAGCTGGACAAAACCCATAATAACCAGAAGCTTGGCAACTCTGCAGCCTTTTCGTAGTTGCAGAATAAAATTGAATAAAAGTTAATAAAGTTAATTTTAGGAAGTCAGCCACTGCAGATCTCAGTTGAAGGAGGGTGCCTGGGATTTGCAATAGTGAATCAGAACTTTGATTCTTCTGGTTGCCAACAATGATCCAGACTGGAGGCCTCTGAGAAAGCAGCAGCAAAGATTGTAATGAATATTAGTTGGGTCAAAATTCTTGGCCTAAGCTCTAAACCATGAGGCTTCCATCCCCCGTGATCCTTCCCTATCATCTATTTTAACTATGCATAACTTCATTGTCCTTATTTAAAACCCCCTCTTTTTAAAACCCTAGTTTAAAACCCGGATCAATGGTAGTTGTTGTGGGAAATTCCACTGACTAAATACAAATACCACAAAGAAATATACATGTTATAAATACAATCACTTAAAATAAGTTTGCAAACTTATTGGCACTCCCAGAGTTCTACAAGAATTTGGTTATGTTATCCCAGACCACCATTTTTGTATTTTCTTTGCAAAACAGTAGGATTCTTTGCATACAAAGAATTAAAAATCACCTACATTATTTTCTTCAGTTTATGCTTGTTTTTAATGTGTATTTTTATACAGACTGAATACAATCAAATTGGAGATCAGCCTGTCACAATAAAAACCTCCAAACACCACATAAACAGCTCTTACCTCTATCAATTCAAACAGCCACAGATCACCCAGAAATGGTCCACAATCCAGGACATACCAGATTAAAAACCTTTCTACAAACATATGGCAGGAGAGGGAAACAAAATTCCTAGAGGGAGAGAGTTCCACAACTGGAGTATGTCAAATAACCATCCTCCATTCAGCTCACCCTTCCCTCTGCACATGCCTGCACCAGAAGTACCCCAGCTTTCTGGAGAATATCAGGCCAAAACACCTGATCAGTAGGGTAGTTACTGCATGGGGGTTTTATCTTTTTTTTTTTTTCCAAAGTAAGTTAAAAGATACATTTTAGACTAGTCCTTGTGTGCTTCATAGGTCACTAAACTTACCCGTTTCCTCCATGACTGCCATTTCCCATCTTACCAGAGCCACAGCCTGTTTTCCCCACTTGGGCACAGTTCTCTGACTCATACAAGTCCATCGGAGTAGATAGGACCCATCTGAGAGTCCTGGGAGAGCTGGCTGGTGCCATCATGAGGCTGCAGCTTATTGTCTTTGAAAGGTTGTGAAGCCTAGGGAGGTTTCCCAATAATTACAGAAAGGTAAATCTTACATCCAGAAGGATAACTCAAGGACCTACGTGGAGGTCAATCTCATTTCCACCCCTGCAAAAATCAGAGCAAGGCCTCTTGGAAGCCCTCTAAACCCATACATCTATGATTTCCATCTAACTCTATAGCTTCCTAAAGAAATGGGTATCACCTCCCCACATAAGCTCTAAAACTGTGAAACTTGTCTATCCTTCTTATCTGCAACATCATTTTAAGAACCTTTGATCTATCAATCACTGATCATTGCAAAATCATATATCTGTGACTGGAGTCCTGCTGAGGCCTTTGAGATGCTACTGCTGGAAGGTGAACAAAATTACAGAAATCCAAAGGGAAAACACTAAAACAGGGAAAGACATAAAAAATTTGGCTTCAAGAGAGTGCTGGAAATAAAGAAAGTTTTCAGTTTTCTGTTGCGTGGCACACTGAATTTACTGTTGCGTTGTTTACCTGAGATCCACCCTTTCCTCTTTATTGCTTTTACAGAACAGAAGTAACTTTCTTTCCTTTCTTATGTCCAATTATTATGTCTCTCAACAATTGCATTTCTCTTCAATGTCACTTAGGATTATCTTGCTGCAGTTGAAGGAACTGGAGCTGCAACACTGTTGTACTGATAACAGCTCAAAGTCAGTAGCCAACTTCAGACATTCAAAAACACATTCCTTCAAAAACCTCCAGATTCTAATTAGAATGCAACCTTACAACACTACATGCTGCAGTTTGTTTATGTACGTTATTCTCAAAGAAAATTGTTTTCTTTGGATGTGTGCACAACCGGCTCCTCTTTCCATCTTCTGAGCAATGAAATCACAGCATTTTCACCCAAGTGTCCACCAGAGTCGGCCCTGAGACCCTGAAATGTGTCTTCAGCACATTTCCCCCAAACCAATGACTACAGTGGGATGAAAAGAACGAGCTTCTGACTGCTCAGACCACGAGCCTTATTTCCACCTGTTAAACAACATCTCTGTGTGTCAGCAGAGTCCAACATAGAGGAGCAGACAGACTATGTTTAACTCAATCAAAACTGTATTTAAAATTGAATTCAGCAAATTTGAAACTATATACAGGAAGAACTATATACATGGAGAAACAAGTCTCTACATCGCCTATTCTCCAGGCTCCATCTGAGTCTGTCCTGAGAAGTGGAAGCACTCACAAATAAATGGGATGATACAGGTCATAATAAAGTGTGAGGTCCACCCTGCAGGTTGGGCACAGCTCGTCAGTCTCCAGGGCAATAGGGAGGCACCGACTACAGAAGACATGGCCACACATGGTTGCCACAAGCTGTCGTCCATGTTCCATGATCTGGAAGAAAGAAAACCACAACATGTATTGGGAGGAAAGAATCTGACTTTGCTGCTCCGCTGGCACCAGGCAAATGAGACTTTAGAGCACCTGCAATCAGAATAACGAGGGACCCACAGATCTGCCAGTGCCATCTTGGCCAAGGCTCCTTCCTGTACCTTCACCACCAAGAAGGGACTTGTGGAGCTTCACAGCAAGGGCTCTGCTTCCAGCAGCTGCCCGCAGCATCCCACATCAGCCAACTGACTTGAGCAGCTCCCCTTCTGGCCCCTTCCCCCTCCCACAAAGCAGAAAGGATGACAGTGCGTGGATCCTCACCTCTGAGTAAACATCCATGCAAATCGGACACCTTATAACAACTCCTCGCTGGGCACTGAGGAAACAGAACCAGAAAGAACATGCAGCTGTTAATATCACCACACTGCAGTGCTTATTGATACATAAAAGCTCACATGATCATGCAACTGCACTGACTAGCCATGACACATTTCCTTTGAAGAACCCTGCTGTCTTTAACTCTCTTTGCTGCACATGATGAGCAGTTAGGGTCTCCCTGCCCTGACAGAAAGAGTGTCCCGGTCTTTCACCAGGAGAAAGGTGCAGCCAGTCACTCTGCTCTGGGATTTGAAGTAACAGCAGTCTCCAGCAGTTTAGGTACGGCAGCTTTGACTTCCACCAGGTCATCAATAACAGCTTTGGAACTGCAGCATCCAGCTTTCTGCTGGGAACTATTCACCCCAGAATATTCATTCCAGGACCCAAGTCTAACGCTACAGAGTAACACGGCTCTGGCCAGCTCCAGCCCCAGGAAGGAGCCCTTGGTCAATGTTAAATGCTGCAGCACTGAGCTCTTTCAGCCTTACCTAAACAGAGCAGCAAGGCTCATTCAGTAACAGAGAAGCTTGAGACTGAAGGAACAAAGTATTCCTTTTTTATATTAATCAAGTGGTGGGATTTGTTCACCGACAGACTAAACAACCAAAACTTAAACATCTACAAATTCACTGGCAAAATGCATTATGGTTTAGAACGGCAGAAGCCCTTGAGGTGGCATATTTAAGACCTGACACCTAAGTTCCATACTCAAGTGCTCTCCTACGTTGCCTTTCCAAAAGGCTCAAAGCACCCCAGCTTCAT